>NC_135537.1:18106095-18417279 GCF_045843805.1 Urocitellus parryii | reverse complement strand
GAGGAAAATTAGAAAAAAAGGTAGGCATTAATTTTTTATTTTGAAAAACAGGATTTTACTGGCACTTGGTTTTAAATCCAGCTATCCCAAGCCTCAGGAACTACACAAAGTGATCTGAGAGAGATGTTTTCCTCTCCTGTGTTTTGTCTGTCACCAGCTGGTACATGGCTTCAAGTCAGACAGGAGCCCTGCAATAAGGGTAGAGAGAAGTGAAGGCAGAAGTCCAGCCCACCTTAGAACCCAGCCTCCCAAGTTCATGGCCACACCCTCCTCTATTGACTTAAGCTGGGAAAGGTAAAACCAAAACGGCTAAAATAAGTCTAAAAACAACAGGAAGGGAGCAATCCGGAATTAGTGTTCAAATAACTCCGCCTGCTTGGGAGCCCAAGCAAGCAGGCAAAGAGCCTCTTTGAAATGACCACACTTGAACCAAACCTCTGAGGTTCTGCATATTAAAATTGGCCTGTGCCCCTCCCTGTTTCCAAAAGGGAAGTGCCAAATGTCCTCTGAGAGACTGTTCCCTTGGTGACCTAACTGCATTAGAAGGGAAAGCTCTCAGAAGTCTCCTGGGAATAGGGTTTCTTCTATGAGGAGTTATGAGTTTTAAAGAATTTCCATTCCTGGATGTTATTTGATGACTGAATGCCAACTGGAAAGTCAGTCTTTGCCACTCTGGAAAAGCATGTATATTCAGGGACACAGTGATGTTTGCTTAGTAGGATGTGAAGAACACTGCCTTGGCCCTTAAAATCCGCAAAGACAAAATATCTAGTTACCTCCTCACCAATAACAAGTGTGCACGTTCATGAATGTTGGCTGTTCAGCTCTGGGCTAGAATCTGTGGGAGACACACCAATTCATGCAGAATTGAACCTCACATAAGGAAAAATGACAGGCATGATTTGCATACAGGAAACCAGGAACAAATCAAAAGTCTTTTTGGCCACACTGAGAGTATCACTGCAATTTGTTGAAAGATTTTTTTACTAGGAGATTTGGAAATGAAGCAAAGTCACAACCTTTGAGAAAAGGGAGTGGAAAAGGACAAGATAAAATGAAATTATTGGGAAGAACCAGGCATCTCAGTTTTATCCACAGAATCAAGTGAAAAAAAGCATATGACCAGTGCCCTTCCAGTTATTCTGTTCTAGCCAAGAGTTAACACCTCCCTTTAGTTCCCTTTCAAAACAGGGGCTGGCCACTGGGTCAAGTCCAGCCTGCCACCTGTTTTGATATAGCCTAGTGGCTAAGAGTGTCTTTATATTTTTAAGCAGTCAGAAAAAAAAGTCAAAAGAATATTTTATGACACATGCAAATTATATGAAAATCAAACTTCACTGTCCATAAAAATTTTATTGGAATCTAGCCATTCTCACTCATTTACATGTTCTCTATGGCTGCTTTCAACAGCAGGACAACAGCAGAGAGGAGCAGTTGCAAAGCTGAATATTTACTGGTTAAAACTGAAGTGGCTGGTTCTTCCTAATTGTATTCTAGCCTTATTTGTTTTATAAGCAAAGTTTGCCAACCCTGGTTTCAAAATAATAATCTACTTTCATTAACATAACAGCCACCATACAGACTACTCTCAGCTGCTGAAAAGCTGAGACTAGAGAATTGCAAATTTAGGTCAGTCTGAGCAGTTTAGTGAGATACTGTCCCTTTTTTTTTTTTTTTTTAAGGAGCTGGGAATATAGCTCAAGTGTAGAGCACCTAAAATTCAATCTCTAGTACCATGAAAATAAATATCCTAATTAACAGTGATGTTGAGATTAAATATGTTTTAAGCCCCAATTTTAATTCTAGGATTTTTTAAAATTGCCTCCATTTTCTTATGCTACAAGGGCAGTAACTGCATAAAAAGGTATATTTTAAAAAAAGCAAACCTAAGTCTAAAGAATCATGGTAATCATTACCACAAATATATGTTTCAGTGGAGAAATCCAGTAAAGAATAGGATATTGAACTTTTTCTTTTCTTTTTTTCTTTCTTTCTTTTTTTTTTTTTTTTTTTTGTACTGGGTATTGAACACAAGGGGACTCTACCACTGAGCTATAACCCCAGCCCTTTTTATTTTTTATTTTGAGACAGGGTCTCACTAAGTTGCCCAGACTGGCCTTGAACTTGGGATTCTTCTGCCTCAGACTCATAAGTAGGTAGGATTACAGACATGAACCACTGATCCTCACTAATAAACTATTATGCAGGTTTTATTTAGACTTTGCCTATTTTAATGCCCACAGAATCAAGAAACCTAAATTAAATATTAAGTCCCATAACTTACAATGTCTATAAACTTGGACAAGCCCTGTACCACCATCATAGTGTATTAGTGAGACTCCACATATGAAAGAACTTTGTGAATTAGAAAGTAGATTCCCATTAGTATAAAGTGATGACCCTTAAATTTCTACACTTCTTAAGCAAATCTAAGTCTAAAGAATCATGGTAATCATTACCACAAATATATGTTTCAGTGGAGAAATCCAGTAAAAGGAACATGAAACTATCCATTGCAAATTTTCTCACTAATATTAAAAGTTCATCTACCTCACAGCAATCCCAATAAAGTTCTCTACAATGTTACTATTTGCTCCATCCAATACCTTTCAAATTCTAAGACCCCTGTCTAAAATGCCATGTGTCCATGTTTCATTTTTTAAAAAATATCTTTCCTTTCAGCTTGACTGATGGATCTCTTTCTCTACCTCTCATTCTACTTCAAAGGATGCTGAAAGCTAATGCAGCAAGAGAAAATCTTTATTCCTCCTACTGCCTTCAGTGAGGAAACAGGTTGAAAACAAATCAAGACCACTGCTGTTGCTACTGGCTTCACCCTTTTCCTGTTATAAGGCTCAATCCTTTCTTAAACCTGAGCTTCATCTTCATTTTGATCCTTCATCTTAACCTTGACCCTTCATCTTAACTTTGACCTGGTGAATCTATTTTTAGAGTGTCTGCAGTTTGCTCTTGGTCCCTGCCACACAACTTAACCAAAATAAAAGAAGATTCTGCTCATCCATCTCTAGCAATTTCTCTAAGGAAAAGGGGTAAGGATCAGAACAAAAAACAAACAAATGAATCCAAAAGACCTTACAAATAGTTAATTACTAGGAAACCCAAGATAGTTCTACTCTCTCTGAACTCCTAATGGTAAACCAGAGTAAACATACCATAGGAAGGAAAGGAAAGCACTATACAAGACCTTGGAATCAAATAGATCTGGTTCTCAACATAAAAATTCCCAGCTGTGTAAACTCAGACTAGCTTCTTAACTTGTACTCATCCCTTCATCTTCCTGAGTCTCCATCTATCAGGTGAAAAATATGACTACCCATACCATCTCCTTAATTGGTAGGGATGGTTGATTAATGAGATAATGCTTGTAAACCACTTAATAATGGCTAGCTCATAAAAAAAAAAAAATCCTCAATAAATGTAGGTCACATGTACTAAGAAGTGAAAATTCAAAACCAAAGGCACAAATTCAAGACAATAGTCCAGAGAGAAGGCATCTTTGTATTAATTATGGTAAATAAACAATAATCTACTCAGAACGAGGAAACCAATGTCTCATCCAATATCCAACCAACTTATATCAAAAAGCTGAATTCTAGAGCAGACAGTGCAAAAGTCCTCAAATTGGGTTGTTAATTAGGGAAAAGAAATAAAATAATTAGAGACTGGTTTGAGCTGATTTATGATTCATTCCTGACCTAGAATGTACCATTGTGAATTTTTTTAATTGATTTTATTTTTTAAATACATGATAGCAGAGTGCATTACAATTCTTATTACACATATGGAGGACAATTTTTCCTATCTTTGTATATAAAGTATGTTCACGTCAATTCATGTCTTGGTACTTTTTTTTTCCATTACATTAAAAAAGCTCATCATGTGGCCAATGGCATACTTAGACTCACTTAACTTTACATAAGTATGCGTTGTATCTTGCATCTCTTCATTAGCATTGAACTTGAAGAGTGTGACATTACTCAAAGCTTCAGACGCTAAGTCTGCAGTCAGCCAACACCATGACTCTGGGACTGAGGTGAGGCAGAGCATCATGGTGGAAGGACATGGTGGAGGGAAGCAGCTCCACCTGATTTGGACATGGCAAACAGGAATATGATCTTTGGATTTGGAAGTATATAAATGTAGATAACAAACTTATTTTTAAAATCTAGACCCTGAAAACTTCAAAGTCTGGTGAAAAGGAGTAACATGTGGCCGGTAATTTTTTTTTTGGGGGGGGGGACTACATATATGCAGGACATGGGAAAAAAACAGAAAACAAGGACAAAAAGTAACCTTTACAGAAACAAAATATTGCCCACAATTTAAAATTTCTGATATAATCAAAAATGTCAATGAAAGGCTCATCTCTGAAAGTAATTTGGCTTATGGTATGGGATCTCAAATCCAGCCAACAGAAAGCTTCTAATTCACACATATCTAAGCAGTTTGGCGGTTCTGTTATGTTTTTCTTGAATGGAAATAGAAAGATATAAGCATTCCTTTAGAGAATGAGTTATAAAAGTCATTATAATATAATTCCTATCTTTAGTCAACGTATAATCTCTTCCAAGCATTAAAGTAATACAAAAAGTTATTGGTTGTTCGTTCAGTCTCCATTTTTAAGAAAGCTTGAACATGAGTGAAAGTTACAGAAGCTGCAGAGTGAAGGTGACAAGCCACCAGGAAAAGTGGGGAACCAAATATTGTCAACTCTTTTAAGTCTTGAGCCATGAAACACCTTTTTTTTTTTTTTTCAAATGTTTGAAATTCTCATTCAAAAGAAACAAATCAGGAAAGCCCATAATGGTAGCTCTTAAATCAGAGTTTATATTCAAGAATCCAGATTTGGGGAAAGGGCAGCTTCAAAGTGATAAGCCCTGATAGTAACTAATAAATGAAAAGAAATTTTGATAATTCTCTTTGTTTTAGTCTCTAGCAGATCTCTAGTATGTTGCTGAAAAAAAAAAAAAAATCAAGAGGTCAATGGAGATAAAATGGTACTGAATTGAATCCCAAGCTGGGAGGGATCTCAGTGATCATGTGTTCTACAAGCTCATTTGATGATTCAATTGGAGCCAAGTCCATAGCAAATAAAGAACAGATCTGGGTCTGGAATTCAGATTTCTTCATTCCTATTTAAGTATGCTGTTAATCCTTTCCTCTGACATGGAGAATAGAAAGAAAAAAAAATATTATCAATTCTGGAGTCTAGCCCTCAGAACATTTCAGTTGCTTAGGCTTTCTGTAGAGAACAGGAACCAGGCAAATATTATACACAGTTAATTATCATTATTTATGGTAGTTATGTTCTCTAAAGTTGCCATGAAGATTGATTAGCTATTACCAAAAAATTGCTTCTAGCAGAAACACAGGGTTAGGTTCCTTTAAGTCTCTGTGTACAAAATCTTTCTCAACTGATCAATAACTAACCCTTTGCAGTTCCGGAAGCCTGGACAGTCAGAAGATCAAAGTGTTCAGTGTGTAGTCTAAACCTTAAGAAATTACCATTTTTATAGGTTAAGCATGGTCCAAAATCAGGAGATTTGAAGAGGAATAGCAGGATGGAACTATTAGCTTCAGAACATTAAAAGATTTTAGCATGTGTTGGAGTGCTTGGACTGGCTGAGAGTCCCAGGAGGCACTAGGGCCTAGTTCATAGCAGCTGCTGGGGTAAGTCTATCTGGAGGGGTTCAGCCTGGAGGAAGGACAGTTCACAAGCCTGATCAGGCCTCCAACAGGAAGCTTATTCTAACCTTTCATATTTTGAATTATTCTTTTTTCCTGGACAGGCACAGTGTGAAGTTGTATCCTTGGATACAAACAAAATTCAAAACAAGAGTGATGGAAGAAGGGGATTCGGGAGGGGAAGGTAAAAGAAAGAGAAAAAAACCCACACAAAGATTTCTTGATTATACCTGACAAATGTAGCAGTTGTTTTAACTATAATTAAAGGCAAAATATGAAAACAGATGTTTTCTCATTTTAGGCACAGAGCATCATTCTTCATATCTTCAAAGTTCCTCTCATATGCCTGCCTTTAAGAATATCCTGCCATCCTCTCATCTAGGCCTAGAGTGGCATATGTAGATCCTAAATGTCCTGCAATAACTGAAGCCACCTCAAATGTGAAAGTTCTACCATTGGAAATCAGGAGAAATCTAAGAGAGAAACTCAGCCAACTCCCCAGAGGAGAGCTTACAATGTGGATAGGTATCGACAAAGAAATACCTCAAAATTCTTCATATATAAACTAAAATTAATCCTAAGGGACAAATGACAGATACTATAATTTTTTTAGTATGGACTGGCTGACCCTATAATAAATATATTAACAGTAAAAGTTGTAATCATATTAACAATAATATCATGAACAACTCTTGCTAAGCACTTGGAATACATTGTTTGACAAAATTTTCTTCAAACTGTTTCTAAGATGGCTTTGTTCTTTCCAGTAAACTGATGCTTAGGAAGGTGTTTTTTTTTTTTTTTTTTTTTTTTTTGTAGTGGTGGTGCTGGGGATAGAACCCAGGGCCTTGTTCATGCAAGGCAAGCACTCTACCAACTGAGTTATATCCCTGGCCCAGGAAGGTGGTCTGCAAGGTCAATCAGTTAGTAATAGCTGTGATTATGATCTCAGCAAATTGACTCAAAAGCCAATGCTCATTCCCTTCTCGTAACTCTGAGATCCAACAGTTAAGACTTCTGGCAATAAAGACCCTTTAAAAAATAAAATGGGTATTCTGAAAACTAGGACTTTACTTTTAAGAGGGCAGTGTTCCAGTAGCTTTCTTATACCAGTGATATTTCTTCCTTCTTGATATCTCATGTCCAAAATCCAATTAAAGAATTTACAGAAAATTAAAATGAGAAAATTCGCAGGGATCTTCCTAATGTTCCAAAGAAGAAACCTCAGTGAGAACTGGGACAAGAGAAACCCCATAGAGAGCTGTTAGCCAATTACTGAGAGACACAGTCTGCCTAATTTTCATGCAAGCAAACATCATCACAGATGCTTTCAAAGGTCAAGTTGGAGTGAGTGAGGTAATGCTGTTTGGGGAGTGAAATAAACATTACTTCGATTTTGCTCTAAGTTTTTTTTTTTTTTTAACTTGTTTTTGTTTTCCTTGTCTTTCTAGCTCAATTTTGAATGCCCTGTTCTTTTTAATCAAAATCATCCTCTCCACTCCCATTTTTCCCAATCTGTGTCGAAAACATAATATAGACTTCCCTCAGTGTGCAGATTCTGTCAAGACCCCTCGCTTAGGTCGACACTATTTTCTTACTAGAGTTGGAGACTTTTAAGGGTGTGGAAAATGATGTTGGATTTGACTTGGCAGAACGTAGGAGACAGAGAAGGAAAGGTGGCACAGGAAGGGAAGGAAGGGTCTCCTGTCCAAATAATCTTGATTTCTAACCAAGAACATGACCCCCAAGTTAAGCATTTTCATAGTCTTAACAGTTTTACAAGATTTTTTTTTTCTGTCTTTCAAAATGTGCTTTCAACAGTCGTACTGTTTTCAAATGAACTGAAAGAAGTACTGTGTTCAGGACAAGGATGGGCTATAGCATATGACTGGAGAGACACAAAAGCTGCTTTATTTCAATGTATGTTTGCCCTGGCAGGAATCTGGGACTTACCTGTACATAATCCACACTTCGACCCAGGGCTCTGAAGGCCGTGTACATGACTTCTCTTTTTCCACCCCATTTTTGCATGATGCAAACACTTTTGTTGGCCAGGACCAATTGGGTTACATGCTGAGAGCTTTCTTTATGTGACTCGTCTGTCTCACCAGGTCCCTTTTCGTGGAAGTTGTTCTTCCAGATGTAGGTAGCTGATTTGTCCCTGCCCATGACTTCACTGAAGATGTCCATCATGTAAAGGTCATCGTCCGAGTTCCCATCGATGACCATGACGACTTTAATCCCAGGGTAGGTTAGCCTCTTCACAGATTGCAAACATTTCCTTAAGTAGTCTGGATCTTCTTGATAGGCAGCGATGCAAAGAGCAACAGTTTTGTTCAATTTAATGGGGGTTTCGAGGGATTTTTTCATTTTTCGGTGCTCCAAAAAGGCAAATAGGCTTTGGATGATGAGGTGTGATGCTAAAAAGGCACCATACAGTCCAAAAGAGAAATAGTAGTTATCCGTTTGGATAAATTGATAGCCAACAATATAAGCAGCTGTGATTCCAAGGAGGAGAGAGACTCCAAAAAGTGTGGTTCCAATTATTCTCAGGATGCATAGAAACCTCTCACAATGCATCTGCAATATAATCAAATGATACTCTCAGTTAACCATTCCTGTCCCAAGCTTGTTATACACATGGTGTCAACAGGGGGCACTACACGGAGCATGTAGAAGTTCTACCACTGTTACTCCCTTCACTTGCTATGTGACTTTTGGCACCCACTTTGCTCATCTGCAAGATGAGGCTAAAGACACCCTTCTGTCACAATCAAGAATCCAATCCATAATGGTGCTATTGAAATATCATAATGTATTAAACAACTACCTAGATGTATTAAACAAATACCATAATATATTAAACAAATTTCTTTGCTTTTATCAGCACACACACATTGTTTTTAATGTGTCAGCCTTTCTGACTATAGTGTACTCTATGTGGTCATAGCTAGGCATAGAATCAAAATTTCTGAAGCCCAGCATAATCTTTCTTCCTGTACCAGGTTATTCTTACTCTTTGACACTGACAAGTTCAACACCCATGGAAGATTTTGATAAATTTCTTATGTCTAATTTCATCTCATTTCCAATGCAAATCCTTCGATTTATGTCCTTTCCATGTATCTGGCTGAGATTGGAGATGGAGAAACCATCTCTTAGCTCATCAATTGACTGTTTGAACCTCACTTTCAGAGCTTCATTTTGTTTGTTTTCAATCTGTTAATGAGGAAGTTTATCCTTGATTAACTCCAAATCTCCCATTGACACAAACAATTCTCTACTCCTAGGTGTTCTGCACAATATTTTTCAAAGCCCTTGTAATTTTGAACTGGATACACACATCAAATATCTATACCTTTCATCTATCACCATCAATATTAGATGTTAGATCCTGGGGATCAGTAACCTTATTGGAACACAGTAAGCACATATAAGTGTTTGTAGAAATAATGAATATCTTCAAGAAGAAATAACATCATGCTTAATTCCAACAGGTGAATGTGCATACTATTAAAAGCTAAAGGATGTTAGGCCTAAAACATGTTTTTTAGTTTTTAATTATAACCAGTTTTATACTTTCCCCTATATTTTATGTGTCTCTTAAGTGAGATTCTGAACAACTCAAAGCTAAGAGAGCCATTTTTCTGTTCTTTTCAAAAATAATTTCCAGTGCTGGGCATAGAAAAGATGCTTGGTAAACCTATTATGTCATTTTCCCCCTTGAGGTTTTCTTTCCTCCTCTTCTAAGAATGGACTATCACAAGGACATAACTGATATAAATGTAATGCTCCCATCTTTGGACCTTTATATCAATTTTGGATATTTGTCTTATTGGTATATAACTAGTGCTTAATCTTTTTCTTTGACTCAACTAATGTTTTAAAAGCTAAAAAAGTTATTTTAAGTGGAAACTGGGGCTAAGATTTATCTCTGTAAAACCTCTTGCTTGATATGCATATTTATAGTTTCCTACTCCAAATCAAAATTTAAAATTGAATATCCACATAGAAATGTAGTATCATCCTAGTTGTTGACAGTTGCATAGCCACCATATTTTTTCAGCTCTATAAAGACACCATTCACACATTCCCATTCTGTTCATGTATCAAAATGGTCCTAAGTAGATATGCATTCTGTTTCTGCTAAACATTAGCATGGCTGCTTTTGTGTTACCTCTCTTCCCTGAGCACAGACTGTGTGGTACACCCATGACACTCTAGCCTCCTGAAATCTGAGATGTGCATCATTTAAGAGAGAGGGTGTCCTCCTCCAAATCGACCCCTTCTGCAGGCTGGGTACACACATCAACATCTAGGGCAGTGTACAGTCCCATGATGGAGCTTGGTTTTTGAATTGCTTTATAGAAGGGAGTCTCCCAAGAATCAGGATATCTGCTTGAACTCGGAGACCAGCACAGTGAGGCACTCCTATAATCCCAGCTATCTGGAAGGCTGAAACAGGAGGAGCTCAATTTTGAGACTTGATTGGTCAATTTAGCAATATTCTATCTCAAAATAAAATTAAAAAGGCTGAATGTGTAGTTCAGTAGTATGTGTGGGGACCTGGGTTCAATCCCCAGTACCACTGAGAGACAGAGAAAGAGAAAGAGAGAGAGAGAGAGAGAGAGAGAGAGAGAGAGAGACAGACAGAGAGACAGAGAGACAGAGAGACAGAGAGACAGAGCGAGCCCACAGACAAGGGACTTCCCTTGCATTCATATTAACAAGAAATGATTTCTGGATTTTTATTTGTTTCTGATTGCTGTTGTGCATTTGGGGGTTTAGTTTACCCTAGCTAGTAAAATCTAGGTAATACACAGCAGCCTAGAAACCAGATTTGTTGTTATTGTCATTGTTAAATGTAGATAATAATGTTTTTCAAAGACTCTTTACAGGGTTGTGCTGAGTAGCAAAATAAAATCATTTGTGAAAGTGTTTTTTTAAAAAGAAACACAATGCAGTTTAACATATCTGTTTTAAAAATGTACAAAACAAGCACGAACGTGTGTTCCACTTTTAGCAGCTGCATAGGACACCATACTGTGTAATATGGGAGCCTAACAGAAGCGACCTCAACACAAATGGAAAGTTGAGACTACTGCAAAAGGGTGAGATGGTGAGATTTTGGTGAAAGGCAAGCAAATACAGCATCCCCTTAATTAAAACAGCTGACGGGGTGCTGAGCCCTCCCATAGGGCACGTTAACCAATGCCTGAAGGTGCTGGGAGCACCAGACTTGGAACTTGTCATTTCCAAGACATGAGTCATTCTCACAAGAGTGAAAAATTTCATGGGGACTAAAGCACTTTGCCAGGCAGAAGCTTAAGTGAGTATTTAGCTTGTGTTTAAATCACCGTCACCAGCAAAAGAGCTGCCTGACATTCTTTTCCATTATTCACATTTTCCTTGCTTTTATCAGCACACGTGGACACAGAGAGTGGTCACATAGCATCTGCTGGCCACCGCTAAAGTGGGAACACCCTCTTACATCATGGGAGCCTCAGGATGTCCTTTTGAAGCCTGGGAAAAGTTACTAATGAACTGCAACCATGTCACTAAAATTGAACCTTTATATTCCTGCTCCATATCTTAGCATGGCCTAGTATGACACACAGCCTTTCAGTACAGCCTAAAGGGCAAAAGGCCCATCTTAGAGCCAGCTTTGCTGAGTGAAGACATTGATCTCAGGGAGTGACACACAGGATGTGTTTTTTCTTTTATTATTCCCCTGGGTCATTTCACAGCTATGGGCGCCATATGTGTAAGACTTTGTGAGACAATCCCTGATTCATGTGCTCTGGTTCGTAAGCATACTTTCCTATTAAAACAGGAGCATGGCTACATGGCTTTTCTGTCAAGTTGGAAAAACAAAGTCCCCTGCTAGATCATAAGAGCTTGCTTACTGTGAGACAGAAAGATTATTTAGAAATCTATATTCCACAAACACTTAAAATAGGAAAAAGTAATTTTTGCTCATTATCAGTCTTGAGCCTATCAAAAAATATTTAACCTTTAAATTGCTTTTGAACTTGACCCCAATTATTTAATAACTTCTGTTGTCCACAGAACTGAAATCAAGGTAAGGAATGGCTTAATAGAGTGTAATGTAAGATCCATAAAGTCAACACACACACACACACACACACACACACACACACACACACACATACACACATACATCTGTTCTCAAAGGACAAAAAACATTGCATGGTTTATACTATCTACTACTACCATTAAATAAATATCTGTTGAATGAATGAAATCCTATCATTCCTATCATCCTCGTTATGATGGCTGGTAACATTCATTCATCATTTAGTAGATTTTAGTCAGTGAAGAAATTTTTTTGCATTTTGTTTTGTTTAGTAGCATGATCTTATTTAGTCTTAGTGGCTTTAGGTGACAAATATATTCTTCACTCATGTTACAATATATGCATATGCCAAGGGATCCAAGAGGCTGAGTATGTAAATTTGCTGTCCAAAGTCAAAAACCATACTAAGGGCACATACTAGTCTAACGCCGGACACTTCTTGATAAATATTTGCTGAATAGAATTGAATTTTCATGACAGGCACCATCTTTTTGTTCTAATAAAATGGTGTTGTATAAGGGAGTTTGGGGGAAAACTTGGAAAGTGGTATCCCTGCTATTGTGGAAAGTGGGGGATGGGCACTTGTTCAAATACAGATCCTAGGCCAGCCAATATTCAGAGAGGATTTCTGGTCTCACATACTTTCCCATGTGAGTGCACCCTAAAGGGACATGGGGATTGTTTCAAAGAAGCTGCTGATTCCATCTATGCAACAGCAATTCTGCTTCTAATATCAGCAGCCAAAATTCTGTTTCACCATAAGAAAGGCATTACTGTTTCCATTGCGTCCACCTGTGGAGCAGATAGAAAGCCTTGCTGTTAGCTCATATACCCCAAATGGGACTCTTTGGGTCATTGGGCCTCAGAGCCTTTTCCTCTGCCTTGACCTTTTTACATTACCCAGAGAGCAAAATGTTGGATGAAGGGAGAACAACAGCTGCTCTCAGTGCCCTAGTGCAGTGGTGAAAACCAAGTTCCCATAGTTTTCATAAAGTGCTACTTCCATTTATTTATCAGCATCTCTGAAAGGCTGCAGAGATTAGGTCTGATAACCCTCTTGTGAGAGGTCACAGTTTACCACTCCTTTCTAAAATAATCCCCCACCCTGCAATCTCCTTACCCCCAGCATATGCTCACCCTTTGCCGTGCTGGGTTTTCTAACTTGTTCCTGTGCACTCTCCAGAACACAGGGAATTACAAGTCTCCATAACCATTAGGTCCCTATACTGAAACCTACTGAAAGCAGGGTTTGGCACATAGAATGTACTCAATAAATGCATTTCAAATGAATTCATAAATTCTTTTGGACTTAGGCAATCAATGTAGACAGATAGGCATGGGTCCCATTCCTGTCATCACTGCAAGAACACTGAATACATGATGAGAGTCAACCAGGCCATTAAGGTACCTCCCTTCCAATGGTTTTTCTTACTTTTTCTCCCCCATTACCATTTTTAAAAACAGCTCCATACTTTCTTGCTTAATATATATGAATGGCTGTAGGCAATACTAAACCAGTACTAAAAACCTTTGGATAACAAAGACAGAAAACACACAAGAGCAATGTACAGCAATTTTGAGCTGCAATTTGAGCCATCTTATGATTTCAGGGGTTGTGTTTGGGACATGAGGAATAATGAGATCTTCTTTTATCAACCTGCAATCCATTACCCTAGTATATTTATTGTTGACTAATCTATACAATGCTTTTGTATTTGGGTTCTAATGACCCAAGCACAAGTGTGCCTGTATGTTTTCTCTTCAATTGGAAAAAATTAATAACATTAACTAGACTAACAAAAGTTTTTAGATCATATACACTAGTGTTCAAAATCCACCTCTTATTCCAGAGAATTTGGCCTCCAGAACCAAACTCAATTGGGACAGAGTCCTACCTCTTTCTTTAATTAGTTGGTTGACCCTGACCAAGTTCCATAAGAGCTGACATCTTCATTTTCCTCTATAAAATGCAGCTAATCATACTGACTCAAACAACAGATAATGAGATTTAAAATGGAACTCACTTAAATACCTAAAATCTTCCCAGTTATATTATTGTCCTATCAGTGACAATTACCTAATGAACCCAACCCTCCATCCCTTTAACCTATTGTTGGTTAGATAACAAATAATAACTGTGTCATGGTGAAAAAAAATAGAAGGGTTAGGAATTAGAAGAAATGGATTCAGCCCAAGTCTTGCCTTATATTGGCAAACTGACTTTAAGCCAAACCTTGAGGGTTCTGTGAAGAAGTCGTATGTTCTTGGACAATTTAATTATCTTTGAACTTCAAAATTTTTAGATATATGATCAAGACCCATTAAGTTTAAAACTGCTACTACCATCACTGAGTGTCTATAAGCAGGAGGGAGTTTATCTTCAGTATTTCACTTTTTTTTCTTTTTTTTTCTTTTTTTTATTTTATTATTGGTCGTTCAAAACATTACATAGTTCTTAATACATCATATTACACGGTTTGATTCAAGTGGGTTATGAACTCCCACTTTTACCCCGTATACAGATTGCTGTATCACATCAGTTACCCTTCCATTGATTGACATATTGCCTTTCTAGTGTCTGATGTATTCTGCTGTCTGTCCTATTCTTGTGCTCTTCATCACTGCCACCTGATGAGAGTAGACGGCAAATTCTTCCTCCTATCCACTCTTTAAGCTTCACTGCCTCATCTTTAACATGGGAATAATTCCTTTTTACAGGATTATTCTAACTAGGAAGGATAGCATAAAC
The DNA here is from genome assembly GCF_045843805.1 of Urocitellus parryii. Lineage (NCBI taxonomy): Eukaryota > Metazoa > Chordata > Mammalia > Rodentia > Sciuridae > Urocitellus > Urocitellus parryii. Next base: position 18,402,727 of record NC_135537.1, on the reverse strand, counting down.
AATGTCTAGCACTTGAAATATGTATGCATTCAAAAATTAATTATTGTGGGTATTATTGTTGTTGCAAACTAACATTTCAATCCAAAGGAAGAGTAGCTGAAGTTAAAGGGCACTTGTACTTCCTCTCTTCCTCATTATATTTTCAAATCCACTGAAGACTAAGTCAGTGTTGTTCTAACTTATAGTCAGAATATAAGCACACAAAGGCACAAACAATGATGGAAGACATTAAAGAATGTGTCTGTCCATAATGAAAGCATTGCTTGATATCATATCTCATCAACAGAACCAGTTCTAGAGCACAGGCTTTCTTTACATATAAACTTATGTTGTGTGCAAAGAGCAGGAAAAAGGCCTTGTACCATAAGGAGAACAATTAGAATTGGGACTATTAATATATGCAGGTGACACCAGCAAAGACAATGGAAATCGGCTTCTTGGAAATAAATCATAATCTCATGGTGGCGTCTGCCTGTGAATGGTGGATTAGGAAGGCACAGTGAGTTAAAGATTTAAAAGTAGTATTTCTCAAATTGTGCTGTACATCCAAATTACCTGATGACTTGGGAAAGTCCCTGACATGTGGCTCTAACAACATTCTAAGTTAATTGAAAGGAATTAATTATAATCTCAGGAGAGTCTAATGTGCAATAAAGTTTGGTTTGGCATTCACTGGGTTAAAGTCAAAGACATCATGCCTCATTTGCATTGATGCACGTCCTTTCTGTGATTCCCTCTGCTAATGTCCCCGTCTAGAAATCTGAGACAAAAATACTCACATGAAATCCCTTCCCAAAGTCTTCACATTAGAATCTTGCCCTCTGGGATACAGCGCACTGAGACCCCTTTCATTTCTCCCCCTTCTGTCCTCCTCTCCCTGTCTTTGAAGTCTGCCTACAGTTTCAAGGCAGTTATACTAGTAAATACCCTGGCATCAAGTTGGCAGGATTAGGATACAAGCCTTTTAAACACACCATCACACCAGTGGTAGCTGCATCCAGAGCCTTAGGTTTCAGATTTCTCTTTCTTTGCACCATCAATTTTAATCAATTACTCCTAGGATGCCAATGCTCCCAACTGCTTGATTAGATCCTGAACATTATCATCCTTAACTTAGTTACAGATAAGGGGAACATTCCAAAGATTTGACATGAAATTTTCATACTATATTAAATGTGCAAGTATGTACTCTGCCACTGAGTATCTTCACTACCTGTATTGAATCTTGAGAACTATCTTTGTAGGTCAAAATCATGGACAGTAAAAGGCAACACAAATGCTAAGTCTCTGTGTGAAATCTTTTCTGCTCCTCTCAAACAGATGTAGTTTCTTTTCAATTTGAGACCCCATAAAATTTAGCTAATCCAGCTGCAGCGTAGTACAGTTCAAGGGTATTATACTGAACTCTTGGATTAAACTCCATCCACATCCCTTATTAAAACTGTGACTTTGAATGAGTCACATAACTCTTCTGAGGCAAGGTTTCTTCATAAAATATTCTCTTCAAGTTAGGATAAGATACAATATACAGAAAGTGTCTACTTTGGGACCTGTAACATAGATATGTGATAAATAATGGCTATTGTTTCTTATAAGCTATATCATATTTTGCTTTATGAAATTTTGGTTATTTGACTTTTTAATGTTTATTTAATTTCAATTTTTAATTACCTGAAATACAAATGTATTCAATTAAAAGACATCCATTCATAAATACTTAATTTAAAAAATAAAACTTAACACTGTGACCTTATTATATTTAATCAACTCATATCAATTACATTTTCCTAGATTTTAAGCAAGGCAGTATATACCTATGAATTCCACATAGATAACATTCAAAATATTCTTAAATGGGAACTGGGGATGTAGCTCAGTGGTAGGGTACTTACTTGGCATGTGCAAGACTCTGGGTTAAATCCCAGGGCCCATAATATGCATGTATTCTTAAATAATTTAAGGCTACATGTGGTAGGGGATGATACTTATTCTATGCAGACTGTGGACAGATAGGAAAGGAATAAAGTGTGGAGCTGTCCCCAGGCTGCTCTATCAGCTCATCCTGGCAGCTTTGTAGAGGAACATGGCCTGGGTATGCATGCAAAAAAGGAGAACCCAAATGGAGACATGGGGTATATGCACTTCATGAAAAAGCCAGGAAGCTAATAATGCAATGACTTGTTATTTGATCTTGAGTTTAATGCATAACTGTGGGATAGACATTGTCAAAGCAGATCTCCACCTTGATCCTTAGACAAAGTGCTTTCCCTGCCTTGCCAATAATAGAAAAAGAAATGCATCAGTAAAAAGGTATGTGTTTTAAAATTTCAGAAACAAAAACATTTTAAAAGAAATCTTAGTTCACAAAGACATCTTGCAGAGAAAAGTACTATATCCTAAAGACCTAACAAAAATGATCACATCCAAGCTAATTTACTTTCTACAAACAGCTTTTTATTGGTTTGTTGCATAATTCCTGTTTTCCAGGAAGGTACTTGACTAAGTATCTCCTTTTCTTTGAAGAGAGTCATAACTTTACTTGATGCAAGCCACCAATTTATTAAATCTTTGAATTTCTATATGCTTCATAACTATCTATGTAAAATAAGTTTTCAATTCTAGGTACAATATAAGCAATCCAGGTAGCATGCATCTGCCAGTATACCTACAATACACTTTCCTATGCATTTGTTTCCGGTAATATATAAGCAAAAAGAGAATGGAAAGGATATTCTAGATTTAATCCAGAAACAATTATGTAGAATTTGGAATTTTTTTTCAGAATTCAAAGGCATACACAATATAGTATACATGCCAAAATAGGTATTTTAAGGTATTAAACTTTCATTGAAAGTGAAAAAAAGAATAGCCAAGCTACTAGGGAAAACTTCCGTGAAAGAGGATGGGTATTCAAAAAAACAGTATCTCTGCTGTATATGTAATTTTATTAAGTGTTTAAAAGGGATATAGTAAAACTAATTTTATGAATGAGTCAACTTGTACATATTGGAAGAAAAAGGAAAACAAAAGTTCTTTTCAACCCAATTCTGTAAAATCTAAAATATCTACAAATATATGTTGACGGGCGTAGCTGTTCTTGCCCATTCTATAGAAATATATATTTTAATTAAGAACCTTGTAGCATACATATGAATATGCATTGATCATCAAAACTTTATTATTAGAATGACCTTTTAAAAAATCACAAGCCGGCTTAACACCTCCGAAGGCATATTATCATATGCTTTCACCCAGGGCAGTGAGAAATCTGAGGCTGCCTTGAAATCTACATCGGGGAGTAAAATCCTTCTCCCTCTTACCAGCCTCCCCACGTCTTCAGCAAAACCCGTCCACCAACTTCCTTAGCTTTACTCTAGGCTGATTTGAAAGTCTACAGATACTCAGGCTGTGAGTTGAGGGGGAAAGCCCTTCCTGACCAATCAGGGCTTCCCTACCTATTGCGTCACACCTCCCCCTGGGTATGACGTCAAAGGCAATCCCAGCCCAGCCTCTAGGGTTGAGGAGGTGTAGCATTTCTGTGCAGCTGCAGCGACCAACTTGGCAGCCACTGTTCTAATGGGCGGGGAACTGGGCAGGGAGGTGCCAGAGGGTTTTTGCCTAAACCCTCTGGGAGCGCGGCTATAGCTGCTTGCTCCCCCAGGAGCAGAAGCGCGCCAGTGCCTTTCAGTCCAAGAATTCAGCGCTGGCGTTTGGGGATGGAGGGAGAGGCTCTGGATGAAACTGGCACCTAAGGCCTTGAAATAAGATCGGGTTCCTGTAAGCCCTCCTCCCCAGGCACCGCCTCTCTGCTCCCAGTCCCTCTTGCCAGCTTTAATGATCCTTTCAGCGCCGTTTCCCCTCGCCTGCGTTTCCTCGGGCAGAGGAAGCAGCCTCTCTGGCCTCCCGGTTCGCACCCTAACACAGAACCTCCTTTCAGACCCGCCCTCCTGTTCACGGGGACCCAGTTCAGAGCGCTGGCTCCTTCTGGGCGGGAACTAGCGTGACGAATTCCGCCGAAGGTGTTGATTATCCGTCCCAACTCTGCCTCTGGCTTCACTCCCACTTTCACCCGGGTTCCCGGGGGCCCCCAGCCCCCACCCTGTTGTGGGTGCTCGGGACGGCGCCCCCAAGTCCTTCACCCAGTGGTGCCCCCAGCTGCAGCTGGGGAAAGAAGCGCCGGCGTGCTCGGTGCCACGTCGGAATTGGCTCCTAGGTGGCTGCAGCTGCCTGAGCACAGCGCGCGGTCCCCTCGCACGCCCAGCCCTGGGCGGCGGGCGGGCAGGCGCTGCGCTGGGAGGAGAGATGCGCGCCCTCCTCCAGCTCCCAGCTGCGAGTGCCACCGCCTGCGTCAGGGACCCCTGGCCGGAGTAAGGCTTCCGGAGCTGAGCTGAGCTGAGCCGGGACAGACCCAGCCTGACACTTTAATGGGGTTTGGGAAGTGCAAAGGAGGGGAGGCTCGGTAAAGGGGGAGTGGCCGAGTGAGGCCGGTAGCTGCGAGGAGGTGGCGGAGGACCCTCCTTCTCGGGGGTCTCAGCTTGTAGGAGCTGGAAACCGGGATCGCTTAACCCTTTCGTTCCAAGCAAAAAGCGAGCTGCTTAACCGTAAAACCCGCAGGACAGTTACGTTCCGTCCAACGTAGTGTGTGGGAAAAAAAGAAGAAGGAGGGAAGGAGTGGGGAGACAGGGGGGAAAGGGACGGCTGTGCGGGATGCATTTTCCTTACACAGTGGAAATTCTCTTTTTCCTAACACAGAGTCCCTCTGTCGCTCCAGAAGATGTAGAATGGAAAAGTACATCTCAGGACAAACAGCGTTGCCCAAGAGAAGCTACCTGTGTACCCAAAAAAGCAGCGGATTTATGGCGAGAGCCGCAGGGATGGGAAAAGACGGATATGTTGCTAAACTTGATTCTGATAGGAAATATTCTCCGATTTTCAATCTGTTGGAAATTTTCAGACCTCAAACTTTTCTATAGAAACTGATATATTTTTTTTTAACATTCACGTGGACAATTTCTTCCATTTCCCTGGCCTGAGGACCTTCATACTTCACCCAAACGCCTCTGTGTAACGTACCTTGTTCAGCTCTTGGTCATAAAGTCGTCCTCAGCCTGTCTGTGTGGTCCCGGAGGGTCGCTGGAAGGCAGTTTCCAAAATTGAGGTAATAAGAGATCAGATGAATTTGAGACGACCGGCCAAAAAAAATAAGAAATTTAAAAACAACATTTAAAAAAGATGGGGGAGTCTCAAATGTTTAGTACTCTCCCACTTTGAAAGGAAATTCACTAATATTCTTTTTTATTATTTCCGTTGCACTTCAGTCTTCTAACTCTTTAAAAAAAAATTATCAGTTTTAAAAAATAAATTAACTTTTTTTTTGTGGGTTCCAGTCCCCCTCCCACCCACCGATAACGGAAAGTCTCTTTTTCCTATTAAAAAAAAAAAAAAAATGCCGGTGAAGACTCAGCAGAACCCAGGAAGCGCAGAATCAATCGGGAGAAAAAGTCTTTGGCTAGGGCTGGTTCAAGTCCCTGGTTCAATGGGCTGCTCGAAGCCAGGACTGGGTAATTCTTTCCAGACGCTTTGACTTCTCCTTCCTCGCTGTTGTTGCCTTTCTGCCTCCTCCAACTTAAGGGGGTCTTAACAAGTGAGCTGGTGGGTGTTTTAATAGGGCGGAGGAGGGAGTGGGGGGTTAGGGGAGTGGAGGAGGGAGGTGTGGACTGGGGAACCCGGAGGGGAGGGAACTGGGAGCGCGGGCGGGCGGGAGGGAGGCGGGGAGGCGGAGAGGGAGAGAGAGAAATTGGCCATTCAAAGCCCTCTCTGAGCTAGAGGCCGGTTCTAAACTCCAATGAATTCAATTAACTTGATTGTTAACGTGTGCAGAGAAATGCAGTGCCCACATGCTGGCCGCCACCTGATTCCCTCCTCTCCTCCAGCGGCGGAGCTAGGAGACCCTCTTTGTAGCTATTTCTGAAGTCTTGTCTGAGCTACACGCCTTCCCGATACGCGATAAACTCCCTGTTACGTTTAGGTAATTTGCTTTAAAGACAAATGATGCCCATCAGCTAAGTAGCTGCCCTGGGCAGGGACTGTGACGGGGTGTGTGTGTGTGTGTGTGTGTGTGTGTGTGTGTACGCGCGCGCACCAGGAGCCTCGGAAAGCCTCCGGGACCCCCTAAAGAAGGCGAGTGGTCTAGAACTTGTTAACCCTTTCTTCCTGCCAGCTCAAGTTTTTAAGCTGACATCAAACGTCAAAGCCTCCCCTTTGTCAAACCCTCGCTGTGGGTGGGCGGAAAAAAAAGTAGAAAAGTATTGTATTTTTTCCCTAAATATGGTCCTTTAAGGTAAAAATAAGCAAATTGAGAACATTAAAGATAAAAATTTAATAAAACATTGAGTCTGGAGAACTCGATACAGCACTCTTAAAAATAGTTATATATGTGTATATATAGCCATCTCTAAGGAAGTGGATGACTTTCCTTGCGAGTTTTCTGTGAAGCTGGCGAGTCAAAATTCTTACTCTTTTCCTACTAAGTTGGCTTTTCTTTTTCTTTTTTTTTTTTCCAATGTCCCCAAAGTTAAGTAGAGTTTATTTTCTCGGATACTTGCCCCCTTTTCTTTCTCCTTGGTCCTTGCTAAAAAGTCTGATAACGACTTAAAGTGGACAGTAGGTGGCACTGTTTAGGAAAAAATGAGTGGATTCACAAATGAACTGACTTGGTTTTGGGGGAGACTGATGAAATTGTTAACAGAGTAAAACATTTTCTTTTTTCTTGGCCTCTTTTTCTTACTAGGGCCCTCTGAGGTGTGCATTTCATTCGAACTCGACCAAGCCTTGATAAATTATTGGCCCACGATAAGGATCACATATAATAAACGTGGCAATAATGAACAAATCAGTCAGAAACCGAAACAGAAAAGTCCGATAAACTGGGGGTGATGCTTTCAATACGTCGTGCAGGGTGTGGTGTTGGGAGATGTGAAAAAGCGTTAAAAAAAATTTTCTCTGCAACCCCAGGTAACCAGCCAGCCAGCCCAGCCCCCAGGCGGACCTGCAAAGTGTTCCACCTTTCCAACCCTGCCCCACCCCCACATGCAGCGGTTACACCTCTGGGAAGCTTTACCTTGGCCCCTTGACTTCACGCCGCTCTTGGGAGACCCACTTACTCATTTCCCCAACAAAACTTCTTGGTTTCAGCCTTTGTCTGAACTCTGCCTGAGGTGGTTCAATTTTAGACAGACTGGCTTAAATTTCAGAGCAATTTCATCTCACTTAATCAGACTTGAGCTTCCTGATTTTTTTTTTTTTTTTTTGCCTCTTTGGTCGTTTTCAAATGCTAAATTATAATTGAAAATATATTCCCTAATTCTCTACTCCTACACGTGATGAGAATTAAATTGATGTCGGAATAGAGTGGACATTGTGGGGTGCCCACCGCCTGCCTGTGAGACCTTCAAGAGACATTTAATCTCCCAGCTCTAAACTTCCAGGGATATTACATGTAATGCAGGAGTGCCAACTATTGCTTAGTAGCATTTAACTTTTCCTATGCTAGTAATTCAAGCAGTGAGAACATTTAGTAAAACTGAAATTTCTTTATTAAAGGGAAACACATTTATTCTTTCTCCCCTTGAATTTATAATTCATGAGCCATAAAGAAAAAGGAACGTGTCCTCTAGCTATGGATGGATATAAAAGTTGATATACATCCACACATTTCTCTCATCCCCTCTCCACCAAGGGAATGGGGAAAAGGCCAACACAACTTAAAGCCAGAGGATTAAGTTCCTTGTATGCAAAAGGGATCCGAAATAAAAGAGATCTTGCATGCAAATCCCATCTTTAATGTTTGTGGGATCCTGGAAACACATTTCATCTCCCTGGACCTTGATTTTCTAGTTGATAAGTAGAGAAAAATACCTGCTTTGTATAGTTGTTGTAGTGATGGACGGAATGTGTTAAATGTGAAGTGTCTTCAATGCTGTGGACATACTCAAAAAGCATTATAGCTCATCTTCTGGTATTATATTCCTTAAATTTTTGTTGGTAAATGTGTTAGCTCTCTGTTACTGTGACAAAATGCTTGAGATATACACCTCATGTGCATGAAAGATTTGGCTCACAGTTCCAGAGGTTTCAGTCTATAGCCTCTGGGCCTCGTTAGTTTTGGGCCCTGGAAAGGGAATATATCATGGTGAGAGTATCTGGTGGAAGAGGCAGCTGGGAAACAAAAAGACAGAAAAAGAGTCCAGGGTCCCAATATCCCCTTCAAGGGCACAGACCCCAGTGACCCAACTTCCTTCCACAAGACCCTACCTCCTAAAGATTCCACTACCCCCAAAAAGCATCCCAGGCTAGAGAAGTCTTTAACACAGATACTCATTCAAAGCAGAGCAGGAAGCATCACCAACTGCTTTGTCCTGTGCTCACTCATGTGACCTGCTTCAGCTTTCTACCATCTTCTCACTGAGTCTCAGATTGAGTTATTCTGTGTGCCCATGGACACATCCCAAAACTTCCCATTTAATCCAATTTATGAGTTTCCCGTCAGATTTTCAGCTACCAGTCAGCCAGTCTTGGTTCGTAGGCACCAAATTAAGAGATATGAGCTCCAGATTCATACATTATGATATGAACCAATTGAATAACATGGGGCAACTTGCATTTCAGCTTTCTTTCTTAAACAGGAGTTGCTTGGATCACAAGGATGTCATCTTGTGATCCAAGCAAATAATGTCATCTTTCTTCCACCCACTTCAGGTTTTGACATCCTAAGACCTAACTTTTCCAATCCATGTATTTAGAAAAGTTTTTGTTAATGTGTTTTATGTGTTCAGCTTTGCAAGACAACAGAACAAATGACTTCAGACAAAGAACTTTTACCTAAGGTGATGGGAGTTAGCAGTACACTGTATCTGATCTCCCTTTCAAAATACAAAACAATGGTCATATGTCTGATATAAACAAAGTACCCATAACCAGGGACTTAGTACTTCATAATTCTCTATGTAAATGGTTCTTACACTTTTGGGTAAAGAACTTCTTTATACTCTTAAAAATTATTGAGAGCCTCAAAAAATATGCATTGATATGTTTATCAGTATTTATCATATTAGAAATTAAAGCTGACTGAAAAGTTTAAAGAGGCATATTAATTAATTTAAAGCAATAATAAACCAAAATATATGTCAACTTCATAACATCTTTTTTGTGAAAATAACTCTTTCAAAATAAAAAAATAGAAAAGTAGGATTGTTTTCTAATTTTGCAAAGCTCTTTACTGTTTTGGCTTTATAGGAGATAGCTGTTTTCTTATATCTTCTTCTCATTAAGTTGTTGTTTTGATTGAAGTATATGAAAAAAAACAAGTTCTGACCTCATAGAGATATATAATTCAAAATGGAAGAATATTTTAATCGCCTATTTACACGTTCTTCTTTGATACTACATCAAAACTTGGTAAACTGTTATGTTGAGTCTAAAACAGTATAGAGAAACTTCATCTACTCTGCTACATTAAAATATGCTGGTCTATCTTACACTTCAAATGCATCTTCTGCTCATCCCGGTGGCAAGTGCCTGTAATCTCAGACACTTGGGAGGCTGAGGCAGAAAGATTGCATGTTCAGGACAGTCTGTGCAACTTAGCAACCCTGTTTAAAAAAAAAAAAAAGGGGGAACAACTGTTTATGAATTTGTGATGTCATGTATTGATTATTTGAAAAATATGAATTTACTGAGATCTGCAGATTTTCCAAATGTTGATGCATTTTTCATTTTCAATATTAAAAACAGTCACAATTTTCAGATCACCAATTTCTATCTAATTGTCTATCCAATAAATGTTATTCTGACATTGTAACACAAATTTTCTAAATTCTAATTTTCTCTTAGGACCCAGTATTTTCATTATCAACAAATGCTATCCATTACTCTCAAATTTTCTAAATTCTAATTTTCTCTTAGGACCCAGTATTTTCATTATCAACAAATGCTATCCATTACTCTCAAATTTTCTAAATTCTAATTTTCTCTTAGGACCCAGTATTTTCATTATCAACAAATACTATCCATTACTCTCATTGCGGTGACAGATCAATTCATTTAATTAAAAAAAAAGTCTTCAGAATATCTCAGTCTGAATAATAGGAATTGGTTTGTTAGTTGTTCTTTCAAGTGATATTCCATGATTAAAATGGCCAGCTTAGCTCACAATTCAATCACAGGAGAGTTCTTCCTCCAGACAGCTGTCATAGCTGAATACACAGAAATCTTGTCTGTATACTTTCCACCTTTTCACACAGAATAGTGAAAAGCCATAAACTCCAGAGTTCAAATTTAATGAAATTAATAACTTGTACAACTTCATCTAGGACCTTACATGAAACTTGCTTTTTATTTCCCTGGGAGTACCTGTGTGGGCCACTAAGCCAGTCAGCACTCCTAAGTACAAACTCTAAGTAGAGAAAGCTCCCACCCCTTTAAAAGACCATTAACACACCTTAAAAGCTGTTCTTTCTTTTAGTTAAAACTTTTTGAAGAAACTTATGAGGAACCAGCTCAGGTCACTACCTCACTCTGATTCATTCTTTTAGGCCACCCAGAGTACACTTGTCTCTGTACTAAAGTGAGCATGCCCAGAGCATTGGTATGGACCATCTTTCCTTTTGGAACAGGTGTTCTAGAACTTAGAACTGAGCATGCCCAAAACAGTGTTCACCTTTTCCAACTAGGGCCTTAAACCAAAATGCTCAGAAATGTACACTTAAATGAGCGTGCTCAGAAACACAACCATCCTTATCGGTGCTTTCCTAAATAGACATGTGTATCTTCCCTGAATGAAATCCCCATCCCCATGTTTCCATTTTTCCATGCGAGCATTACTTTGCAAATAACTTCTCTGCACTCCTTACTCCCTGTGGGTAATTAGTCTTCCTCCATTCCCTTAAGTCCTGATAGTGCTCCTTGGGTTTGTGCTCACCTGAGAACCTATTGTGTTCAGTTATTCTTGGGGCACAATTTGGTGCCACTGACTCATTTCACACTAAGGCATTACCAACTTTACATACCCTTGTCTTTGTGCCATGTCAACAAAGTGAAGGATAAAAGTATATTATTATAAAAATAAATTGATCCCTTGAAAGGATCTTGGATTTCCCCAAGAATCTTCAAACTACACTTTGGAAAATACAGTTTGATATTAGTTATACTCAATGCAGTGATGTATAATTTTGGCTTTTAAAAATTTTAAGATTATAGACAACCTGCTGAAAGCTCCCACTCCTTTAAACACTAAGAAAATACTTCTTGAAAAAACAGCCTCTACCTCAGAGCAAAGCCTGTCCAAGGAACGGGGCTTGACCCTTGTGCTTGGAAAGACCCACAGAGCACTCATAGGCACATACCCACCCTGCTGAGTTGTTTATATACAAATAACAGGAGAGATCTGCTGCACCAGGTGTCCCTGACTCAGTCAGGCCAGGTGAGGACCCATAGCAACCCCCTAGCAACCACCCATCAGCATGAGACAGGGAAAATACCTGAGATGCCAGATGACTCTCCCAGTAGTTAATCCTGGTTGATAACGTGTTGGGGAACCAAGTAGTTCAACACATACTCCTCTCATGGCTTAAACCAATCAGTTCAAACAAATCCCCCTCTTGTACTAACCAATCACCCTTACCCAACTTGTTCCTGCCAGCGAATGTGCTAATCATGTTTTAGAGTTGTTTTTATGATTTTCCTGTGGTGTGTGATGATTTGCTAAGAGATGCTATGATGTATGTGAAGTCCCTGCCTTCCCCAAAGAGTGTATAAAACTGCTGCAAACCCTGGGCTCCGGGCCTCTCAGTGTCACCAGTTGCTGTGTGCTCGTGGAGGATGGAGCTAGCTCACAATAAACACCTCTTTGCTGCTTACATTGATCTTGGTCTCTGGTGGTCTTTTGGGGGCCCCAAATTCAAGCATAACATTCTAACACTTAGAAAAGGAATATCAATAATAGGCCTGACACATGAAGTATAAACATAAGAAACATAGTAATTCTTGTTATAACATGGAAGATTCTGAGAACATAACATATTTAGGACAACTTCTATATGTCTTGTATATACAGGTGAGATTTAACACATTGTCTATCATTAACACTGCACAGCAGTGGAATCAAAAAACATCATATACCAACTCCACAAATGATAGGATTATTTATCAATAACTTTATTATTTATCATGGTTTCTGAAGATTTCACTGCATCAGAGCAGCAATTTATCAGCCTTTGATCATTTTAAATTAAACTCTGAATACTGTTTGAGCTACTTTTAAGGATTACCAAAATGAAAGAGAAGGGTACAAAAACCCCCCAAATCATTAGAAACCATTTGTAATCATCTCTCAATAGCCCTTTCCATAGATAAAGAAACCAGCTTCAAAATATTGTATGACTTAGACAAAACCTTAAATGATTGATAGATATCCAAACGTATATGAGGTCAAGATTGTGATTTGATCAACAACAAAATCCCCAGGTGGCCATCTGAATGATGTACTTTAAAAGAGAAAGCAAACCCTGGATTTTGGTACTTTACCTTAAAACACTGAATACTTATGTGGAAATACTTTACTATTCCATTATCAAACTATTTAAATTTTAAGTACTATCTCCAGATTCGTGCATGTCTCAGATTGGAGGGTGTGGAAGGTCCATAGACTAAAAGATATCTTTTTTTTTTTACTTTCACTTTTCAGACTCAGATTTCATAAAAGGAAAAAAAAAACTATCTTTGATACAAATGCCAACACTTTCTATCAAGGAGGTTTTCACTTTCTAAAATAAAGCAACAAAAACAGAAAGTGGTACACTATCAGGTCTCTGTAATACAATTGGCCTTTGATATTTTAATGGTCTTAATGGCAATGACTAAGGAAAAGATTTTGAAATGTCTGTTTGTCTATAAGCAATTACTAGCAGTCTGGATTGTGGAAACAAGTTAAGAATCTACAATGTATAAATAATTTTCATTGCTATAGCTAATAGTTGAGCACTGTGCAAATCCACTGAGAAGGTGGATCTTGAATGTTCTCATCGAACATGTCCCCTATTTAATGTGAGGGAGGGATTGGTTGGCTTGATTTGCTCATTCAAACTCTATTAAAAATTATAAGACCACTTTGTACCCTATATATATTTATAGCTATGATTTGTGAATAGATAAGGGAAATAATCAATTTTTAAAAAGTAACCTTCTGTAGAAATTATGTGGCATTTCATCTTATTCATGAAACCTTAACAAAGTTTTTAGCTTTTTAAAAATCTTAAAAAGATAGTCTTAATTTCTGGAAAACTGATTTCTTATGAAAAGGTGTAACTGTTAAGCTTTTCTAGGTAAAGTGACCTTTTTTGATAATTTGGAGTGGGGAGTTACTCTGTTCCCAGAATAATTAATATGTACTCAAACATTACCATCCAATTTCTTTTTTTGTGTGTGGGGGAGGAGGATACCAGAGATTGAACCCAGGGGTGCTTAACCACATCCCAAGCCCTTTTTGTTTTTTATTTTGAGATAGTGTCTTGCTAAGGTGGCTAAGGGACTTGCTAAACTGGGGAGACTGACTTTGAACTTGCGATTCTCCTGCCTCAGCCTCCTGAGCCACTGGGATTATGGGCATGTGCCACCATGCCAGTGTGCCATGCAATTTCAAAGGCTTCACAGACTGTTCCTCTTTAAACAGAGACAGGGTAAAACTTACCTATCCAAGAAAAATATGGCACAATCTTTGAAAAGACTATGAAATCCTAAAAATTGATAATTATTTAAAAATAGCAGCATATACTTAAAAGTTTAAAGAGAAGATAGAAAGGGGGTTAAAAAAACCCTTTATTTTCTTTTAATACATCAATTTAGGGAAGAAAGGAGTCACAAGAGAATTTTGTCACTTTGGAAAAAGCAGGGAATATATATCTTTTTTCTTTTTTTCTGAATCTATTACATTTCTCTTGCCCCAGATATTGACACCTGATATTCTCTCTCTCTCTCTCTCTCTCTCTCTCTCTCTCTCTCTCTCTCTCTCTCTCTCACACACACACACACACACACACACACACACACACACACACACACACTTCAAATTCTATTCCATGTTTTCAGGTTAAGAAAGGTGCCTTCAAACACTCATGGTGAAAATCCTTGAGGGTGGAAAGCCTGGATCAATTCAGTAAAGTGAGACTTCCTTCCTATCTTTATTTAAGAAAGGTGTTAGCCCAAGACCCCATTAGGAGAATTACCTAGGGCTAGTATGGAGCTATCAGTCCTACAAATACCATTAAGAAGTGTGACTCAAAGCATTTCCTGACTACCCTGAAAGCCACTGCAGGATAGCTTGAGGATGAAAGCAACAAATTGTGATGCTTATCAAAGGAATGGCATTTTCTTCAATTATAGATATATCCTGTCCCATAGAATTTTCTTCTTAGCATTTTAAAATTTCAAAGTTGAACTCAGATCAGTGTGAGCCTGGGAACTTAGCAACTATATATTATGCTGAAGCAAAACAACAAAACAAAAACAAAAACAAATACAGGAGGTATTTGATTGGGTTCCAAACTCATCTTGCAAACAGCACCTGTTGTTTGTTCTCACTGAATTTGTCAGACTTGTAATTAAGCAATTTAGGAAGTAGCTTCATTGTTTGTTTTGAAAAGCCAGGTGGCTTCAAGAATCAGAGGTGAAAAGAAATATAAAACTGTGTTTTTGAAAGTGGTGGGAGGGTGACTTCCATTGCCATCATCTGGATGCTTTTAAGAATACAGATTCTGAGTTCAAGCTCCAGATCCATTTCATCAGAATTTAGAGTAGTGGGCCCTGGGAATATGCCCAGTTTGAAAGCCTTCTGGATGGTTATAGATGAAAAAATAGATTTCCTGCATTTTTTTACATAATTCTTAAAAGTATAGGTTTTCTCCTTAAAACTTCTTGGATAACAAAAGAATAACAATGCTCTTTTTTTTTTTTTTTTTTTTTTTGGTAAAATGTGATTGTGAAATCCAAAGAACTTCTGTTACCTTATGGTTGCCTTGAACACCATGAGGTTTATGTAATCTATAAGTTACCTGCTGGCACATTAATCCGGTAATTTCTATCACAGGTAAGTGAGTATCAAGTGGAAAATTGAGGGCTGTAGTCTTAAATTTCTTTGGGCACGCAGAAATTTATTATCTGCATGATCTTGGGAAAATCACTTCATCTAAGCCTTAATTTATCAATATGTAAAATGAGTGTACCTTAGAAATTAATTGTGGGAAATAAATAAACTCATTATTTTAAAGCTCTGATAGAAATAAATGTTGGCCATAATTATTGATGTTGGTGAAAACACTTATGTTCTAAGATGACAAGTGTACTTGTCCCTAAGAACTCACTCCTCAGTTGCAATGGAGGTGTTCGATTTCCCCTGTTCTGATAGACTTCCTTCTGATAGACTAAATATTTTTAGATGAGGCCCAGAATTCAAAAACTAAAATGCTACCAAAGACATTTTTCTGTGCACAGTACGGGGGATCAAATTCATGCTAGCAGAGTGCTCTACCATCTGAGCTACACCCACAGCCTGTGGTTAAGTCTTCTGGAAGATTTAAAATCTGTAGATTTGATTTTCAATTCCTAAAGAAAAAATTTCTTTAAAATATTGAGCACGTAGTATGGAAGGAAGTTTCTGTATTCACCAAGTCTACCTAAAGTTTAGAATTGTGTTAGCTTTTTCATCACCATGACCAAAATACCTGACAAGAACCACATGGAGGAGGAAAGATGAATTTTGGCTCACCGTTTCAGAAGATTCAGTCCATGGGCACCTGCCTCCAAGGCAGAAACACTAATCCAGAGGAAAGGGCCTGATGAAGGAAAGCTGCTCGGTTCATGACAGAGGAGAAAGATAGAGAGAGAGAAAGAGGAAGAGACCAGGTTCACATATCATCCCCAAGGCCACAGCCCGGTGACCTACTGCTTCTAGTCATGCCTCACCTACCTATAGTTTTCATCACCTCCTCTTAAATCCATTCAAATTATTAATCCACTGATGATAATCAGAGACTCATGATACAATCATCTCACCTCTGAACATTGTTGCGTGGCCTAACACATGAGCTTTGGGGGGAATTTTTTCATATCCTAACCATGACACTCTTATGTTTTAAAGGCTTAGAAGCAAAATTTGAAATATTTTCTTGAAAGAGTTTCTATTGTTTGAAAATCCTCTCCAAAACACATGTTGAAATTTAATTGCTGTTATAACAAGATTAAGAGGTGGGGCCTTTAAGAGATGATCAGGCCATGAGCGCTCTGCCTTCATCAATGGATGAAGACCATGATTTCAGGTGGGTTGGTAATTATGGGAGTGGGTTCCTGATATAAAGATTGAGTCTTCAACTTTTGTGCATTTTGACTTACCTTCCCACCATGAAATAATAGAACAAAAAGTCCCTTGACCAGTGTAGGTAAGCCATACTCACAGACTTCCCAGCCTCCTGAACCCTGAGCCGAATAACCTTTCTGTTGTTTTACCCGGTCCTACTGCAAGATCTTAGGCAAGGAACTTGCACTGAGTTCAAGATTCTTCATGTGAAAAGTGGATATCACATCATCCTCTCTATCTTTTCATAGTGTTGTTAAGAAAATCAAATGACACCAGCAACATTCACTGCAAATATCTCTTACTCTGTTATTTCAAATCCTATTTTGTCCTTTTTTAAAAAATTTATTGCAATCATTGCTCTATGAAAAGAAGTTACACAAATCCAGTATGGCACTAGGTCAGTTATTAGATATTAGATTATTAGGTATTAGTTATTAGATATTAGGTAACCAGTCACTAATTGAATCATGAATTTGTTTGTTCAGGTAATATTTATTAAAGAAATATTATGTTAAGGATTCATGTCAGTTACCCCAAGAGACAGAGTGACATGAAAAGAATTCTAGCTTCAAGATTTTATCTACTTACTTAAAAGGCAGAGGGTTGTGTCTGAGAAAACACTACTCAGTCTTTTAGCTAAATAATGTTTTTTTACCACTTCAATGGACAACAAAATTTTGCTGGAGGAACTGGCTTCTTAGATAACTATGATTAGGAGAACTCTACTTTTTCCAGAGGAAAAACCCAAATTGGAGAATAAGACTTAACAACCTTCCATTTCTTCATTGATGTCTAAGCGTCAGACTATCATCACCTGAGGACCTAGTACCTGCTTTGCTTTCTTCCATTTACTGAAGATTAAAGTTGAAAATAAGTAGCTTATTTAGATGAAGAAGAAATGTGTTCTATGAACTAAGCATACATAGTTCACTAATAGCACGGACACAGTCTTTCCTAGTTCTTATGCTACCAGAGTCCTTGGATGAAGGCCCAGCCCCAGCTTGGACTCAAAGACCAGGCTTGACCACCCCTCTCAATATGTCAATTAGACAGTTGAGCGTTGGTGGGCCACATTAGGAAGAACAGATATGAGGGTATAGAGACAAAACATCTGCCTTCAAGGGACTGGCAGAAACTCTGGGACTTTATAGAAAAGAGCAATAAAGGCTAGGGCTGGGGGCTCACATGGTAGGGAGTTTGCTTACCTGGTGGAAGAAACCTACCTTGTTAGAGCGTGGTCTGTCTGATTGATCACTATCTCAGCTGGTTTCTATGAGATTCTGGAAGGTCATCTTTAAAAAGGGGGTGGTTTTGTTCACATTGTGAGATTTCTCCTGCTTTGGAGTCAGCGTCCTTGGTTTTCTTTCAGGACAATTGCTCATTATGGGTGTTCTGTTCTGCAAGGCTCTTCTTTGCTTGTAAGTAGTTTCAGTGCCTTATCATGAAGGTACTTACCAGTTGGTCCTGTTGTTCCTAGAATCCAAGGTAACTTGCAGAAGGAAATTGCTCAGAGGGGAAAAAAGTCAAAAGAGGCAAATGGAGCCACAGATAAGACGGAGTTGGTTCATTCAGTGACTCGGCCCTCCTCCACTAGCTTTTGAATAATCTTTAGCACCTAGTACTCTGCCTGGTATATGTAAAGTATATGTAAGTAGAGTGAAAGAAAGAGAAGGGGAGAGAGAGCGAGAATAAGAGCTTAATACTGATGTCTAACACAAAATATTCTTTAGTAATCAATAACTAGCTTATTTTCATTTTAATAGATGAATTTTTTTGTTATCTCAAAACCTTCACAATAACTGACCTAATTAAATTTGATCAGTCTTCAAATGTTCAAGAAAAAAATGGTGTATATTGAGAAACAGATATATAAATGTTAGCTTATATATATAAGATACGTATATATATATGATCAGTCTTCAAATTTTCTAGGGAAATCTAATATATTAGCTTATTTGTAGACATACAAAGATATCTATATATATTCATATTTAAACAAACATACAAATAGATCTAAATTTATCTATTTTAAAAATTTTTTCTCATAGGTTTTTTGACATTTCTTCAGTTCTAATGGAACTAAGTAGCCTTAGGAATTCCTTCTCAGCACTGTTTAGCTATATTTCACATGTCTTAATATACTGTTTCTGTTTTCATTCAGTTAAATGTTTGTTTTTTGTTTTTGTTTAATTTACCTAGGAACTTTCTCTGGATTATATAAAAGTTTTTATGTGTTTGGCAGTTTTCTTCCCTTTCTGTTGTGAATTTCTAGACTGACATGGTCTATCTATGTATTCGGTGAGTACTTGAAAGGAATGTATTCTGCTCTTGGAGAATATTCTATAAAACTGTTGGTTAGATTTTTTTTAAATAATTGCTATTGTTGAGTTTTACTGATTACATAGTTGTTTTCTCCATTGATTGAGAAAAGAGGTGTTGAAGTTTCTAATTATCATTGCAAATTTGCCTGTTTGTCCCTTGAGTTCTATAACTTTTTGTTTTTTGCTTGTTTTGGTACTGGGGGCTGAACCTAGGGGTGCTTTACAATTGGGTAATATACCCAGCCCTTTTTATTGTTTTTTTTTTTTTTTTTTTTTTTTTTTTAAGACAGGATCTTGTTAAGTTGTTTAGAGTCCCATTAAGTTGTTGAGGCTGCCCTCCATCTTGGGATCTTTTTACCTGAGCCTCTGGAGTCTCTGGGATTACAGGCAAACACCACTGCACACTTCACCACATACAGTTCTATCCCTTTTGCCTTCCTAGGCTTTGCAGTTCTGGATCGGATGTACCTCTCTGTGTTTGGTAATTTCCATTGCTCTATTTGGGGTGATATTAATACAACATTCCTGCTATATTAGTCGGGGTTTTCTCTAGAGGAACAGAATCAACAGGAAGTATAATTATAAAAGGAGGACTTATTAGGTTGGCTTAGGTGACCAAAAGCTGGACAGTCCACAATGTCCATCTGCAGGCTGCAGAGCTAGAAGAACCAGTAGCTGTGTAGTCCAAGAGGCTGAAGCCCCCCCCTCACCCCCGAACAAATGGATCAATGGTGCTACCCTAATCTGAGATGGAAGGGTTCTGGAGAATCCACTTTGGAAGAGTGAAGAAGCCAGAGTCTGTTATCCTTAGAGGATCACAGCAGCAATCCAGAACCAGTTCAAGAATAATGGAGCTGACATCTGCTACTGCTTTCCTTGTTCTTCCAACTTTTATTTTAACCAAGCCATCATCCTATTGGACGGTGCTGCCCACACTTAGGGAGGGTCTCCACTGTCTATCCCACATGCCCAACATTCCTAGACCCACCCTCATTGACACACCCACAAGCCCCTTAGCCACAGACTTCTCTTAATCCAATCAAGTTGACTATTTAAATTAACCATTACACCTGCTTTCTTTTAATGTTTGCATGATGCTCTTTTTTTTCCATTCTTTAATTTTCAACATATTTCTATCATCATACTTGGAATTAGTTTCTTAAAGTCTACATGAATTTGCATCATTTTTTGTTCCACTCTGCTTATTTATATCTTTTAGTTGGTATATTAAGACCATTTACATTAATGTTATTATATTAAGTTTTAAGTCTACCATTTTTATTGTCTTTCTGCTTGGTTTTTTTAAAAATTTTTATTTCGATGTATTCTTTTCCTTAGTTCATTTTCTACTGTTTTAACAGAATACCACAGGCTGAGTAATTTGCAAAAGAAAAGAGATTTATTTTTATGGTTCAAGAGGCCCAGAAATGCAAGCTTGCAGGTCCCTAATGGTGAAGCTTCTTGCTGTGTGATAATATTGCAAGAAAGCATGCACAAGACAGCAAAAGGAGGCCAAACTCCCACTTCTAAAAGGAGTCCTCCTGGTGAAGACTAACCCATTCCTATGATAACTGCATTCATCTATTCATGGAACTGGAGTGGAGCCCTTGTGATATAAACACCTTCTACTAGGCCCCAACTCCTAATACCATGGCAACAAATTTTTGCATGAAATTTGGAGGGGTAGTCTAACCATAGCATCATCTTTCCTGTGGTTTGCTTAACATTATTTTATTCCATTTTGTTTCATTTATGATTTTTTCAGTTTATCTCATACATATACATATATATAAAATTTTACATAATGAATATAAAAATTTTAGATATATAATCTCTTATGTAATATAAAATTTTGAATATGCATATATATAAACATATATATGTACATATATATATATATATCTTGTACAAAGAATATGCTATAATGTTATTTTATTCCATTTTGTTTCATTTATGATTTTTTCAGTTTATCTCATACATATACATATATATAAAATTTTATATAATGAATATAAAAATTTTAGATATATAATCTCATATGTAATATAAAATTTTGAATATGCATATATATAAACATATATATGTACATATATATATATATCTTGTACAAAGAATATGCTATAACATTATTTTATTCCATTTTGTTTCATTTATGATTTTTTCAGTTTATCTCATACATATACATATATATAAAATTTTATATAATGAATATAAAAATTTTAGATATATAATCTCATATGTAATATAAAATTTTGAATATGCATATATATAAACATATATATGTACATATATATATATCTTGTACAAAGAATATGCTATAACATTATTTTATTCCATTTTGTTTCATTTATGATTTTTTCAGTTTATCTCATACATATACATATATAAAATTTTATATAATGAATATAAAAATTTTAGATATATAATCTCATATGTAATATAAAATTTTGAATATGCATATATATAAACATATATATGTACATATATATATCTTGTACAAAGAATATGCTACATTATTTATATTGAATTTTTAACACAGACTACTAGTGTTGAGATTTTGACAGCTTGAAGGAATGCAAAAGCTCTACATTCTACTTTCCTTTAACCTCAACCTTTTATAACTATCTTAAGAATTTTTCCCTATATTTTTAGAGCCATTTTATATATTAGAACTTTTGTTTCTATAAACAAACAGCTTAGAAAATTCAAGCCAAGAAATAGATTACTTTGCATTTGCTCATATTTTTAACCCCTTTTTTTCTGTTCTGTTGATGTTCCAAAATTCTTTCATTTATCTTTTCTTTTCTCCTTAGCAAACATACATTGATTGGCCATCCATTTAGGGCAGGGCCATTGGTGACAAATTATCTTAGTTTTCTTTACCTGAGAATATCTTGATTTTCCTTTCCTTCTTTAAAGATTAAAGAATGTGGGACATTCAGAGTTGACATTCTTAGTCAACTGTTCTTTTCTATTGGTGCTTGAAACATATTCCAACCTCCATAACTTCTGAGAAGAGATTACTCTCATTCAAATTATTTCCCATATTGGAAGGAGTCCTTTCTTCCTTGGTGCTTTCAAGACTTTATATTTAGTTTTCAAAAGTTTGATTATGATGACTCTGATGTACCTTAATGTAATTTCTTTAGGATTGTCTGTTTGGGCTTTGTTCAACTTTATGAATATGTTTGTCTATTTTATAAATTGGGGATGTGTCTATTTTCTACACTTGGGATGTGTCTATTTTCTTTTTTATTCCCCTTTCTTTTATTTATTTTTAAATACATGACAATAATGGAATACATTACACTCATTATTATCCATATACAGCATAATTTTTTATAACTCTGTATATAAAGTATGTTCATGCCAAATTATGCCATTATACATGTACTCTTTATTTTTGCATTACAATTCTTAATACACATATATACCACAGTTTTTTATATCTCTGTATATAAGGTATGTTAACACCAAATTCAAATCTTCATACATGTGTTTTGTATAATGATGACCATCACATTCCACCATCCTTGCTAATCCCCTTCCCCTTCCTTTTCTCCCACCCCTCTTCCATATCTAGAAATAATCTTCCTCCCATGCTCTCCCTCCCTGCCCCCACTTTGAGTCACCGCCCCCCTTATATCAGAGAAAACATTCAGGATTTATTTTTTTGGGATGGGCTAACTTCACTTAGCGTTATCTTCTCTAACGCCATCCATTTACCTGCAAATGCTGTGATTTTTGGGGATGTGTCTATTTTCTACACTTACTTTTAGGCACATGCTTTTCCTCCTTTCCCTCCAGAACTCTATTGATGCAAATATTAGGTCTTTTGTTATAATCACATGGGTTCCTGGGGCTATGTTCATTATTTTTCTTTATATTCTCCATTTTCCAGATTAGATTACTTTTGTAATACAGCCCAGTTTATGGGGTTTACATTTGTCCTTGCATTCTGTGTTGAATCTTTTCATTGAGTCTCTTATTTTGTTACTGTATGTTTTAGTTCTAAAATTTAAATGAGGTTTTTTTTCTTTAAGATCTATTTTATTTTAGTTTAAACTTCACCTCTCTGATTTTATAATTGTGATAAGCACATTTCAAATGAGATACATACTTTGGACAACTTTTTACATGTGTACTACATTGTTATTGACTATAGGTACAATGTTGTACAGCAGATTTTTAGAACTTACTCATATTTCTAAAAACGTTAAATTCATTGATTTAAAACCCTCCATTTCTTCCCCTACCTCAGCTCCTGGAAATGACCACTCCACTCTTTAATTATATGAATTTGACTAGGTGCATTATATAAGTGGAATTATGCACTACTCATGAGTATTCATGCAGGTATAAGGTGGCCTTGTGTTAAATTCCATTTCCCTAATACTTAGTGATATGAAGCATTTTTTTCATATATCTGCCAAGAATTTGAATGTCTTTTATGGAGAAAGATCTATTTGAATCTTTAGCTCATTTTAAAATCAGGACTTTGATATTTTACTTGTGAGTTGTAGGAGTTCCTTACATATGTAGAGATTTACCCCTTATCAGATATATGATTTGCAAATGTTTTCTCCCATTTCTTAGTTTGCTTTTTCACTCTGTTGATTGTTTCCCTTGCTGAGTAGAAGCTTTTCCATTTGTTATGATCTTATTTTTTTATTTTTGTTTTTGTTGCCTGCTTCTGGTATCATACCAATGAAATCATTGTCAAAAGTCAATATACGAAGATTTTCCCTGTATTTTCTTCTAGCTTTAATTTTACCTCTTATATTTAATTTTTTAAAATCTATTTAAAACAAATTTTTGTGTATAAAAGAGAACAACTTTTATACATGTGGATATGTATAAAACTTTTGCATGTGGATATAAGTTCTTCTCAAAACCATTTGTTGAAGATACTATTTTCACTATTGTGTATTCTTATTTTTGCCTTTCTTGATTAACTCACTTACTAAACAAATATTTAATTTTCTCCAGATGTGTACCAAAGAGCAGAACTAACACTGAAATTATGGAAAGAACAATAGGCACAGATCTTAAAACATGTATATAATATGACTCTTTATACTTGCACATATATCATATCTCATTTTTATTAGTACATAATAGGTACGCATAATATTGGGATTTATTTTTACATATTCTTACATGCACATAACATAATTTGGTTAATTTAATTCCCCATTTTTTTTGCTCTCTCTTACCTCTCCCTGGTCCTTTTCTTCTAATCTACTTATCGCCCTTCTAGTTTCATAGCATTTCCCCTTATTGCTTTTAACCTTCTTCCTCTCGAGCTTCTGCATATGACAGAAACCATGTGACCCTTGACTTTATAAGTCTGGCTTTATTTCATTTAGCATAGTCCTCTCAAGTTTCATCTATTTTCCTACTAAAGACTTAATTAACACACACACACACACACACACACACACATTTATTTATTTATTTATTTATCCATTTAGCTACTGATGAGCACTTAGGCTGGTTCCCTCATTAGGCTAATGTAAATTGTGCAGTTATAAATGTGTGTGTTCATGTTTTACAATAGTATACTGACCTTAATTCTTTTGGAAAAATACTGAGGAGTGGTATAGCTGGGTCATATGATGATTCTATTCCTAATATTTTGAGGAACTTCTATACTGATACCTGTAGTGATTGGACTAATTTACAAGTCCACTAAAAGTGAATAATCTTTTTCCCCACATCCTTGCCAGTATTATTATTTGTATTCTTGATAATTGGCATTCTAACTGGGTAGTAAGATAAAGTCTCAGTGGAGTTTTGATCTGCATTTCCTTGAGTGATAAAGATATGGAACATTTTTTTCAAATACTTCTTGGCTATTTATATTCTTTAGAGAAGTGGCGGTTTAGTTCATTTGCCCATTTACTGACTGGTTGTTTTTATGGCATTCAGTTTTTTGAGTTCTTTATATATTCTGGATATCGGTCCGCTGCTGAAAGAGCAGCTGTCAAAAATTTTCTTACATTCTGTAGGATCTCTCCTCATGTACTTAATTGTTTCATGCCATCCCATTAACTAAATTGTAATACTATTTCCTGAGCTTTAAACGTTCTATTGACAAGTTATTGCCTGTGCCTATAACTTGAACCTGTTTTCTCCTAAGAATTGCAATGTTTCTGGTCTAATTCCTAGGTCTTTGATCAATTTTAAGTTGACTATGGTGCAGGATAAGAGATCTAGTTTCATTCTTCTACATAACGATATCCAATTTTCCCAGCACCATTTTTTAAAAAAGCTATCTTTTCTCCAACATGTTTTTTGGGACATTTGTTAAGGAACAGATAGATAACCGTATCTATATGGACTGTCTCTGTGTCTTTTATTCTCCTTTGGTCTTCTATACCCTTCCATGGGTCTGTTTTTGTGCCTGTACCATGCTGCTTTTATTACTATACCTCTGTAGTATAATTTGAAATCAGATGTTATGATGTTTCCATATTGCTTTTATGCTCAGTATTGCTTTGACCATACTGAGACTTTCATTTTTCTATATGAATTTTAGAACTTTTTTTCTTAGTCAAATTGACATCTTGATGGGAGTTGCATTGAATCTGTAGATCATATTTGGTAACACCGCCATTTGAATGATATTGATTTCTGCCTATCCATGAATGTGGAAGGGAGATACCATCTTTTGGTATCTTCTTCAATTTGTTTCTTCAGTGTTCTATAAATCTCCTTGTTTAGATTTATTCTTAGGTTTGTTTGTTTGTTTGTTTGTTTGTTTTGGTTTATATATTTTGAGGATATTGTGAATGAAATTGTTTTCCTGATTCCATTTCATGAGATTCATTATTAGAAATGAATATAGAAAAGCTATTGAGTTTGTAACCCCCTACTTGCTGAACTTATTGGTTCTGGAAGTCTTCTGATGGAGTTTTTTGGGTCTTCTATGTATAGAAGATGATATAATTTGCAGTGATAATTTGATTTCTTCTTTTCCTATTCATATTCACTTTGTTTTTTTTCTCTTGAATAATTGTTCTGATTAAAATTTCAATCATCGTATTAAATAGGTAAGAGGGGACGTCCTTGTCCCATTCTTGATCTTTGAGGAAATATTTTCAGTTTTACCATCTTTACTATGTTGTTGGCTTTGGGTTTTTCATGATATTCTTTGTGATGTTGAGATAAGTTCCTTTCCTTTTATCTCTAGTTTTTTTGTTTTTTTTTTTTTTGTTAATGGATGTTGTATTTGGTTGGCTTTTTTCCTGCATTTATTGAGATGATTATGTGATTTTTGTTCTTGATTTTGTTTATAGCAGTAATTGCATTTATTGATTTGTGCAAGTTCAGCCATCCTTATGTCCTTGGAATAAAACCAACCTGGTCATGATGTACAAATCCTCTTAAAATGTTGTTGAATATAATTTGCTAGTATGTTATTAAGGATTTTTTTTAATCTATTTTCCATCAAGGATTTAGGTTTGTAATTTTCTATCCTTGATGTTTCTTTGTCTGCTTTTTATATCAAGGTAATATTGGCTTCATAGAATGGATTTGGAAATGTTCACCCCTTTCTATTTCATGTAATAATTTGAGAAGCTTTGGAGTTAGTTTTTCTTTAAATGTCTGATAAAATTCAACTGAGACTGCTTCTGGTCCTGGGCTTTTCTTTGTTGAAAGGCTGTTTATTACTGTTTCAACCTCATTGCCTTTATTTTGGTCTCCTTAGGTTTTCTATATCCTCTTGTTTCAAATTTGGAAGTGCATATGTTTTGGGCATGTCTGGCTAGGTTTTCTGTATCATCTTGGTTCAACTTTATTAAGTCTAGAAG
The DNA here is from genome assembly GCF_045843805.1 of Urocitellus parryii. Taxonomy (NCBI): domain Eukaryota; kingdom Metazoa; phylum Chordata; class Mammalia; order Rodentia; family Sciuridae; genus Urocitellus; species Urocitellus parryii. The sequence goes on along the minus strand of NC_135537.1, from coordinate 18,376,184 downwards.
TTTGTCTACTTTTTCTAGACTTTTCAATTTATAGGAATATAAGTTTTCAAAATAGCCCTCAATGATCCTCCCCATTTTTGTCATGTCTGTGGAAATATCTCCTTTTTCAGCTCTAATTTTATTAATTTGTGTCTTTCTGTTCTTTCTTTTGGTTAGTTTGACCAAAAATTTGTCAGGTATGTTTTATCTTTAAAAAAAAGAAAGGATGTTTTATTTTATCAAAAATTTCATTATATTGATTCTTTATATTTTTTAAAATTCTCTGATAAATTTTGGCTCTGACTTTAATTATTTCCTTCCTTTTATTAGTTTTGAAATAGGATAAATCATATTCCTTGAGGGCCTTGAAATGCACCATCAGTTTATTTATTTGGGATTTTTATAATTTTTTTAAATGTAGGCACTCATAGGTAAAAACTTTCTTTTTCCAACTACCTTCATTGGTGTACCAGAGATTCTGATATGTAGTGTCTCCCCTCTAGTTTAATCCTAAGAATTTTTAAATCTCTTTCCTGATTTGTTTACTTATCTCATCCATCATTCAAAATTATATTGTTCAATTTCCATGTGTTTATGTGGTTTCTATAGTATTCCTTGCTGTTGATTTCTAATTTCATTCCATTATGATTTGATAATATGCAAAGGGTTTTATTGATTGTTTTTATATTTGCTAAGACTTGTTTTCTGGCCTAAAATGTGGTATCTTTTGTGGAAGCTTCCATGGGCAGCAAAGAAGAAAGTGAGTTCAACTGCCATTACATGTAATTTTCTACTGATGTTTGTTAGATCAATTTGATTTACAATTTATCTTTCAGGTCTGAAAAATCAACTCTGTTTATGTCTGATTGACCTTTCAGTGAGAGGGTTGTATTGAAATCAATCAATATTATTGTTTTTAGGTCTATCTGAGTTGAGTTGTGTTAATTAATTACACTGCATGACATATATTTACGAGTCATACATATTTACACCATCACATCTTCTTGTTGGATTTTTCCCTTTGCTAGTATGAAGTGACCATCTTTGTCTCTTCTGATTAATTTTGGTTTGAAGTCTGCTTTGTCAGGTTTCAGAGTAACTACTCTCCTTTGTTTGTGGGCTCCATGTGCATGTAGTATCATTTTCCATCCTTTCACTTTCACACTTTCAGCTTGCTATTGTCTTTGGAAGTGAATCATTTGAAAAAAAAAAAAAAACATAGAGTTGAGTCTTTTAAATCCATTCTGCCCATCTATATCTCAATTGAGGTGTTGAAATAGTTTATATTCAATGTCATTGCAGAGAGATTTTTGTCATTTCCTGGAATTTTTATTTATTTGTAATGTTTGTGTTTCATTTCCTTCTCTCCTCATCTAATGATATTTTTCCACTTGTGAGCTCTGGAGTTTGTTTTTAATTTCTTCATGGTGTAGTATTTCCCTATATGTTTTCTTACGTAGTGCCAGCTTACTAGTCAGGAATTCTTTTCGCTTTTTCTAAAAGATTTTCATTTCTTCATCTATTATAAAGGACAGCTTTGTTGGATATAGCGATCTTGTGCGACAGTTTTGTATTTCAAGGAATTTATAGTTTCTGTTGAGAAATCATAAATAATTATGATTGAATTACTTCTAAAGGTGATTTGGTGTTTTATTCTTGAGACTTTTAAAATTCTTAACTTGTCGTGTAAATTAGCTATTTTAATTATATGATGGAGAGGCTCGTTTTTTTCACCTTGTCTATTTGGAATTTTGAATGACTTCTATATCTGAAAATCCATGACATGTTATAATTAAAATAGCTACCATACAGAATAAAATTTGAATTTTTTTCTCTTATTATTTTCCTGAAAAGATTATCTGTGTCATGAGCTTGTATCTCGAATCCCTCTTCAATTTTAATAATTCTTAAATTTGGTCTCTAAATGTTGTCCCAGAATTCTTGTTTATTCTGGTCATGGTTATCTATTTTCCTTTCTTCAATGCAGTCTGTGTATTCAAGGGCAGCCACTGTGGATTTTCATTTTGCTCTTTTACAATCTCTCTTTCTTTATTAATTTTCTTATCCTTATGCTAAACTGACTTTCTTAATTCTTTCAGTTCTTTCTCTGTGTTCTCTTGAAAATTCATTAATTTTTAAATAATCATTCTTTTGAATTATTTATCCATTATTTCATCTATGTCAATATCTTTGGAATCTGTTGTTTGTGAATTATGAACCTTAAAGGAGCTGTTATATTACCTATTTTTTTTCCATATTACTTGTATCCCTATGTTGAGACTTGTGCATCTGTTGAAATGGATGTTCCCTCTCTTTTAATAGAAGGACCTTTTTACGGCAGAGCCTTCTCTCATAGTATTTTAGGATATTGGGTTGTGGTGAAATGTTGAATACATTTCTGAGTTTTTGTAGTGTAATTCCCCTGCTAGTTATTTTGTGATATTTAGTGTATTTTTATATGTTGTTTATTGTATCGAAGCTTGAGGATCCCATTTTCTCTGTAGATCTTACAAGACTGTGGTTTTTCTAGCAGGTCAGACAGTTGCGTTATCTACAGTAGAATATATTGTGTATATACTCTGTGATTGCCCTTCTAAACTTGACAACTCTGTATGTTCTAAAAGGATATGGGAGCAATCTACAATGAAGCCTCTTGCAAGTGGAGGGTCTGCAGTCAGTTTATTAATTCTTCCTGCTTTTGCTGCTGGAGAAGATGTTGATCAAAGGTACTTGAGGTCCCTCCATAGACATTTGTGCTTGGGATTAGTCATCAGTTGGAGTTTTTGTTTTTGTTTTTGTTTTTCACCTATTTGTTGTGTTAAAGTATTGCTAAAGTTTGAATGGGTTTAGGTTGTGTATGGAACAAGGTTGCCTGTCTCTTAGATAGGTTGGGTGTGAATCTTCGTAGCTGAATAGCTACTCTGTGAACTCACAGTGTCACACTAAATTCAAAACACCTCACAGAAAAGATGGAAATAAAGAACAGCAATAGCAGTGATCAGTAAATAGCATAAAAAAATACCAGGGGTGTTTACAACCCCAAATCCCTCAAAACCAGGAATGGTGGCATCAGCAATTAACAATAGCAACAACAATAAGTCAACAGTGACATTCACTGAACTAATAACTGCAACATAAGTGGTAGGGACAGAAACTGTATAAATTAAATACTTATGGAAGATGGTAAAAAATCTATATTTCCTTAAGAAAAAAAGACAATGGAGTAAAAAGTCAAAAGAAAGTTTAGAGTATTCAAAAGGTGACAGGGAAGAAAGCAGAAGAGCAATATCAAGTGAAGTTCATAAAGAAAAAGAAAAAAAAATAAAAGGAACAAGGAAAAAGAGAGAACAAGAGGATTTGGCTATTAGTGAGAGAAGAAAGGAGAGAAAGAGTAATAGGAGAAACAAACACCAAAACAATACAGAGACAAAAATTTCACTAGTCCTCCATCAAAGGAAAAACAAAGTAAAAGAACAAAAGAATAATGGAACAAAAGATAATAAACAAATACATATATTCATATAAAGATAAAAAGCGATCAGCAATGCAAAAATAATTCTTAATGAAATATGAAAAAATTGTGTTGGCTGGAGTAGTCAAAACTATGGACACGGGTGGACATCGTGAGTAGGGAAGGGTATCCAGCCTTTTCCCCCCTGGGCAGTGGTAAAGGTCTTATGTTTCACTGGGCCTCACTGGCATCATCCCAGAATGGAGCAGGAACAGTGCTGGATGTGAAGCTCTGGGATCCCTAAATCCTCTCCATTGGTACTTCAGGGGACTGAGTTTTCATTACAGCAGACAGGCAGTACTGGTTTCTGGTTGAGTCTTTGACATCACCCTGGCAGGAGACTGTGGGACTTGGGGCACCTGGTTACAACCGGATGTGGTGGGAAATCTAGGCTCCCAATGGGACCTTTGCATGAATGGGGTGCTGCCCCAGTTTGTCCTGCAGTGTTTGGCTGGAGTAGAGCAGTTCTTATCTAAAAGTTTCCAGTCTTACTAGGCTGTCCCTTCCCTGATCCTCTGGCTGAAGAGAGGAGGCTTTGACAGGGCTTTCTTGTTGACTGAGCTTGTCAGCATTTCTGGGTGGCCGGCTTTTTCACTTCCATGTCTGAGACTTATAAGGCAAAAAGGAAATCCTAGGAAACTCACTGTGTCAGTCCTCTGATCCCAAGGTCACTATTCCATCTGCCTTCTTTTCTCTATGTTTCAAAGCCTGCTTACACATAATTTCCAAGGCTTTTATTTAGAGAGAGAAATTGGAAAAATTATGTGTATTCTATCTTCCTAGAAGTAGAAGTTGACTCTATGCTTGAGAGTTACTGTGATTCCTTGCTTTAGTGAATTCTACATAGATTTGCAAAATATAATGTGTGGGGAATTAATGAATCTATAAAATCTAATTTAATTTGAAATACTATCAATGAGAAACTTTTTAAAAATTGAAATCTTCTGCACTGAGATGGCATTTCAGGTATTCCTAAGTTCTCACCTCACTCTAAGGAAGCAAAACTGAAAATTACAGAAGTTGCACTATGGAAAAGGCTTATCACAGCCTAATGGCATTAATGAGTAGTCATATGCCTCATCTCTGTCCCTATCAATGTCACAGATGTACATTTATAGACTGACAAATTAGAGCATATGTCATTATAAAATATGATATTGGTCATTATTTTTATAATACTCTTATTTAACTTTCAAAATCTTGATTGAGGAGAAGAGATAGAAGTACCCTTTATACAGGCTGCTAGAATTAGATTTCTCACTTTGAAAGTCATACCTTTCAATTAGCTAAATCAGAAAAGTTTAGTAGACCCTTAGAAAGTTTTGAGTTTTTCAAAACTGGACTGAGTTCAGTATTGACTAAATTCTAAATTGTTTTGACAGGTCACAGAAAAATCAATCTGAAGACTAATTTTAGCTTAATATCAATGTGTTTTCAACTTATATTTAAAGTATGCATTTTATTAGATCTAGTTCTTATTTTATGTGAGTGGTCCCACACACACCACTCACATATGAATATGCTTTATACAACAAAGCTAACTATATCCTTGCACCTGCACCTTCTGGGTGGCAATAGCTTGACATTGAAACCCATGTGATGAAGATGTTAATTTTCTACTCTCTTTGGACAGCAGAACAGATGCTGTATTAAACTTCAAAGGGATCTGACTACGTTCTGAGCTTCAATAATGAACAACAACTTTTCTCAGCCTGCTTAAAAAAAAAAAAAAAAAAAACTAGCAAAACATACAAAGGAAAAGGGACCAATGAGGAATCCATCAGTCTTTTCCTTCTGAAATGTTTTTAGGGATAGAGAGGAAGTTAAACTCAAAACATTTGATCTTTCCCAGGAAAAAGATCTGGACTGTATTTATTGATTTTCAAATCCGATTGTTCATCCTGTGGCCTTACATTGTGGCAAAGGACCCACCTGCATCATGGGAAGATGAGTTCTGGAAGATAATTTATTAAATAGCTGTACAAAGGGCTGGGATGTGGCTCAGTGGCAGAATGCCTGCCCAGAATGCATGAGCTCTGCATTTGATCCCCAGCACTGCAAAACAATTGTATAAAAAGAGAAAACCCAATTAGTGATAAGCTTGTCTGTTTTTGTGCATTTCTTTATTAGCTTATCTCTTCTAATTGTTGAATTTAGCTCACATCATACAGTTAGAAAAGGGTAGCCCAAAGGGAAAAAAAAAATAAAGAATTAAGATGCAATAGTTTTGAGTATTCTGTAGAGTAGGTTAGTTCTTGAGAGAAGAAAGAAGATCAATGAATCTTCCAGTCTCCCAAATAATGAGCATTTCCAACTCTATTAGAAAAGTTTTATATTTCTGTAACACTGACTGATATATTGCAAGGGATTCTTTTCTTAAAAAACTGAGATTACTTTTTCTTTTTTGTAATAATTATTTTTTAGTTGTAGTTGGGCACAATACCTTTATTTCACTTACTTATTTTTATGTGGTGCTGAGGATGGAACCCAGGGTCTCACCCATGCAAGGTGAGTGCCCTACTGCTGAGCCACAACCCCAGCCTCTACTTTTTCTTGATACTATACCCACAATTGAAAATATCTTCAGACAAAGCAGATGCAGTTTGAGTTCTAAGTCTGCCAAACCTAGTTTGGAATATCAGCTTCATTGTTTGACAGCTGTTTCGTTTTGAACAAGTAGATTAACATTTCTGACCTTTGGTTTTGACTTCGGAAACATGGTGTTATAATAATGACCTATAATCCTTTAGTCAAAACTCTTGGGATCAGATATGTTATATAATATAAAAGAATAACATTTTTACGTACAAAGTTTTATTGAGAAAATTGTTTAATATATAGTTATATATATATATATGTATATACAGATATATATATCTATAGTTACATATAGTTATATATGTATCTACATTTATATATATATATATATATATACAGTTATTTATTAAATTTTTATATTATAGTATACACACACATATACACAGTTATTTATTAAATTTTTACTTAGGCACTTTTTATGCACCATGAGTAATGCAAAAACGAATACAAACTGTCTCTGCTCCCTAGGGGCTTACTATTCTGTATAATAGATACAGATGATTAGGAAGAATTAATTCATTCCAAAGACATAAACTTCTTTGGGAGCTCAGAGGAAGAAAAGTAATTATGTTGTAGTGGAATAACTCAGGAAAAATTAAAAATTAAAAAGGAAATAGTATTTGGACTTTTTCTTCAATTTTATTAATTTTTTATGAATTCATTTTATTACTTGTCTATTTCTGTCATTTCCTCTCTCTTTGGTGAAAATTATAGAACTATTCCTTATAGATCATTATAAACTCAAATCCTTTAAGAGTGTGACTCAAGTTTATCTTTACCTGCTAAGCCCTGTTTCAAGCTAAACACAAAATATTAGTCAGTTGGAGTTATTAAACTGGAGATGTTACAGGCCTATGTTTTTGTTATTGATGTTGTTTGTACAGAGGGATTGATCCCAGGGCTGCTTTACAACTGAGCCACACTTTTAGTCCTTTTTTTGAAATTTTATTTTGAGACAGGGTCTCACTAAGTTGCTTAGAGCCTCACTAAATTTCTGAGGCTGGTTTTAAACTTGCTGTCTTCCAGTCTTGGCTTCCTGAACCTCTGGGATTACAGATATGCATTACCATGCTTGGCAAAATTTATTGGCTATATATGTATTATTTTTTCTAAGATTTTTGAAGATACGTTTATTGATGTATGATTTACGTACCATAACGTTCACCTGTTTTCAGCATACAGTCCACAATTTTTAGTAAAATTGGAGTTGCATAGTTTCATCACAATTCAGTTATGAAACATTTCCATTATTCTAAGAAATTTTTGAAGTTTTGCATGCTAAGAAGGTTATAGAAACACTGGATATTATCTCACAATTTATTAATGTATTTTAACATTCTCAGGAGATTTGGGATAGTATTCCATTATAAAATCCAATAATAATCATGTCATAAATCAGATAAATGTTCACACTAAATGGAATAAAGGATATAAATAGCCTCATGTCAAGTCTGTTTTTGACTCTAAAAAAGCTCAAGACATCCAATAAACCATGAAATACTTTCAGTATTTGATTCCGAAATTGCAGATAGGTATTGAGCTATAATAACTTACAGAGAGAACTCAACAGGAAGGAGCTTAGCACAGTACTGAACACATAGCCAGCTCAGTCTCTCTGAATATGTTTATGTGGATAATTACTATAAGCACCATATTAGATAGCTTATGGTACAATTTTAAAAGCACTGGTTGTATGACCAGGAGACTTGGTACCAGGACCCTCTGTCTTGTTAACTGGCATGGGATACTGCAGTAAGATGAGAGCTGGCATTTAATATCTTTTATGAGGTGGGCACTGCTATTAAAACTTTGCATATTATTAATTTAATCTTCATATTAACCGTATGACATAGACAAGCTTTATTGTCTCCATTGAATAAATCAGGAAACAAAGGCACACAAATTTCGATGACTTTCCAAAAATCCCAGGGCAAACAAGCACTGGAGAGAAGATTCAAACCCAGGAATTCTGATTGGAGAGCCCACCCTCTGAAATACCAGGCTTTGTTTTTTAATTGCATTAACATTGCTTAAACTCTCAGTATGACATTCTTAATTTATTAAGGGGAAAAAGTACTGGGTATTTAGTTTAGTTGATATTACAAACTCATAGCATTTTGGAACTGAAAAGAATTTTAGAGTTTATATAGCCCAAATTAACATTTTGGAAAAAAGAAAGAAGCTAAAGAAAGGAAGGTCTAGACCCTAAGCAACTTCCTCTGGGTTGCACAAATGATGCAAGACCCAAAGTCTAGGTCTGCTGGCTCCTCAGTAGACCAGAGTCCCAGAACATTACCTTCTAATGATCCACATATTAATATGGTCCCACAAAATTGCCCAAATTTCACATTTAGAGAATGAATAATAAATACATTAGTATATAATTATTTGATTTTTTTAAACTAAAATTTTTGAAGTTTTATAAAACTAAAATTTTATAAGTTTTTTAGCTTATACTAGATATAGGTGCCAAATAATAGATGCATCCTAAAAGGAGGCATACAATAGTCAAGTTATGAAGTGGATAATGAAGGAATTCAGCAAAGTAGAGCACAGTAGAAACATTAAAGCTAGAGCAATACAGCAATGAATTCTTCTGGGAATATATGGAGCAAGAAGGAAAAGAAAGAAAGAAGGAAAGAAAAAACAGAAGAGGTAACATTTGAACTGGCTCTTGAAGGATAAATACAATTCCAGTTGAAGGCAAAGAGGAAGGCCAGTTGAGTCAGAAAAAAATTGCTTGCTGAAGTCACTGATCCAGGGCAGAAGACTCAAAAAGACAGAGATCTCTGTCCTGCTCATTGATGAACTGCAGGCAATGTGAGCTCCAAATTGGACAATTGTATAATGAGGGTAAGACTACAAACTCCTTTTGCAATTAGAATAATTTAGCTTTGAAAGTGCCAATATTAATAGAATGTTTTGGTTAGATGGAGTTTAAGAAAGACGAAGATCTTTATTTGCTTTCAGTATCCAATTCTTTTGGCTGTCAGTTGTTCTATACTTTTAATCCTCTTGGCTTCCTTGGTTTCTTCTAGAGAAAGTCAGAATAAGGAGCAGGATGCCTATTCTTAACCTTTATATCATTGCAGACTGGTAGAGTTCATAATACAGCAGAAACTTAGTGTGTGTGTGTTTTTTTTAACATTAGAAAGAAATGTTTAGCTGTGGCACTTTTAAAATGTTATGAATTCATGTACAATTATTTATACAATGTTATTCATAATTTTCTCAATGTAAAATGTGTTTTATATGAATTGATATATAATTTCAGAACACCATGCTATACTTTTCAGGTGCAAATACTTTTCAGAAATGGAGTGGAAGGGCCTTTTTCATAAGACTTTTTTTTATCATTAAGTATTTTAAGTATTATTTTTACAAAAAAAAATTATTAAAAGCTCTTTAGAAACATTAAGGGCACATAAACCGAAGCACATGTTCACAATTGCAGGCTTCTTTTCCTTCTGCTTGGTTTCAAAACTAAGGCTATGTGTCAGGCTAAATTTGCTTCACTGACACTTCCAATATTAGATGCATCCACAGTTACTAGAGTTAATACCCATTCTGGTCAGTTTGTTGATTATGCCACAACCAACTGTTCAATTCATTAGGAGGGCTGCAGAAAGGGACAGAAACTTTATAAAAGTGTGAGAATAGGCCATGTGGATTCATAGTACTGATTTGCGTGTCTCTACAATACTGCTTTTAAATCCCTTTTAATCACTTTTAAGGCAGCTCCACCCCACTCAATCCTGTGCTGTTGAAACTGCATATTTCAAGAAACTAAACTGACAGTTCAATTCCAGTAAGAAGTAATTAGAATAAATCGCCAATATTTTGTTTTATTTATTTATTTGTTTTGGCACTGAGATTAAACTCAAGAGTACTCTACCACTGAAGTACACCCTCAGTCCTTTTTTATTTTATTTTATTTTTGAGACAGAGTCTCCATAAATTGCTGAGGCTGGCCTTGAACTTGTAATCCTCCTGCTGCAGTTGCCTGAGTCACTAGGATTATAGGCATGCACCACCACACCCAGTTGCACCACCAAATTAACAAAGAAGCAGCAAAGGCAAATGATTTTGCAAACTCCCATCAATTTTGACTAACTCAATCTGATAGGATCTCATGGACTGCAGCCTAGGCCTGCTGGTTTCCTAGATAGGGAGATAAGCAGTGGAGAGGACTCTGCACAGGAAGTTCCTAATCTAACAGAGATAAGCCACGGAAGCCATCAAGCAATTCTCTGTTGTGCTGTGAGGGAGGTGTGAACAGGTTGCCAAAGGGCAGCAGAAGATGAGGAGACAAGTGACCTCTTATTCTTAGAAGCATGGGGATGTGGAGGCAGGTGGCTGAAGACAGCATGGTGATCTTCTGAATTCAGTTTGTATCTTGAAAGGGGGATAGGATTTCTAAAGACTGGGGAAGAAATTCACAATACAATGAAGTACATGAGTCAGAGGCATTGTAGCTTCAACATGAAGGACAACACCTTAGGGGGACAAGAGAGGGTTGTTTTTCTAGAATACCCTTTTGTAGGAGGGTTAGTGGGCCAGGCCTTACCTAGTGGACCCTCTAATGCTTGGCCTATAGTGTAAATAATATTGAATTACCTGTGCCCTTTCTCTCAACTATTTTACCTTCACTTGATGTTTTAATAATAAATAGATAATATTTACTATTTATTATATGCTAAGCATTTTACATTTGATAACTCTAAAAACCAAAAGTACAATAAATTTAGTTTTCATATCAAATTGACTTTTATTAATGATTCATGCATTGGGTAGAGTCTCATTTAAGGACTTAGGTCACTCTGATGGGCATGGTAAAAGATAGCTTTTATAAGGTAGCTTGAGCAGGAACAAGAGAAAAGCATAATATAAATATTAGATTGAGTGACATCAGGGTACTTCAGGTTGCTTTTCTTACAAGTTCAGAAGCAGATGGAACTTTCTTATTCATGCTGGCTAGAAGTAGCCTGTTAGGGAATTTGGCTATCATCTCTCTTCTGATTTCTCAGGTTGGATAATCAACTTACTTTCACTTGGGTGCTGTGGAAACAGCATGAGTGATTCCAGTTTGGTTTGGTCTGTTCTGTTGGAACCCAGTGGATAAAGTCAGTCCAAAACAATGACCTCCCATAAATCTCATTCAGCAATCCTCAGTATAAATTAAAGATTTACTTCTGTTGTTATCTTCGTTTTTCAGATAAGCAAACAGAACTGAAATTTAAATAGCTTTCCTGAAGGCCAAAGGTAGCAAGAAAAATTGATGCTAAAGCCAAGTACTTAAATCTTGGTACATATTGATCTCATGCTCTACTGTGTATCAGGCTCTTTACTCAGCACTTCAGTTACATAAGTGACTAAGACTGACACAGCCCATCCTCTCTGGAAATTCTTGCTCATCAAAAGATTTCAGCAGTTTAGATGGAATTATAAAGAATAAAAAAGCAAGTAAGAAAAGCCCAGTGAGTTGTAGCAATTTGTTAAAGAAACCATAGGAAATGAATATAAGTAAGTTATTGGAAAAATTGTATCATTTGAACTGTATTGATTTTTTTCTATTGTCTCATACACTTCTCAAATTTTTCTGAATAGAAAACTGTACAGATCTGAGCATCATGAGTAATGTTTGCCATGCATTTAAAATGTCAGGTAATAACAAAATAGATATTTCATAAACTTAGTGTGTCTTGCTTGAGTGTAGTCAGTTTATAAAACTGAAAAGTTATTTTCAACTTTAAGCTCAATGCTAAATACATTTCATTTCAAAACCAAGACTTCTACAATGTAATGGGAGTTCACTGCAGAATCTAATGTAATGGGAGTTCACTGCAGAACTTAAAAAATTCTTTGTTTCACTTTGAAATTTAATTATTGTTTCAATTTCTGAAAAATTCATAGTATTTAATACTTACCTGTGCATTTTTCTTTTGTCCATAAATTACTCTCTATAAAATAAAAGACTTTTAATGAAAAAGAAAAGAAAAGAAAAATCCACTTTCTTAAATCTCCCTTGCTCTTTTCTATAGCTACATTTAATTAAGTGGTTAAAAGGAGAGGACAGAGAACTGTCTGGAAAGAGACCAGAAGAAAGAGTTAAAGATGTCAAGGAAAGGGTGAGCTAACCTGGCTGGTATGATTATAGCATTTATGATGGAATATCTTGTACATTGCAAGCTGCGTGCTTTCACAGGTCTTAGTCCATGTCATTGTCACCACAAATTTGCAAAGGAAGTATAATGATCCTATTTTATAGATAAGGGAAACAGAAGGCTTGACTGTGATTTGTGACCATATTATATGAAGCTGCAAAGTCTGACATGCCCGTGCCTCTTCCCTCCCTTTAACTGGTAACTGCTCAGTTCAAACATTCCACTGCAGATTAGAAATGAGTATTAGAAACCATGGTAACCCCAGAAACATTCAGAACACAACAAATGTATGTGGATTGCAAGTACATCCAAGAACATGGTGTAATTCAGGACGAAGGAGGCGAGGGGACACTTTCTTGGGGGATTCAAGAGCTTGAATTAAGATTTGAATGTAGATAAGGTAGACAAGTTAGAATTTTTTTTTAACACAAAAACTATTTCTCTGAAAAGGTTGTACAAAAATTATTTTAATAAGTTACCTTCTCATTTTAAAGCTGGCAATTTGTCTTTCTGATGTTTAATAATAATAACATTGATAATAATTCCTATTTACTGAACATAAACAATGTCAACCAGAAAATTGATCCTTGCCATACATCATCTGGAATCCTTTCATCAACCCTGCAAGGTGACAGTTCTCTTGTTTTATAGATGACAAAGCTCTGACTTGGAGATTTTAAGTGACTTGTCCAATTACTGAAGATTACTATACCCAGGTTTAAATCTAGACTCTTTCCATTAGGACATTTTGCATTATTAGACTCTGGTTTCTTTTTACATGAGAAATTAGTGGAGCACATTGAATTAATGTAATTCCATGTAAAAATAAATAAATTATGTTGTGGTTAATGTGTAGCCTTATTTTTTACTATAGGTTGCAATAAACTACTGGATTTACTGAAATAGATGTCAGATTCCTAGCTATGGCTCCACTTGTGAACAAATCACAAATGCCTTGTGATACAGTATTGGAACTAGATTTAAAATCCTGTCTTTGTGTCTCTGTTTCTTGGTTTTATCATCTGTAACACAAGAATGTTGGATTCAAAATCTAAGTCCAGCCAGGCATGGTGGCATATGCCTTTGATCCCTCCCAGTGGCTCAGGAGGCTGATGTATGAGGATTGCAGGTTCAAAGCCAGCCTCAGCAATTTAGCAAGGCTGTAAGCAACCTAGTGAGACCCTGTCTCAAAACAGAACAAAACAAAAAATGAACTGGGGATGTTAGCTGAGTGGTTAAGCACTCTTGGGTTCAATACCTGGTTTAAAAAAAAAAAAAAAAAAAACCTAAGGTCCATGCTGGACATGATGGTACATGCCTAGCTACTTGGTAGGCTAAGGCAGAACAATTGCAAGTTCAAGGCCTGCTGGGCAACTTAGTGAGACCCTGTGTCAGAACAAAATAAAAAGGGGGACTGGAAATATAATTGTGTGCAAGGTTCTGGGTTCAATTCTCTGAACCCTGCCCCCCAACAAAGATAGAAAAGAAATATAAGGTTCATCACAGTTCTGATGCTCTGGCTCTTAGCCGCCATCTTTCATTTCCCACAGGACTAAATACCTCAGTCCACTAGGTATTCTGGATTTGGGGTTCTGGGCTGGTGATTTCTGGAGCTCTGCTTCCCAGAAAAGAGCGTTCCCTGTTTCCAAGGGCAGCTCTTCTCCTCCTTCCTGGTGCTTAACCACATGACCTTATCATTTTAAACAGTGAATTGGAGCTTGGGGCTTTGGTAGCTTCCTCGCAGATTATCACATATGAAACAGCAGAGAACTATCTCTCATTCCCAGGAGATAAGGAAACCTCCAAGATGCTCATTTAGAGCACTTGAGAGCACACTGAGGGATCCCGGGAAATCTGTTTTCCAGCATGACTCTTTCCCAGCAGAACGTGATGGCATACAGACTGCTTTCTCTCTTCCACACTCAGCTGATAATGCAGAAATGTTGAGTGGAGGCAGCTGGCGACATGACTCTGTCAAGTTGTCTCAGAATTGGAAAACGGGAAGAGGTGTTTCAGAGGGTCAAGATATCACCTAGTTCAAGTTAGACCAGGTTTCCAACCTGACCTCGGCTCAGTACTAGATGGAACAGCCGTATTTCCATTAGCTTTGCCATAATTGACATGTGCCTTCCCTTCCCTTCCCTTGGTACTCAGAATTAAACCCAGGAGCATTCTATCACTGAGCTACATGCCCAACTCTTTTTATTTTGTATTTTGAGAAAGGGTCTCAATACATTGAGGCTGACCTTGAACTTGCCTCAGTCTCCTGCCTCAGCCTCCCAAGTTGCTGGGATTACGGGCATGTGCTATAGTGCCAAGACTACTCATTTCTTAGTGATTTAAAATGAAACCAAACAGGAAGCGAAGTCACTGTTAGAACTTGGGTTTCATTGCTTGGTATACCAGTAGTCATCTCACAAAGGCATTCTTTCTGTGAATAATCTCACACCAGCTATAACAAATGGAATGAAATAAGAGAAGGTGTGTTAACAGCTGCTCTTAAATTTCCTCAGATTGTAGGGATTTGTCTCAATTTGGGTTTTAGATTCTTTTCCGTCAAAGTTGCCACATTCAACTTTAGATATAAATCCAGAAATAGATAATGTGATTCATCTGGGAATCAGTTATTGTAATGACCTGTGCTCGTATGTTGGTTTCATAGTCATACCTATTCCAAAAACCATGCTCTCTGAAAGGATGTCAAGTCATAATCTCCACAGCCTGAGTCACTGCTGCTTACCCACATAATGCCTAGGATCTTGAAGTTGGCCTGTCTTTAAAATCCTGAGCTGTTGGGACTGCCCAGATGGGGTTAAGAGGAAACTCTGCTCAATGAGATGAGCAACAAGTGGATCAGCAATTAGTAATAAGAAATTTTAAGGGTTATAAGTTACAGATGTTTCAAAGAACTATTCATGTAGACTTCCTCTGAGATTAAAAAAATAAATAAATAAAACAAAACCCGAGACTTTTTTTCTTGAAGTTCAAAGACAAGTAAACCTTAGCAAAGATGACATACCTTTCCCTTTTCCTGTTCAAAAATTTCATCACCTTCATCTCAATCCACTATAGACAATCTGCTATTAAAAAGCTTCCCTTTGACAGGTTATAAATATGAAGAGAGCAGAATCCGCTTTCTATTTGTTGGAAACAGACATATATGGGTATGTTTCTAAATCAGGATGAGAAGGAGTGGGAGGAGTACAGAAATTATTTCCTCTTGAAACCCTTCTTTGGTTTCCCAAATGTGGGTTTCTGACCCCTCATCTGAATGCCCATAATGTATTATATTTGTGTCCAGCAGTGCCACCTGCTAACCAATATCCAATCTCCACTTAGTTAATAGAATCCAATCTGATTTGGGGTAACCTTACACACATTACCCTAATACATTTCCCATTACATTATGTGCTGGTGAGGTATCTAAGACCTGTCTTGACCCATGAGATGTCGCTGATGGAAGCCACGTGCTAAGAATATGAGAGCAGAAAAACAGGAGCCTCAATACCTAGCAGCTTAGTGGAGATGGCATCTCAGAACTGAACTATTCTACTGCCAGGAAGTTTCTGCCTGAGAAATATATGCTTTAAAAGATATGCCAACATTTGTCAACATCTGCATTTATCTTCTCTTAAATGCAGCCAAACCAAATCACAACTGACACATCTAACATAAAACTTAATACATTTTATTGCAATTTCTTTCTTTGTTTTCTCATTCTTCACATATACAGGTTTTAGTCTCCTTAAAGGAATAGACCTTATTTAGTGGTATTTGTAGTGATTTTTTAATTAAATTAGAATGTGCAGGAGTTCAATCTGAAATACCCTGTGAATAGGAGCAGGAAGATAAGCTTTGAGACTGGGAAGATCTTGTTAGGGCCAAAATATCTGATTGGAGATTGGAAGGGTAGAGTGGACAGAAAATGCACAGCAGGGGGCTATGAATGTCACAGAGAATGGAAGACACATAGTGGCCCAGGCAGCTGAGAGCTTCACCTGGGTCAAGTAAGAAGTTCTCAGGGCGGTGGGAGTTGGGGAGAGATCTGAACTTTGCTATAGGAAGATTTGCCAATTATTAATTAATTTGCTCTTAACTCCATTCCTTTTCTTCTGTGCTCTGCTATGTATTTTAAGGAAGTTTGGAGCTTTCACACTATACTGTCTAGGAAGTACTGGCAATTGATTGGAAATGAGGATGATATTTTTCTCTCTTTCTCCTCCCTCCCCCTTTCTTATGATTTTCTGGGTTTTGGCTGCAACTCCTATGGCAGTGGTGGTGACAATACATCAGTCATCAGTAGTGAAAGTTTGGCAGCACCACAGAGGCAGGACTACAGCAGCAGCCAGGAAAGACCCTGAGTCTCCCTCTCAATAATGGGGAGCCCTTTGTCCCAAAGAAGTACACCTGTTCTTGCATCCAGAGGCAGTAGCACCTTGGCTTTTCGAATCCATGAGTCATCTTATTCCTTTTGAGTCTCTGTGTTAGCCAATCCCTGTGTCAACTGTTTATCTGAGACCTTTACTGATAAGGAAGATAATTTAATCTCAGCAAGTGAGACAAAATGAAACAGGAGGCTGCATCTAGGGAAGTCAATTAATAGTATTATCTCAAGGACAAAATCCGAGCTCCCCAGCTAAGCACACAGGACATTCAGTTCTGGCTTCTGCCTGTCCCTTGGCTTTCTTCCATGAATATTCTTCTGACTTTCTTCATCCTAAGTCCTGCTTTGTCAGAAGGATTTGCCACCTTAAGTTTTTCTTGTTCCTTTAATCCTCTTTTGATTGCATTTGATTCAATCTGAAATATATTTGATAGATAAAAGAGAAAATACAAAGTGCCTGTATAGCTTGCATATTACCAAATACCTATGATGCAGTGAATATTCATGTAATTTAAGAAAATATGACATTGCCAATACCTCAGAATCCTCTGTGTGCCTCTTTCCCAAAGAAACCAGATGATCCTTATGGCAGGAAGTATCATATTTTCTTAATTATTTTCTTCCTTTTCTTGATAGTTTTGCAATCTTTAAATATATCCCCACTGCTTTTTAGTTTTACCTAGTTTGAATGTAGTTCTGTACAAATGTTTGAACATCAAATAAATTATATGAAGAAGTTTTGCTTTGCTTCTTTTTCAGAAGAAATTTTGATATTGATACATATACTTGTCATTTTTGATACAAGTGTTTGTCATTTTTATTTTTTTACTACTATAACTTTTCCTCCTTTTTGTCCGTTTGTGCTATTGGTAGTCATTTGGACTGTGCCCCTCCCCTTTGTATATGTTTAATGTTGCTTCTAGAAATATCATTGCACTTGTCTCATGTTGCAAGAGGTATTAATTTTTCAGGTATTAATATATATCCATAATCAGAATTGCTGATTATATCATACACAAATGTTCAATTTTACTTGTTATAATTAAATGACTTCAAAAGTTTTTGCCAATTTATATTTCCACCAGGACAATATAATATCTATAAATATTTAACACTCTCACTAGGGTTAATATTACAAGACCCAAATTTTAGCTAATGTGGTTGTTGTGAATTAATTTCTCTGGATACTTCCATTGTTCAGATTCTGGCTGAGGGTCTGTTTTTATGTTTATTTACTATGCTGAAGAAACAACAGTGGTGAGTTAAATTTAATAGACTTTTTTTTAGTAATAAAAATGTTCTAGAATTGGAGAACATTCCAAATTCAGATCAATTTGTAATATATGACCCTTCTACATGTGTTGGTTATTTGTAGAAGAGAAAAGAAAGTGATATACAGAAACAGCCTGAATGGTTAGAGTTGGCATTTGCCTCTCACAAGCATGTTATGGTAAGTCATTTGCCTTATGTGGATATGGTCTTATTAGTTGACAGCCTGTGATTGGCTGAGCCTCAGTTGTTTGATTGTAAGAATATACACTTGGGTTAGTTTACAATTTGTTTACATATCAAGTCTGGGTACAATTTACTATGTAAAGAAGCTGCTTTGGGTCAAGATTTAACATCCAAATCTGGAGACAGTTTTAGGCCAAGGTTACATCAGTTGAACACCAGCTTATCTTTGTGTTGATAAAAACTATTCAAATACTTACATTTTTATTATTAATTTATAGTAGATCTTTATGCATTTTATGAGAATTTTATTGATTATTTGTGCTGCAAATATCTTCTAATTACTGCCTTTTTTAACTTTATAAAGTTTATTATAATCAAAACTCTTAATTTTAATGTAGAAAAGTTTTACATTTAAGTAAATTTTTTTGGCAGCTGCAGAAAATGGTAAAGATAGTCTTCTATATTTTCTTCTAACAGTTTTATAAGATTGCCTTTTATATTTGGTAGTAAGTTATTCTGAAATTGATTTTTAATGATATGATATGGGTATTCCATGTCATTTTTAATCATATATACTGTGATTATTCCCACACACTTACTGAAGAGGCTTTCTTTGCCTATGGTCTTATCACTTTATTTCTGTCACATAGTTAGTATTCATTCACATACCAGTTTGTTTCTGAAATATCTAATCTACTTCATGTCTTATATATTTATGATTCTCTGTACCAATTCCACAGTCTTAAACATTATAGATTTATAAGTCTTTATATGTGGATTAGTTAGCATTCCCCCAATAAATAGAAACAATTGTGTGTGTGTGTGTGTCTGTGTGTTTGTATGTATGTGTGTGTGTATGTGTGTGTGTGTGTGTGCGTGTGTAGGGAGAGAAAGGGAGAGAGAGAACGAGACAAAGAGGGAGAGACAGAAAAATAGGAAGTCAGGGAAAGGAGAGAAAGAAAATGATTTATTTGAAGAAATCATAGGAGCTAACAAGTTCAAAATCTTCAAGGCAGGCTGGCAGGCTAGAAATTAGGGTTAATATTACAAGACCCACATTTTAGCTAATATGGTTATTGTGAATTAATTTCTCTGGATACTTCTTCCCTGGGGAAGAGTGATCCTTCAGTTCCAATCTGAAGGCAGTATACCTATGTCCTTGGGTTCCACAGTTTTTCTCTCTTAAGGCCTTCAATGAATTGGATGAGGCTCACGTGTGTTACGGAGGGTAATCTGCTTTACTCTGTAGATATAAATCTTAATTATATTTTGAAACATACCTTCATGGAAACATCCATACCGATGTTTGATGGATCACCTGGGCACTATAGCCAAGCCAAATTAACCCACAAATACTATCATAATAAGTGGTGAGAACATTCTCCCCACAGTGTTCTTCAAGAATCTTGGCTACTCTGTATCTTTTAAATTTTCAAAAGCAGTTTAGAATGAGATTGCCAAAGTGTTTAAAGAAAACACTTAACATGATGTTGAAAGCTACTATCCTAAATCTGTAGCTCAATTTGGATTTTTAAAAAAATTGGTTGTAGGATGTAAGAGTCCAAGAGGAGTCCAGTATGACTTCTAGGTGTTTAGCCTGAGCAACAGAAAGGATGGATGAGGGCAGATTTAGATGAGATTAAAGTTTGGTTCTGAAAATACTGAGTTTCAATTGGACATAGAAATTTAGGGATTGTCAGCAAATAATGGAGTTCAAACCATTGGGATCTTGCAGGATTTAATTGAGAAAGAAAAAAATCCTAGGATTAACCCTACAGTGTTCAATGTTTAGAGATCTACAAGACAAAGGGTACAACAACAACAATAACACATGCAAGACTGGCTGGAGGCACAGACCTATAATCCCAGAGACTCAGGAGGCTGAGGCAGGAGGATCATAAATCAAAGCTAGCCTCAACAACTTAACAAGACCCTGTCTCAAAATCAAAAGGGCTGGGGCTGGGCTCAGTGGTAGGGTACCCCTGGCTTCAATCTCCAGTACTGAGAAGGAAGGAAAGAAGGGAGGAAGGGAGGATATGTCACTAATGAGGAAAAACAAGAGTGTAGTGTCCTAGAAAGCTATGTTTAGAAAACGTTTCAAAGCAGAGAAGAGTGATCACGGTGATTAGATTTAGTGCTTTGGAGGTCACTGGATATTTTGGTGGCACAGTGGGGATTGTATCATCTGAATAGGATAGATTCAAGAGAGAGAAGAATAAAGAGCACTATAACTACATTTTCAAGGAATTTTGTTCTGGAAAGTCCCAATGAAGTGCTGAGAAAGACAACAGTGTCCTGGGAGAATGATTTTTGTAGATGAGAAAAACTAGAGCATGTTGTAGAAGCTGATATTCAAGGGGGGATGAAGAATTGGCAAAGCGTGTTTCTGAATAGTCTTCTAGTGCTTATTGTTTACCCTCTTTATTTAATTCTCATTAAAAAGAGAATTTATATAACAATAGTTTTCTCTGTACTTTATTCCATAAGGTTCTTCTGCCAATTCCTCATCGTCAGGGACTGAGATTGAGCTTTAAGCTTGGTGGTTGGTGATAGGAGTTGGTAGTTAATTGACCAACATCATAATATTAATGGGTATGGAATGCTTAATCGTGGTTCCCAGGGTTTTGAAAAGCTGATATTTGGAGAGGTCCTGCCTCACTCTCAAAAAACCAAGGGATGGCTTTCCAACAATAGGGTTTGAAAAACCTGTAGCGGGTGATTGGGAAAAATGGGACATGGATTCTTCCATTTTTAACCACACATTCTGCCTAAAGTAGCATCCTTCCTGTCATTATGCAAATTATGTAAAGCCCCCATGATAAAGCTGTTTTTTATCCATGACCATAAACATGCAAACATGCAAACCATCAGCACTTCAGTGAGAGGTTTGCCAAGCCCATTTGCACATTAAGAAAGCCATGTCCATGCCCCTGTTTCCTGTAATGATTCCTTTCTTAAACCAAGTTCTTTCTTAAAGACAGAGCTTTCTTGGTGTCTTACATCTGGAGAGGAAGGCTCCTTTTGCCTCATCCCTGTCTAACAGGAGAGGTTATCACAATAAAAAGACTCTCTTCACTCTCCTCTAAAATCATCTTCTTATAGGATGCCCAGAATTTGGGGATGGATTCATACAAGCTACAAATGATCTAAGCAGGACAAAGATCTAGTCACTTCCCTTTGAGACCCTTTCCTTTCTCATCCATATCCCTTCCGTAAGAAAAGAGTCATTTTTAAACAGCCCTCTTTGCAACTTGTTAAGGAAGGAAGCAAAAGAGATTGTAAAGACACAGAGATCAACTGTATTGATAAAGGGAAAAGTGTATGATTTTTTGAAAATCTACACATTTTTAAATTTCTGTTCTAAATATGGAATAACTTCCTGTAGCAATTATTAGGTGTGGAATAATGAGCCATTTACTGTGAAGCTGCCTCAGACATTCTCCCTTCTCAGGCTTATTTAATAAACATTTCTTGAGCACCTACTTTTATGAATTTATGGACAAGTGAATAAATATTTGCCTTCCCTTGTCCACTGCAGTTGCCTTAGTGGAAGTTTTACTAGCTGCTCCTGTGAACAACTAATAATTCAATTCAATTTTCTTCTTCTAATCCATGGTGTTTACACTGTTTTGTTGGCACACCCTTCAAAAGAATTTTGGAAAAGTTTATTACCCCTTCACATATTTTTAAATTGACCTCTAAACATTTTCATCCTAAGTTTGCATAGTTGTGAAACATGTAATATCTAACACCTTATAAAATTGACATAAAAATTGTTACATCACTTTGAAAAATATCTAATGGAATCTAAGTTCCTGAATGATTTCATATGTTAAATTACAAAAATTAACAGCTTTATTGAAATGCAATTTCTGTTCTTATTTAAAGTATCCAGGTCCACAGGGTTTGGTGTGTCCAAAACTGTGCATCTATCACAAACTAATTTAGAACGTATTTATCACCCCTAAAAGAAACCTTATCCCCATTATGCAGTATCTCCCTCTCTCCCTCAGCCAACTCTAGGAAACCACTAACTCATAGGCTCTCTAAAGTACTTTTTTTTTTTTGTATATTTTAGCACATTAAGGGCTCAATGACAAAAGAAGTACATACAAACATAAGACACAAATTGTAAAAATGATGATTTTATGAGTAAAAAAATTAGTGAGCTATTTGGGTAATATGGAAAACAATATCGTTTTCTATTTGGTGTATGTCATGTTATGTTAAAGATGATTTTGCCAAAATTCAGCGAATTATTTCTCATATACCTTTTTTTCTTTTTTTGTCTCAAGTGATAGAAAGTGCCAGGAATTTACTTTGTTATATCAGAGTCCCATACAGTAGGGTTGTGCAACAATTAAATTAGAATCAAACCATACACTATATTTTATCAAGTATAATAAATGCATGTGATAATCTTTTCTAAAAACTGAGCTGGATATGGAGAGCAGACAGCTGCACATCTGCTTTATGATAAAGCTAATGCTTTTGAGCAGAATCTCTCTGGCTACATGTCTGTGTCATAAGAATAAGTTAAATAAGAAAAGTGGGTCAGGGATTCTCTTGGCAGCTTGGATAATTTTGATTAGGAAAATTTCTTGGGAAATGGGTGGCCTTGTGACTCACTGAAAAAATGAAAAAGGGATACAATCTTCTGGAAACTGTAAGCACTACAAGCATCCATTCATACTTGACTCATGAAAACATGTCCTAATTAAGGAAACATGCTAATTAAAGCCTTCTAGGTGCAATGCTCTGCGCTGAGTCCAGAGAGGCCTGCTAAGAGATATGTAGATGTGATGTTCAGAGCTTGTTCCAAGGAATTTAGCTTTAAAGCTATGGAGTGGGAATTTGAACCTATGATGTAGTAGACATTTAGCAAATTCTATTTTGGATCTCCTTATTCTGAGGGAATTTTCTTGTTCATTTTTTGTAAGCAATCACTTCTTCAGAGCATTGAATTCTAATTCAAGTGATTCAAGCATATGGTTTTTCTTTTTTTTTTTTTTTATTTCCACTCAGGTTTGAGAACAGATTCTAGCCACTTTATCTATGGCTTAAGCATCATCAGGAAAACATTCACAATCTATAATTTAGAATATTGGCTACTGTTATTCCGTATTGACTGAATCCTAATTTGCACCACCTACTAAAGTATCTGGGCATTGGGAGGTAAGAGAAAGGATATCTGGATGATTATAATTGAGTAATGCAATGTTCAAATTGGGTAAGGCTCTGATGAAAAGCACGATTTGATCCAGAGCAGAGACTCTGCTACAGCCTCCAGCTTGTATCACTACTGGTGCATTTTGTGAACCATGACTTCTTACCCAAGCAAGGCCTGGAGATAGGTAGGAGAAGGTGACATAGCAACAGAGAGTCCCTAAGTAATTCAGCAAAGTCATGGAATAGGGAAGGGGTCTTGCATCTATGGGTATCCTGCAAACTGTAAGGATGCAGCAGGAAAAAAAGGAGACAACTGTGATAACTAGGCTCAGCAATCAAGAAAGGAGAACTTTATAATTTTATCAATATATCTTTATATTAGGCAGTCCTCTGCAAGCGTAAGAGACAGAAAACCCTGTTCAATGTTGTTTAGAAAAGGGAGAAATTTCTGGCTTATATATTGACAAGTTTCAGCAAGAATTTTCTTTCTCTTTTTTTTTTTCTCCATTCCCCCCCTTTCTTTCCCTCCCTCCCTCCCTCCCTTTTATTCTTTCTTTCCTTCCTACCTGTAGTTTAGTTTATTTAGAGTCTCAAAGTCCAAACAGCATGGCGCTGGCTCAGGCAAGAGCCTCCCTTAACTCTGTGACCTCATGGCAGATGTCCATGGTAGGAGAATGGTGGGAGAAAAAAATCATCACCAAATAGGAAGCCAGAGGGAAACTCAAGGATCAGGCTTCGGCAAAGTTCTTTGATATCCTAGATTGAGAGACTCAAGTGGTGTCACCAGCGTTTTGTCTCCCCCCTGCCTGTCTTGGCTTGTCTGGATTAACTACTTCGTAAGGCAGCCTCTCCCTTCCCTCCAACCATAAGGGAAACTCTCCTCAGCTTTATGCTCATTAGCATGGCTTGAACCTTTTCATTCCTAAGGCAACTGGATCCCTGTGAGCAGGATAGTGGTGGAGACCCCAGGGAATAAGGGGAGTGGCTGACCCTTGAAAATCAAGAATCTGAGGTGAATGAGCATCACATGGAAGGGGATGTGCACGACATGAGCACTTCTTCTGAGTTCTTGCACATAATCCTCAGGATAACCCAATAAAATGAATTCGTTATTTTTACTTTTCATAAATGATCACTTTATCATTAAATGCTAGGTGTCATTATTTTCAGAGTTTACCATACGACAAATTTGGATGCTCTTGGATTATTGCCCAACGTGATTGAATGGTAAAGGATAATATTCACTATAAACCCATTACCATTCTAAGCCTTCTGCATATCATGTCATTAAATGCACTAAAGAAACTAGATATGTGACACTATTTGCCCCATGTTCTAGAGGAGAAAGTTGATGCAAAGAGAGGTTGTGTATCTCATCTGATGTTGCAATTTTTGCAAGTGGAGGAACCAGAGTTTTAATGCAGGCAGCCTGTGTCACAGGCCATGTTGTATAATGCTGCTTCTCAATGAGACCTGCAAGGCCACAAAGGAGGATGGACGACTCTGCCAAAAGCTCAATGGGCAGCAGGCCAGAGAGATGTTTCCGAGTGGAGGGGACAGAAATTTAGCCACAAGTGGTAAGATAGTTTCTGGATAGAAAAGAAGAGAGATCCTTGTGGACATGATATGAAAACCACCTGGAAAGCCAGAGGGAATAACTAGTAGAGAACAAAGTTTCTGATGTTTGCAAAGAGGTGAATAAACCATGGCATGAGCACAGGAAGTCAAATGGGGACTCAGCTGGTCTCCTTCAACAGGTGAGAGGGCATCTCATTACCATAGTCACCGACAGGATATATCCAACATCTTGTATCAGTAAGCTGGGACATTGCAATATTTAATGTCTATAAGTTTAAGTTCCGTATGAACATAATATTCATTCCAGCATTGGAGTTTGCATACCTAAGTATCACTTGGTATAAAACGGGCATTTACATTTTGCTATAATTATGATAATGTGCCATCTTCCTTTAAACTGTGTACTTACTGCACTGAACCTGTCATGAAAATAGTTCACACTAAGATTGGAAGCTAACTGAATCAATGGAAGAAGTTCCTAAACCTTTCTAGGGTAAAGGATAGTAAAAATCTCAGATGACCAAACTATTGACAATAATCAGAGGATATAAAGCTACAAAACACAGATGGTGTCTTTCAAAATACCAAGGAAGATTATCTTCCACCAGAAGTTGTATTGTAAATGGGATACAAAATTTCACTTCCTAAAAAAAAGAAAATTTATGTCACTAATGATTATATAGGAAGTCAGCAGAAAGAACCATTTTCCCTCAGTTGTTGGAATGGTTGAAAACAATTTATATATATTTTAATCCTTCCCTTCACATTTAATAATTGAGTATGCATACATCAGCATGTATATAAGTACCCATGTGAACACACACAATACTTAAACTTAATTAAATTACCATGAAATATTTTGCATATTTTGCAGAAACACATACCTTCCTGAATTCAATTTAATTCTGAGGTATATTCATAGATTTTAAGATAATTGTCTTAAATAACTTCACCGGTGTCATCAATATCAATTGAGATGCTGTAGAACATACCTGAGGTGTACATTAACTTGCATTTGAGGAGACAAATAGCACCTGTGAGTCTCATCCCCCAATTACTAAAACAGGCAGGGTGACAATTTGGCCTGACTACAGCTCTGTCTGTATAAAGTACTTTTCTTTTTGAACAATAAGGAATCTACTAGCATGGGAACTCCTTTTGCCCTTTTAGTTTATTTTTAAAGTCATTTATTAATTTCCTCTCTGTAGAAGTAATTCCCGAGTTTGCCTTTTCTTTTTTAAAAAAGAGGGGAAGGGGTAGCTTCTCAGGCAGTTTCCTTAGTCATTCTAGGCAGCCAGCCAATGAAATATAGACTAAACAGCGCCCAGAATATTAATTTTGCCTCAGCATACGTGCACATAGCTAGTGATGCATGAAGTTCTCATTCCAGAATTGATACTAAGAATGTTGTGCAATTGTCTAGATTCCAACGTCACCAACAGTTTTCCGAGGGAGTTGGAAGGAGATAAGAGGACAGACCTTGGGGAACAACTTAAAAATGGTCAAACGGTAGTGGCAGAGCCAAACTCATACCCACATCAGCTCACTGCAGAGAATTACTCTTTAAGCAAATTTAATGCTGGATTTGAGAAGAGAAACTTAAAGTATAAATCTAAAAAAAAAATCCATATTTCACAGATACATTTGCTGCTTCTTTGCAATAGAAGAGGCTGGGTAAAAAGAGGATTAGAAAAACAATCAGGATCTCAGGGTGCAGGGCAGTGGTGGATTGTGTGCTTAGAGTGAGTTCTATGCCCAAAACCAAAAAAAAAACAAATTTTTCATTGACATATACACTGAAAAGTTCACAAATCAAAAGAGCTAAATACATGTTCAGAATGTGAATATATCCAGGAAACAGATCCAGAAACAGAACCCTGCCTCTATCCCAGAAAGCTCACCCATACTCCACTTTGGTCACTCCCCACCCTCAGGGTAACTTGTGTCTTGACCTTAAATGTCATTAGGTTGGATTAGCTTTGTTCATGAACATTGAATAAATGGACAATGCAGAATATATTCTCTTCTGGTTCACTTTTTCTTGATTCTATATTTTATTTTTCCTCTTATTGTGGTGGTCTTTCACTCATTCTCACAGTTGCATAGGATGCTCAGTGTGTGAATAGACTCTCCAAATTATACATTCTACTAAGTGTACTTGCATGTGAAATATTGTACAATTTATATCTCATCAAGTGTGATTAATTAATATTTTGTTCAGGACTTTTGTATCTAGATTTATGAGAAAGATTAGTCTATGATATTTCTTTAGTTATATTTTGATATAAAGATTATTCTGACATTATAAAATCATTAGGAAGTGTTCCATATCCACTCTCTGGGAGGTTGAGTATAAAATTCATTTATTTTTTCCTTAAGTTTGGGAAAGAATTAACCAGGAAATTAACCAGGAAAGATATCTGTTCTTCATTTCTTTTATGAACATTTTCAGTGGCAGAATGAATAATTTTAATATACATGGCAGTCTCAGAAATATATGCCTTTTGGGGAGTTGTAAATTTAATCCAGATTATTAAGCTCATTAGCATGAAATTGTTAATATTGGTCCTTCATTCCAAATAGCAATGTGTCCTTTTTCTTTCCTTGTGTTGATGTTTTGTGTGTTATCGTTTTTTCTAACTCATTTGCACTAAGGATTTACAAATTTAATAAATCTTTTCAGTGAAAGGCTTTCCTGGTTTTCTCTACTTTACATTGACTTTTATTACATTAATTCCCATTCTTATTTCTGCATTTCTTTAATTTATCTAGTATTTTTTTCTTTCTGATTTCTTGGGAAAGAAGTTTATCAATCATTAAATTTTAGTGCTTACTCTACTATTATATATTTATTATATTATATATTATAGGGTATGTATTTCCCTATGTGTATTGTTTTATAAGCATACCATGCCTGTTTTATGATTTTTCTTATTTATGATTTAATTATGATATTTTAAAATTTACATGGTTATTTTTTTTGACAGAAGAATTTTTAGAAATGTATTGTTTCCAGGAAATTAGAATTGTTTTACTGGCTTAATTTATTTCTAGCTTGAATTTTGGTGGTTAAATAATATACTCCAAATTATTTTAATTTGGTGATGTTTGTTGAGGCTTTCTTTATGATTGAACATAAGGTTCATCTCACCCAAGTTCCATGTGCATTCAAAATTTATATGAATTTTGTCCTGTTGGCAGTAATGTTACCTAAATATGTCAATGATGTCAAGTTTGCTTATCATGTTCTTCAGTATGTCTATAGATATCTACATGTGTTAATGCACTCATATGTGAGTATACACACATACATGTGTATGTATGTACTTTACATAAATGTCATGAGTTGTTATCAACAGGGGTAATTTTGCAATTTTGTAGACATTATTTTTATCATAAATGGACGATAAGACGACTACGGACATTTGGTAACAAGAGGCCAGGGATGCTGCTGCACATGAAACATACTCTAACAATTCCATCTTGCTCTATCCCAACTATTCAGAGTGGCGTCTTAAATTTTTTTCCATGATTAGATTTTGTCTATTTTCCCTTTTTGGTCCAATATTTTGAGGTATTTCTACCCATCATATACACTTGATCATTATTAAATTTCTTTTAATTATTACTTTTTTTTTGTATTGGGGATTGAACCCGGGGGTACTTAACCAATGAGCCACATTCCCATCCCTTTTTATTTTTTTATTTTGAGCTTCTATCTTGCTAAGTTGATTAGGTCCTTGCAAATTTGCTGAGGCTGGCTTCAAACTTGGAATCCTGCTGCCTCAGCCTCCTGAGTTGCTGGGATAATAGGTGTGTGCCAATGCTCCCATCACTGAATTCCTTTCTTTTTCTAGTAATGTTTCTTGCTTTGAGTCTACTTTGTATGATATTAGTATAGCAACTCAGATTTCTTTGGATTAGTGTTTGGTATTTCTATTTTTGTAATTTTATATTCATCAGTATTTTATACTTGAAATTAAAATGCTTCTTGTAAGAAGCCTAGAGTAAGAAAACTTTGTGTTTTGGTAATCGTAGTCCCTTTTTTACATGTATATTTACTTTATTTGCAGTTAATGTATTGACTAATAAACATGATTTTAAATTTATCTTACTATTTTTTATATTCATAGGTTTATTCATTTTTTCTCTTCTTCCCTTTAAATGGACAAATCTTGATTATTGTATTTTATTTATTTATTGTTTTTATTTTAACTTAGAAAAGTTATAGATTTACAGAAAAAAAGTTGCAAAGATGGTACAGAGCATTCTCATTTACCCTATATTCACTTATCCTTATTATTAATATCTTACATCAATCAGTGTTGTATATTTTTATAATACATGATTATTATTTATTAAATTTCATATTGATTAGATTTCTTTTACTCTGCTTAATATACTTTTCTCCATTCCAGGGTCCTATTTGGAATACTTCATTATATTTAATAATCATGACTACTTATGCTAAGCTTGGCTTTAAGTAACTCCAACTGAACTTACTTTTCATGACTCTGAACAGTTTTGAAGAATATATAGTTTTCAACTTGGACTACTCTGATTATTTGCCTCATGATTAGATTAGAGTTTTCTGTTTCAGAGAGAAAGAGAATAGAGGTAAAGTCCACTTTTATGTCATATCAAGAGTACATAATCAATAGTACTCATTACATAATAGTGTTAATCATGTTAACCCTGAAAATGGGGTTGAGATAGTGTCAGTCTTCTTTACTGTGAAGGTACATTTTCTCCCTTTCTATATCGCATTCCCTGGAAGGAAGACACGATGTACAGCACACACTTGAGGAGTGGGGAGCTGTATTCTATCTATCTGGGAGCAAAGTACCTACATAACTTATTTCAACTTATTCTCCATGAGATACTTAGCTATATCAATCATTTATTTATATCAGTATGGACTCATTGGTATTTATCAGTATGGACTCATGGGTATTTATTTTAATATTTTGAGTTATATAATCCAACATTATTCATTTTGTTTATCAAATTGTTCCAGTTATGGTGCATTACCCTGTTTTTAAAAAAAATATTCTTATTATTCTTTTATAGATTATGTAGGAATTATAACATGAATTCTTAATTTGACAATTAGAAAAATGGTTTATTTTATAAATAAATTTTTTGACATGAATGTAATAGAAAGGAAAAATACAAAGTATGGTAAACATTATTACAGTTGATGAATATCATGACAAATTTTCAATTCATGACTACAAAGAATTCTTAAATTATCGCAATCTAATGCAAAAGTTTAATTTTACCATTTTCTCAATATTCCTACAACTTTGGATCTTCTAAACTCTACATATTTTTTTGCCATTTGCAATATTTTGTCATCCCTTTTACTTCTCTGTACACTTTTAACTCAAGAAGGTATTAAAATTATTGTTTTGTGGAATCAATATTCACTTATATATACATATATAATAACTATTCCATTGCTTTTAATTCCTTTCTGAATTTCCTTATTTCTCTTAAGGCTAATTTCATATTTCCACCTAATAAACTCTCTTTAACCCTTAATTCATTGAAAATATGTTGGTTTCAAATTATTGCCATATTTTGTTAATCCAATGTGTTTTTATCTTATTTGTACACGAGTTCATGCTCATTATCTTTTAGTATTAAAAAATGTCAATCCATTGTCTTCTGGGTTTTATTACTTCTGTTGTTCTGTTGTGCTTTTGTGGTTAGTTTGAAACAAATTTTTCTATTTTCTCTGGCTTTTCTCTTTGTCCTAGTTGTCAACAGTTTAGCTATGACATGACTAAGTGTCTTATACACACTTCTGTGGTCAAGTGAGCTTTCTGAATTAGTGAATTGATTTCTTTCATAAATTTTAGAAAATAGCAAGCAACTAGCTCTTAAAATATTGTTTCTACTTTATTGATTTTTTTGAGACAGGTTCTCATTACGTTGCCCAGGCTGTTCTTGATCCTGCGAGATCAAGGGATCCTCTCAAATCAGCTACCCAAGTAGCTGGGACAGCAGGTGTGTGCCACCAGGCCCGGCTTACTTTGTTCTTATTTGTTTTCTTACCTGTAACCTTGTATAGATGTCTTATATCATTAGGCTGCCTCTGATACATTTCTTCCACGTTGCTTATCTTCCCATTCTTTCGTTTCTTTCTCTCTTAGGTGTATATATTTTCTCTTCACTTGTTTCTGAGATTAATAATCCTGTTTCCTACTGATCCACTTGCTGATATACCTGTACACATATACAGCTCTTAATTTCAAGAGTGTTAATTTGGTATTTAAAAATTGTAATTGTCTGTACTTACAAATATTTTTCTGGGACTTTTCTACATTTTAATCTAATAATCAACTACTCTCTTGTCTTAAACTTACAGTAATTACTTTGGAACATTTTTGTACTACCTCTAATGTGTGGATCATGTATGGATTATCTAATATATGTGTTTTTCTCCTTTTGAATATCAATCATATAAACCTTTTATTTTACTAAGTGTTTGACTAGATACTAGAAATTGTAGCATCTTTAGATTTCTTTTTTCTTTTCTTTACCTCTCTTTCTTTCTCTCTTTCTCTTTCTTTCTCTCTTTCTCTTTCTTTCTCTTTCTTTCTTTCTTTCTTTCTTTCTTTCTTTCTTTCTTTCTTTCTTTCTTTCTTTCTTTCTTTCTTTCTTTTCTTTCTTTCTCTAAGCCACCTAGATAGTGTGTATTTCTGTGTGATGAGATAGGACTCAACTATAAATGGACCTGGATCAGGCTAGGCTAGTTGCAGTTTTGGTGATAAGCAGTCCATTTCTGGTGAAAGTGTGGCCCTTTGGTGGCCACAACCTGGAAGATCTTTTACTGAGCCCTGTGAGGACATCGGGGTTTATTCTCTGTCTTTGAGAGCTATTTGGCTAGGCTTTCTGGGTTTCTGACCCTAAAACTTCAAGCCATAGTGTTATGGTTTAGATATGAGTTGACCCCCAAAGCTTCTGTGTTAATGCAGAAGTGTTCCGAGGTGAAACGGTCAGATTGTGAGAGCCTAATCAGTCCATGCTGCTTTGAATGGGCTGACTGGGTGGCAGTAATTGTAGGCAGGTGGCGGGGGTGGGGGGTGGGGGTGACTGGAGGACATGGGTTACAGGGGGTGCCCTGGAAGGCTACATCCTCCCTGTGGTCCCTTCCTACTATCTCAATTTCAGCTTCCTGGCAGCCATGAGGTAAGCAGCTTTTCTGTGCTGTGCCCTTAGGTCATGATGTTTGGGTCCAGAGCAACGGATTTTACCGAACATGGCCTCGATCTCTGAAACCTTGAGTCAAAAATAAACATTTTCCTCTTCTAAGTTGTTCTTGGGTATTTTGGTTGCACTGATTAAAATCTGACTAACATACATGGCACATGTCTTAAGAGAGTCATAGTCTCTCTGATGTCCTTTAGCTCTCTAATTTTGGCACCTCAGCTCTGTGTAACTTCCTGTCCCGCAAAAGGATGCTCCCTGGGACAAGCCCACATTTGACCCTATAATACATCAGACATTCTGAACAGTTCTTTTCCCTCTAGATGTCTCTTCAGTTCTCCGATAGCTTTAAAGACACGGAATCATCAGGTGTCTTTGGTGTTTTGGGAGCAGAGGTGGGTCTTCTATGAAGACCATCTTCTTCAGAAGTTGAAGCTGAAAGGAGAATTAAGAGAGACCAAACACACACACACACATCCAGAGAATTTACAATCACAAATAGTAATCGCTGCCTCACTCAATCACCTTTCAAAATGAAATTCAACTTCAATCTCAGCAAACTTTAATAGGAAAACTTCAAACTTTTAAATGTTATAACTTTATAACCTTATAACTCTTCAACTTTATAATAACAATGTTTCTTTGCTAAGATCTTTATTCTCTTATTTATCAGCTCAAAATCAAGTCACAGCAAGCTTTTATATGTAGACATAAAATTTTATAACATTATCGCTTTACAAAATTGTAACTTTTTTATGATATAGGTGTTATAATAATTGCCAAGACTTTGAATAGAAAGACCCTTAAAGATATCATATAGCAGATGCACTGAGGATGTTTCTAATAAAAAACATTTTATTATCAATCTAAATTTTGCTGCATGTTACAATGAATTGGTAGCTGCCAGGTGAGTTGACTCTTTCAAACACACTTTGTAAATCTTCCTTGGTAACAGGCGCTAAGTGACTGAGCTGTACCAGTTATTGAACAGAGATGGATAGACCATCCTGGTGATCCACAGAGAACCATGTCACTCACCACGTGGAGGAATTGCAAACTCATGAGTTTGAAGAGAGCTGGTATCATTTCCAAATAAAAATTAAATACATTTTATATGGAAATATCTTTGTGAGTGCCACTGTCCTGATTTGGCATAAAAGCTTTACTGAATTTTGTTTTGATTCAGCTTGAATTAAATAGGCCAGTTATAGAAAGACCTGTGACTTCAGCTTCTCATCTGTGAAGAATTATTTTGGTTTGTTTATTTAAAAATTCTTTTTAGACTAAATTAATTTGCACTTACAGAAGAAGCAAAATCGAGAACACAGACTTTACTGGCAGAATAACTGGCTAAAACCCCTGCATGACCCCCAGTAGCTGTGTGACCTCAGGCAAGTTACTTGGCCTCTCTGCATTCAGTATTCCTCAAATAGGGATAATAATAGTGCATATTTTATAGGGTTGTTGTATGATTAAATAAGTTGACATTTATAGAGTGTTTAAAATAGTGGTTGGTACATAGTAAGAGTTATATAAGTGTTTAGTAAATAAAGAAATTTAAAAATGGAAGAAATAATTTGACCTCAATAAAGGCGTGTTTCTTTCCTTTTCAAATGCTTAAAAATAACACTTAACAATTTTTTTTCCTTTGAATGAAATTTAGTATATGTTTAGGCCGGATAACGGTTATTATTAAAGAACTTTTAAAAATGGTTTTCTGAATTAAAATTTAAAAATTGTTAAAAATTTAAAATTTCTTCCAGGGACATAAATACCTGTCTACATAAATAAGTGGATATCCAAGGACCATCTGATTCCTTCCTTTATGCTGTATCAGCCCTGTAACCACCTCACTCTCTGCTAGCTAGTCAGTGGATACCTTCTGATCTGGGTCTATTCCTGTTCATTGACAGCTTAGAATGAAGGTGAAAAAGCAACAGTACTTTCATCTAGTTCTGATCCATCTTTCTTTCAAAACCAGAATAGTTGTTTATGTTAGAGTATTTGGCAACTGAGAAGTAGGTTTTTTTTTGAAGGCCTGTTTTTAAAGCCAAATTTGCTCAGGGTGGGGTTCAGCTCTTGGCTTAGAAGCGGCATTCACCACTGGCCCCTTAGCTGGGGAATACAAACGCCCAATTATGCTCCAACCAGTTGCTGCGAAGCTGAGCCGTTGAACAGAACACAGACAGGGGAGCCCAGTCAGAGCAGGTTCTCAGCAAACAGCCTTTAACTCGCCGTAGGATTCTAGGTGTCCAATGGTCTCCATTCCAGGGAAACCATTTTATCAGAATGCGATCTTCCTGAACTTTTTAACTAGAGTCACTGTGGTGACTAT
The DNA here is from genome assembly GCF_045843805.1 of Urocitellus parryii. NCBI lineage: Eukaryota > Metazoa > Chordata > Mammalia > Rodentia > Sciuridae > Urocitellus > Urocitellus parryii. The sequence goes on along the minus strand of NC_135537.1, from coordinate 18,341,796 downwards.
TTGGCAATGGCTAGAATGATCTTGCGCAACGAGAATGAACCATCTTGGGAAGAAAAAAAAAATATATCATGGCATTTTTATTGACTATTTAAGTGCCCCAATACTGGTAGCTAACCACATGACTCCAGAACTTCCCCCAAAGAAGACATTTGTTTCGGGTTTTTATTGTCCTCAGTTTTGAACTGACAAGATTTGACAGTTGATGGTAATCTTTTATTTTTTTCAGAGCTTTTTGTGACAACTGTGAAGATGAGGAGAGATCTGTGGGAAGAACTTGCAAGAGGAATATGAAATGTACTTCATTTCCTTGTCTTAAGACACCACTATATATTTCAGATATTTTGAAATCATTGTTTGTAATAAAAAAATGCCATTACATTAAATGGTGTGTGAGAGTGTGTGTATGTGTGTGTGTGTGTTTGTACCATTTTCTGCAAAAAGCTGTTACCTTTACTTTCCTTTCTCCAAGTTCTCTCCTCCATAAATTGCCACCAGAGACAGTCCAAATCAAAGGGGAGGTGATTACAAATGGCCACTCACCTGCTGAGTGTGAAGGCTTTCCCAGCAGGGCTGAGTGTACCCCTGATCCCTCAGTCCCTTCTCTAAGGAACAGGAGCTTTGAATCCTCATGTCCTGCCTCAAGGGCGCACAGAGTGATAGTGGGGAAGTTCTAACTGGTCAGAAGGTCTCCTGGTTGCTTCTCGACTTTCCTTGGTAGAAATGCTCACTCCAGATCAACTCCAGTTAGTTTCTCCATAGATCATTGGCAGGCTCACCAAATCTTTCAAAAGTTCTAGAGTTCTTAACTTGTAATAAGCATGGATAATTTTTTTTTTTTACCTATTGTAGCAAACAAAAATTTGGAGGGAACAATTAGAGTCAAGTCTGTTTAATATTGCACAAGCATGCGATGGGTACAACATTACTACTTAATTCTGAGGTTAAGGCAAACTGCTCCTCTATTTGAATATCTGAGAAGTATCTTGGCACTTAACTATGTTACTCCTTTCTTTACTTTGGGGAAAAAAAGAATTCTGTGAGTTTAAAAAAAATCAACAATTTCACTTGCTATTCCTGTAACCTAGTCATAGGTGATGGTCAGTAAAAGACCAAAGAAGATCTAACAGAAATAAAACTCACAAAACTGGTCATGCTGGGGTTTCCTAACTCCATGGGGCGTAGGACAGGGGGCTTGAGGCCTGTGGTGAGCACTGTGACTCTAATTACTTTTTGAATTCTCTTCCTGGCGTTTAGGCTTTGGAAGCCAGAAAGACAGGGCTTTGATGATTTTCTTAGTATTTAGAAAGGACAGTATCGGGTATGGTCTTTCAAATCAGCAAAGAAAAAAAGTGAAGAAGGTCAATATCAATAAGACTATAGTAATAGAAACCATGTAACTTTTTAAAGCACTGTATGGGTGACTTGTGCACTTAGAGGCTGGGGCTGTTCCCTAAACTGTGATCTTGTTTTCATGAATGATGAATCTCTAGGCTACAATCAAGGGCTGAATTGAGGGACTGGTGTACCCAATTTGCTATGTTTTCCAGTTCACCTACTGTTCTTGTTACTGTTGCTTTATTGGCAGGGTGACTTGGATAGTAACAGTTGAATCAACAGGCCCCAATTTAAATCATTTAATTCTGGACATTAAATAACGATTTCAACTTCATTAAGCTTTAGCTTTAATTTTCTGTCTTGTAAATAGGAACGATGATATTTACTGCATAGTGTTGTTGTGAGATCGCAGGACATCTAGAAATGATGCCCAATATTAAAGGAAGTGCTCTCTCCTTCTCTCTTTCAGTAGCTCACCCCTTCTTAAAAACTTCCTTTCCTCTTAAATATTTAAAGTTTTCCCTAAAGAATAAAAGGACTCTATCCTTCAATCATTTTTCACAATTTTATAAATGTAGAAGATTCATTCAAAGCTAACCATAAAAAATGATCCATGGTACGTGAATTGCTTTGCATGGATAAAAGGTAAATTAAACTTCAACAACACCCTCAAATGATAGTATTATTAATTGCAAGCAGGTTTTAAAAAACAGATTCCATTGGTACTATGCCCCTCTTTCAGAACTGTTGGTGATTATTGTGAAGAAGAGTTAATATAATATTCTCTTATACCTGGAATCAGTCTTGGAAATACAACTTTCAGAGTCCAGTTTCCACCAAGATGCTCTGGACTCAGAGTTTTCTTTAGCTGTGAGTTACGTCAACACTGCCTCCTGGTGGTAGAAGAGATTTTTGTTAACACATGAAAAAGTGCAGAGGGATTATTTAATTAAATGCAATAACAAAGATTCGCAATGGAAACTAAATTCTGAGAGCCAAAGTGGGACCAGTAGCAAATGAAGTTCTCTTACTCTGGACAAGAAACTGTTAGCACTGCAATGGTTTGGATTTTGAGAATCCTTTTATAAAAGATGAGCCATGGGTGTTCCTTTGGCAGTTGACTGAGTGAGGAAAAGTCAAGGATTGGTTGAACAAGGAAGATGGGGATTATTTCACTTCAAGTGTTTTTGGGAGGAACACTATTTTCCTTGTAGTCATTATAGTAAACTGGTGAACACCCAGGACATTCTCTCAGTGACTAGTAAAATATCAGTGTTGGAAAAGATATTAGTGTTTTTAAGTTTCAGTTCCTTATTGCATGAAATCACACAGGAAATTAGTGGCAGATCTTAGGACCTGGAATAGTCATTTTTTTTACAGAGTCTTTGTTAAATATCAAGTACTGGGTGAGATAATGGGGCATAGTGAGGAATAATTAGAAACAATATCCACCCTTTTGGAGCCATTGACCCACTGACAATCATTGTCAGTGTCATCTGCAAAAGGAATGATATTTAAAATGATATCTGATTATTTGGAGATTCTTAAGGTTGGGCAGTGAAATTTCTGGGAATCTGCATTCCCTAGAGTAGGCAAGATTCTACCCCTGTTTAATTTATAATTGTCAGGAGCGATGATGTCAAGCCCTTGTACGAGATAAAAAAATAAAGACTTTTTAACATTGAAGTAATAATGGATAGATCCCATTTTCACATTACTGGTCTATGTCTGTAGAAATGTGATTGTGTCAAGAATCTCTGGTCTCCAGTGAGGAGAGTTAATACTTACGAATTTTAGCCATCATGAAAAGAGTTTACCTGTCACTGCTTAAGATCATTACCCCATGCAACACTGTAATCGTCTAAGTATGAAATTCATGTGTTAGTTCGCAACACATTTCATCATAATGATTAATGTGGATAAATAATAATAAATGGGCTGTATCTTTTTCTAATCATGTAATGAACTTCAATGCATTTCAAAATGAAAAGGCTCTAATTGTCTTAAAAATCACTGCTGGTAGTTTTTACTTCCATGATTACTGCAGCAGACAAAAAAAAAAAAAAAAAAAAAAAACTCTTTGCTTTTGTTTAACTATCCTCTCTCCCACCACTTTGCCAAATTAAAGCAATATGTCCCAAAGGAACTTCTCCCACACTTCTTATCTAATTTCCCTGGATGGTTAAGGGACATATTACTACCAAGCATTCATTTTATTGGCAATTTAAGGATTTATGGTTCATATAAGTGTATTATAAGGGTTTGAGATACATATGCCTTTATTTTCCATTATATACAATATTCTTGCCAAGAATATGTCTTTGCTTTCACAGATTTAAAGATGAATCCTGTTGGCCCAAGTTTAAATGGAATCAATGATACTTGTGTCTGAAGGATTCTTTTTCTTTTCTTTTTTTTCTTCAGCACAAATCACTCTTTTATTCTCTTCCCTCCTAATTTAAGGTAAAAAACATTCAAGGTCTAGACATAGAATCCTCACAGGGACACTTTTAGGAAGCAAATAAGGTAATCCAGGTACAGTGTTTGGCACAATACTGGACACTTCCATGAATATTTTCTTTTATCGTTTGACAAGATAATTGGCAAATGAGCTGATCACTGACAATTAGGGGAAATCCAAATAGAAAAGTGGTTATACAGGGACATCATGGATCCATTTGTTACAGGGCTGGGGCCTTCTGGTAAACTGAGGCAGTGTGAAGGCCCCCTTTCAAACCTCAATTCTTATGATCAAGTCAGGAAGATTTCAGACCTGATGCTCAGAGTTACAGGCAACCAGAAGGTGAAGGGAAGGGGAAAGAGGACACGCTCAAGGAAGAGAATGGCTCCTCTCAGAGAGGATAGGGACAATATGTCTCTCCTGAACTCCAGTTTTATTGGAGAGAGAGACAATATGCCTCTCCTGAACTCCAGTTTTACTGGGGATCCTGAAGAGACTTCCAAAAAGTCCTACCCAGGTTCACCTCTTGATTTTTGACTGACAGCAGAATGACATCAGACTTTCAAATTTCCTTGGCCATGACAACCCCAGGTCATTTTGGCCCACACTGACTGGTTCTAATTGGATTCTTAACCATGATTCTTACAGATTTATGTTTAGGAGGAATCCTTCTTATGTCCCTGGGTTCTGAGATCTGGTCTGTGAAAAGAGTCACAAAGGTGTCCACCTTCAGTGTAACTTGGGCTCCTCTTATCAACACTAATTTAGGCCTGAATTTCTCCTGCTAACAACAGGTAGTTTGCTAAGGAATATGTCATATCCTGTCCACTTAAACCAGCTGAAGGTAAATTGTTTGTTGGAAAAGAAAGCGCGTGGGGGTCGGCACATTGAGCCAATTTTATGGAATTATTCCCTTAACTTTGTGTTCCCACCACTCACGTCTGTCTTTCCCCTATCACAATCACAGTGAGAATTGTATCCAAGATACAAAATTGTGTCTGTGAGACCGTGAATAAGATATATAGAAACCACATGGTTGTGGTGAAATTGTGGCATGATACAGAAGTCTTAGTCATTGGAGACTTTGGAGGTAAGTAGGGCATTTCAGGGCATGATTAATAATACGGGGAATCAGTTCTGGGAATTGGGATCTCAAATAAAAGTCGCACAGATGGAAGTGACCCAGGCACTGAATCTCTCTCCCTCCATTAGGTGTTGGGGCCAACTCATCTCTGGTGCTTCAGGTGGACTAAACACATTCCTGATTTGTCCTTGCTCTACTAAGCCAGGACAGAGGGAGCAGGGGCAGAACAATCCCTTGGTTCAGTTCTTCAAAGGAAAAGTCAGAATCTCCTAGGAAGGACACTTGATATCAAACCCAGCAAAATGGGTGTCCCTGCATCTGAGAAAACTGGCCAATGAACATCTCATGAAGAAACGGATTCTTAAAATGTACTCTAGGAAAAAATCAAAACAGGATTTGGGATTCAGATTTTGTGTTTGACTTCCACCTCAACCTGGACCAAGTACTTACCCTCTCTGAGATTTATTTTCCTCTATAAAAGCACTGCATATTAAAACTACAGAACTAGCATGGCAAATGAGAAAAGGCATGTAAAAACGTCGTAAATCTTGGAGAGCACTTGCAGTTATTTACTTTACCCATTCTCTCCTACTATGTCTCCCTCCTCACCCGGACCCCCTTTCTCCTCCTCCTCCTCCTCCTCCTCCCTTTTGTGTAGTACTGGGGATTGAATCCAGGGGCATTATACCACTGAGCTACATCACCCAGTTCTTTTTATTTTATTTTTTATTTTTTATAAAATTTTATAAAACTAAATTGCTGAGGCTAGCCTTGAACTTGTGATCCTCTTTCCTTCAGTGTCTCCAGTGGCTGGGATTATAGGTGTGCCCATCACTCTCCTCTTAATGTATCTGTTTTGATCCCCTCCCCTCTCCGTCTACTCATGGAATATAGATTTTTCTACACACACAGGACAGTAGATTAGACCAACCCTCTCTCCCCTCTGCATCTTGGGAAGGATGGTATGAGAATCCCCACTGGCTTGGAGGAAGAAACTACTCTGTCATTAGCAAAATTCCAACTATCTCTGAGGCCTGGCTCACTTCTCCTGGAGGCATGATCAAGAGTCGTTCATTTCAGGGATGCAAGGTTGGTTCAACATATGGAAATTAATAAACATAATTCATCACATCAATAGACAAGAATCATAATTATTTCAATAGACACAGAAAAGGCGTTTGACAAAATACAGCACACTTTCATGTTCAAAACAGTAGAAAAACTAGGGATAGTAGGAACATATCTCAACATTGTAAAAGCTATATATGCTAACAAGGTCAACATGATTAAAAATGGAGAAAAACTGAAATCATTCCTTCTAAAAACTGAAACAAGTAGAGATGCCCTCTTTTACCACTTCTATAGAATATAGTCCTGGAAACCCTAGCCAGAGAAATTAGACAGAAGAAAGAAATTAAAGAAATAAAAATAGAAAAAGAAAAACTCAAACTATCCTTACTTGCTGACCTCATGGTCCTATATTTAGAATACCCATAAAACTACACCAGAAAAATTTCTAGAAGGCATACATGAGTTCAGCAAAGTAACAGGATATAAAATTAACACCCATAAATCAATCGTGTTCCTATATATCAGTGATAAATCAACCAAAAGAGAAATTAGGAAAACTATCCTATTCACAACAGCCTCAGAGAAAAAATAAAATACTTAAGAATAAATGTAACAACAGAGGTAAAAGACCTCTACATTGAAAACTACAGAACACTAAATAAAGACATTGAAAAAGACTTTAGAAAGTGGAAAGATCTCCCATGATCTTGGGTAGGCAGAATTAATATTGTCAAAATGGCCATAGTACCAAAACACTATACATATTCAATGCAAATCTCATTAAAATCCCAATGACATTTCTTATAGAAATAGAAAAAGAAGTCATGAAATTCATTTAAAAAAATAAGTGACCTAGAATAGCCAAAGCAATCCTCAGCAAGAAAAGTGAAGCAGGAGGCATCACAATACTCGACCTAAAATGGCATGTGATTGGCACCAAAACAGATATGAATAGCAATGGTACAGAATAGAAGTCACAGAGACAAACACACATGAACAGTAGACAAAGGCACAAAAAGCATACATTGGTGAAAAGATAGCCTCTTCAACAAATGGTGCTGGGAGAACTGGAAACCCATAATATAACAAAATGAAATTAAACCCCTATCTATCACGGTGCACAGAATTCAAGACAAAGTGGATCAAGAACCTAGGCATTAAAACAGACACCCTGTGCTAACTAGAAGCAAAAGTAGGCATAAATCTCCATTGTGTTGGCTTAGGAATTGACTTCCTCAACAGGATTCCCAAAACAAAAGAAGAAAAAATTAGGAATCAATAAATAGGATGGTATCAAACTAAAAAGCTTCTTCACAGCAAAGGAAACAATCAATAACATGAAGAGAGAGCCTACAGAATGGGAGAAAATCTTTGCTACCTGCACTTCAGAGCATTCATCTCCAGGATATATAAAGAACTCAAAAAAGTTAACAACAAAACCACAAACCCAATCAATGAGGATTTGAACAGACACTTCAAAGAAGAAGAAATACAAATGATCAACAAATGTATGAAAAACTGTTCCATATCTCTAGCAATTAAAGAAATGCAAATTAAAACTACAATGAGATTTCATCTCACTCCAATCAGAATGGCAATAATCAAGAATAAAGAAACAACAGATGTTCATGAGGATGGAAGAAAGGTACACTCATACAAAAAAACTAGATAAATGGATATATATTCATTAAATTTAAAAAGGTTGTAATGTTTCTTCTCCTTACTCCATCTTACTAACTGGGTGAGCAAACTTTTGAATTTAGATGAACCATTCTGTTTCTGTAGAGTAGGAGGCAAGGGCATCATCTTCCCTAAGAAATGTTTGTTTCCTCAGAATTAGACACATTTGCCTGATTTATCTCCTATCATTTATATGTTTTCTCTGCTCTAAAAATCTGGAAAACCATCATTTCATCCCTTTCCATTTGAAAATTGTATTTTTGTTTAATTTCCTAGAGATTATATTTATGGGTTTTAGGTAGGAACATATCAGGAAATCCCCTTTGAATTATGTATCGATCTCTCTGGATAATTTTACCCTCTGCTCCAGAAGGGTGGATGTCTGTTTCCTGGGTTACTTTGGTGGCCTCTGCAGAAGGGAGTTAGACAGTCTGACATGCATTTCTGCATCACTGTAGGTCATCTCTCCCAGGACTGTGAGTTCTGGTGTATGGTAGTGGGCAAAATGGGAATAGAGATCACAGTCTCATATAGTGTTTGAAAATATCTTCCTTTAGAAGGATAGATGATAGCCCTCTATCCAGGTTTACAAGAGAAGATGGAAGTGATAAGATTTGCTGAATTTTGAGGTTTTGGAAACAAAATCTATGAAAACTTGGGGGAAAAGCAGGCTATTATTTTAAGTCCCTGTGATAAGAGGTAAGGCATCAAATTCTGAAGACTTAAATATAATCTTCATAGGGACAAGATCTTCTCTAAGTTACTGACCATTGTAACCTTATGGCTGAATAGATTTCCTAGAACACGGTAGACACTCCACATTTAGGCAAATGAAAAAATGTTTTTTACGAAAATAAATGACCTAGCCCCTCCAAGCTTGGCTTGCTTATTTAGAGGTGCAGTGAACTTGAATGCAAATAATGTCACAACCTTGCAAATACTTGCCTAGAGTCCCCCAGGATGGGTTTGGTATTAGGAGTAGAATCCTTCTCTAAAGGCCATGGCAGTCAGTTCAGAAACCTGCTTTAGCAGATGACCCTCTTTGTTGGTGGGACTCTATCTAATCATTTTTTCAGCCTCCACTGCACCGGAACTCATTAGCATGAGGTTCTGTGTCAGGTTGTGTGGGGTTAGAAACATGCTTGATCCCACTTTTTGGATAATACATGGCCTTGGAATTCTTGGAATTCCAATCAAACCTCAAGAGGAAGATGTTGAGCTCCTTTATGCCAACAGGACACCTGTGTTTTTGTGTTATTGTGTAAACAATAAAAATGACTGGGGACTGAATTTGTGTTCTGAGTTTGTGGAACAGTTCTTTCTCATTGAATGAATGAATGAATAAATGAGACCAAGTTGGTAATAAGATATAAATGCCAAATACTTCCAAGCCACTGACAGGAAGCATCACCGCTTTGCTGGTGCTGTGTATCTGCATCCTGAACATCCCTTTGCTCAAACAGAAAAGGAACATTTAAAGCTAAGACAACAGCTACATACAGTGGGGAAGTGGAAGGAAGACAGGATTGGGCTCAGGTCACCTGTACTCCAGACCTCACAGGGAGCTCTGCCATGTGGTGGTCATGCAGTATTTGGCAGGTCACCGAACTCTGCTATTTCCTCCTCTCTTTTCTGAAAGCTGGTGAGGGTAGATGAAACTCTTGAGATTCCTCGCCTGGAATGTTTTGACAAGATCTTCTTCCATCTTGGAGTTCAGAAAAACTTTTTATAAACTATGTTCTGGCAAGAGAGAAACTGAAAAGATAATCAGAAATAAAATCAAAGTATTTTGTAAGCTTTAATAATTAGTGTTACTCAGGGTTGGGTTTTTAAAAAACAAAATCTAGCCATGAACTCAACATTTCCATTATAAATTGACTATTCTCTGGTGTTTGCAAGTTGACTGAAACTTTTTACTTAGAATTGAATCTTTGCAAGAAGCGCACCAGCAGCTTTTAGGAAAAAAAAAAAAAAGAAAAAGTTTTAAAAATGCTACTCTGTGGTATGATTTGGCTTTAGATGATCTCCCAAGGACTCAGGTGTTAAAGATCCGGCTCCCAGTGAAGCAATATTCAGAGACGGGTTAATCCATTGAAGGATTCACATCTGAATAGGTTATTTGGGGACACTTTAGGAGGTGGGACCTACGTGAAAGGAGTGGTTCTTGGGGGCATAACCTTGGGGATTATATCTTGTCTCTGGCCCTGCTTCTCTCCCTCTCTCTGCACCTCCCCCACCCCTTTCTCAACTGCCATGAACTGACAAGCTTTCTTCCATTACACACTTTCTCCATGATGTTCTACCTCATCTCAGACCCAAAGTAACGAAGCCTTTGAGACCTTTGAATTCACAAACCAATAATAAATCTTTCTTTCCTGAAGCTGTTTTTCTCAAGCATTTGTCACAGGGATAAAACGTTGAGTGATATACTATGCGTTTAGGTAAGAAACCACAGGGGGAAATGTGTAGAAGAAAACATTAACTTTGACACAGACACAAACCCTCAAGAAGTCATTCAGAAGATCTTTCCCTTCTAATCTTCTCAAAAGCTAATATTAGAGGCCAAAGAGGAAAATTAAGAGACAGGTATAAGGTAACAAATGTATGTATGATTTAAAAAATTAAGGCGAACAATACTAACATGTGTTAGCTGAGAATTCAGATTCTCGGAGAGGGATTGTCCTTCTGGGTTTTAATGCCAGTTCCTCAAATCATAGTTTTGTAACTGATAAAGGAAGAACTAAGGCAGCATTCTTTGGATTAAAAGTTAAGATCTGTACTATGCACAGGAGGAACAAAAATATGTACTTTTATTATCTACCTAAGTTCCAGTTCCACTAAAGGATAATGTGAGGCTTATAGCCAAAATAAAAACATAGTCCAAATTTACAATCAGATGTTGGCCCAGTGGATAGAGAAGAATGGGGGAGAAACATGCCATGGCAGGAATGGAATCCTAAGATGCTTCAAAATTGGATTGCAGCCCGATAGAGAACTTGCCTCACTGGATGCCGTTCTTTGGAGACTAAGACCCATGATTGGAACTTAAGGCTGTCAGGATGGTTGCATATTGATGAGGGTACAATGTTTCTTTCATAGAGTTTGAATGTTTATGATATGAATTTCAAAAGCTCACATAGTTAATACTTCTTTTATTTTTATTTGATTTTTGTGCAGTGCTGGGGATTAAACCCAGGGCCTTAGACATGCTAAGTGAGTACTCTATCACTGAGTTACACTCCCAGCCCATAATATATCATCTTAAAAGGAAAACTCTCAACTTGCAGTTAAGGAATCATGACAGATAAGATACTTAAAAATACTTCCAATAAAAAACATATAAATAATGGATAAAATGTAACATTCTTTTTAATGCACCACTGAGCTCACAATAGTATAAAGTATGACCCATCCCTCCACAGGGGTTAATACAAAGCAAGATTAAAAGTCAGGTTGTTGGGTTAGCAACTACAACAATTTCTTTGGGGGTTTGGAGGACAGGAGTAACCAACTTTGGATATCTGCTGGGATGGCAGAGAAAACCTTCAACTTATGCCTCACTGGGGGTTGGGCTTGACACTTTGACTTGGATTCAGAATCCACAAAGGTCTACACCCAGGTAAATGAACTAGTGGAAGAATCTACTCGCCAGCACAGGTTGAGGTGATTAAACCCTGAGGACAATGTGCCCACAATCTAAAATTTCATAAAGATTTTGAAATAACCAATCCTAAGAGACTCAGCAGGCACAGGATTAGCTCCTTGCTCCCCTATTATCACTTCCACTAGTAAAATTACTGGACAGAAAACCCAAAATAATTGCATTACATTTAAATAATTATAGGCATAAAGAGGAAAATAGAAAAGGAAAATATCAAAAAAGAAAGAAAGAAAGAAAGAAAGAACGCACAATACCAGCCAAGAAACATCCAAGTGAAATTTCTAGAACAAAAATCCCCATCCCCATTTTTTTTTTAAATTAATTCTTTCTTCCTAATGAGACTCCTGGAGAATGGGCCAAACTGTAAAAATAAAAATAAAACAACAACAAAAACCAAGTAAGCAAAACCATGTAAGTGTAGCCATGTGACCAAGCTTTGACAAGTAATCGGAGCTTATTGGCTAGTGACTTTCCAGATACCATGCTGTGACAAGTCCAGTGATAAGTTTCCTCCAACTTCATAAAACTGTTATATTAGTCTTAGACTACACACTTCTGGATATCTTTCATGTAAAAGAAACAATAAACTTATATTTTTAGGTCACTATAATATTTTTGTGTGTGTGTGTTCTCTGCTATAGGAAACCCAAACCAATTATAACTATTGTAGATAACTTAAACAGAATAGACACTGTGAAAGAGAGAATTAGTAAACTAGTAGGTAGAAATAAGGACATTTTCCAGGTATCATAAAAGAGACATGATGGGATGGAAAACATGAAAGTGATGTTTAGAACTACGAAGGGTAGAATAAGAGTGTGTGTGTTACTAAAGAAGAACATGGAGAAGTAGAGCTCAGGAGCAGAGGCATCATGAATATGTAGAGGAGGAAAAAGAATTTTTAAAGAGATAATTGCTGAGTGTTTTTTGAAAAGTCCCTAGTTTCACAAATTTGTCTCAAGTTCATCAGTATGAATAAATCCACAATTAGACATTTTTTTTTTTTTTGGTAAAACTAAAAAACAGCTGACACAAATATCTTAAAAGCAATTAGAAAAAAGGATAGAGTACCTTCAAGCAGACGAAAGTAGGTCTGAGAACCAAGTTCTCAGGAAGAATAAGAACCGAAGCCTGAAGAAACTGCAGCAATGAAATACTGGTTTCAAAACAATAGCATAAATAAGACAACCTAAGTTCTCTTCCCAGATAAAAGACCACTGAAATTTGAGAGGAAAATAGAGACATTTTCACCTACAGAAAGCCAAATAGCTTTTACTTCTACCAAACCCTGAAAGAACTGTTAATGGAAATACTTCAGAGTAAAAAAAAAAAAAAAAAAAACAAAACAGAGAAAACTGAAATGACAGGAAAAATAGCAAGCAAATAAAGTCATAAATGTATGTATAAATACAAATCCCAAATGACTATATAAAGTAATAAGAATATTAATGATTAGTTGTGGGTTTAAAAATTCAAGCTGTAACTAATTGGATAATAATAACACAGGGATATGAGAGATACTGATCAGAAGTAAGGAATGTAAATGCACTGGTTAATATTAGGCTTTGCAGAGTAAAATTGAAGGGAAAGCTCTAAGTTTTTATAAATAAAAGGGTTAATACATAAGAATTAATATGTGACTAAATTCAAATAAACATTCATTTTTAAAACAAGACAGATGGCTTGTGAGGTCTACAATATGTATAAAATTAAAATACATTACAAAAGTAAGATAAAATGAAGTGAGAATGAAGTTGGCAAGATTTAAACATTTTTACGGGCTCTTCATTTGATCAAAAGGTAAAAATACTAATTTGATGTAGACTTTAATAATAATCCATTTAGCATTTCTATGGTAACATTAAGATAATAATTAATGAATAAATAGCTAATAAACTAATGGAGAGAAAACTGGATAAGCATTCAACCTTAGGGAAACGCACAGCTTCTCCACCAGAGGCAACTGAGAACAGAATTCTCAATAAGAAAAGAACAGTTAACAATTCCTCAAACACTTTTATTTTTTACTTTCTTGTGGTGCTAGGATCAAACCCAGGGCCTTGAGTACTGTATTAGCATTGTACCACTGACTCACACCCAGCCCCTCCCCTTGAAGCTCTTTTAAAAACTTTTAAAAAGACAACAACAAAAAGGATCAGTGAATCCATGAATCAAATGTAAAACCAATAGGAAGAATAGCTCACCGACTAGGTTAGACACAAAGTGAACTAAAGATGTATTTTCATGACATAATGAAATTGAATTAAAATGCCATTTACTCCAGCTTACAAGAAACACACTTAAATTGCAGAACCCAGAAAGCTTGAAAGTAAAAGAACAAAACAAGTATCATGCAACAATTGATCAAATTAAAGTTGGTTTTTGCTATCAGCAAAATAGATTTTAAAGAGAAATTACTACTGGAGATGCAGGGAGAGATTTCATAATGGTAAAGGAATCACTTTGCTAGGAAGAAAAAAATTATCCCAAAGTTTTATTTACCTAATGATATAGCCTCAAAGTACATGAAAAAACTGATAGAGATAAAATATATATATATATAAAACAAGATTTATATGCAAGTATGGTTGGTCATTTTAACCCTTCAATAACTAATACAAAATGCTCACACTAAGGATTTAGATACGAATGTATTCATGAATGAGAGCAATTGGCACACACAGAATAATAAGAGGCGACATCTATTATCTTTGGCCTATTCTGTTGGTCAGAAGTAAATGACAGGTTCCACATGACCCAAGGGGAGTGGATGAGAGCCGGTCATGACTCACTTTGGGTCACCTTGAGGGTGCTTCCCACAGACACTGATGCATATTGACAGCTATTTAAAGGTTGGGTATTATGCATGAGGCACTGCTAGAGAAAGGACGGCTGAGATAGGTAAGTGGAAGCCCTCTGCTCTCAAGGAGTCCTAGGCTACCAGGAGCCAAAGACTCGAACATTGGACAGAGTGCATTGCAGTGACAAGGGGAATAAGGGAGAAACACAGAGGAGGGGCGCCTACTGTCCCAAGGGCGCAGTGAAGGAAGTCAGGAAGACTGCACATAAGAAGTCAAGCCTGAGCCGCTTCTGGAAGGAACATTTCTAATTGTGCAGAGTGGAGAACGATTTCCCAAATAAAAGGTCCCACTTGCATGAACTCCCACATGTACATGTGGTGTTGTTGAAGGGCCAGAATAAAGTGTTCTCTTAAAATCAAACTTAAGAGCCAGGGTTCATCACCTTGCGGGATAGTCCCCATCCTCCTCTGGCTGTTTTGCCTTTCCATCTAGACCCTGAAGCTGCAGAGAGCAGCTGAGGGTATCTTTAAAAGTCTCTGGCAGGTTTTTCAGCCTGCTGAGTAGGAGAGGCCTCTTTACCTCCCATCCCCATGTCCTTTATTGAACCAATTCTCTCGTACCATCCCTGTGTCTGGCAAATGTTTGTGGGCTGAATCAACCGCCTGCAAAGATTACTCTTCCTTGAGAGTGAATATTGGTGGCCTCTTTCCAGTCGGGGTCCACCTGCCACCCCACCCAGACCCTGAGTGTGCTGCTGTGTGGCCTCACACAGCTGCGCACCCACCCCGCCTCAGCTGTAGCTGCGTCACTGGGGCGGATGAAGGGATCCCGTGTACCACGAGCACATGGCCTTGTTTGTGATTAGGGTTCCCCAGGAGAAAACAGATTGACCAGCCAGCACTGCTCTTCGTGTTGTGTTTTGTAGGAGGGCGGAGTGCGTGGCCAAGGGGAAGGGTCCAAGCAGGGGAGCCTTGTTGCAGAGGCAATGACGCCCACAGGCTGCTGTGCGCCCTGCTTTGTTCCCCAGGCGACCAGGGAGGGGACCCTGGCTGTTCCTTTCAGTGCAGCCAGGTCACTGAGCAATTGGGGGAACACCCCCTCTCTCTGCCAAATGGGCAGTGTTTAGGCTGCGCCTGGCTGGAAGAGTCTGCTGAGTCACTTGGGGCTGAAGTAGGCGGAGGGGTGCAAGACTCCCAGTCCTGAAACAAAACAAACACGTCTCCGGTCTGCAGACCTCGAACCACAAAACTGCACTTAGGAGCATCAGTGTTTGCATCCCCACCCTCCGCTGTAGCCCCCTGTGTGCGTGCCTTTGGGCAATGCCCAGGCCATCCTGAGATTAGGGTCAGGAGGGCAGTCAGACTTAGTAGATCTAGAGCAAATTTTAAAAAGTTGTAAAGGAAGGCCATCTGTCTTGTCTGGGCATTTCTAAGGTTTCCACTTTTGTATATTATACATTCCACCTCTCTTCTTCTCCACCCGCCCCCCCACCCCTGCCCCGAATTTCAAGACTTCAGTCCCAGGGTATATCTGTTGTTTTAAAAATTCCTTTCTTTTAAAAGAAATGTTTAACTATGTTATTTAAAGAAAAAACAGAGCATAGATTCAAGGCTAAAATAAAATGAGACGTTAAAGAAAAAAGTTTCTTTGCAGGTAAGAAGGATGTAAATAAATAAAATAATTTGTTGCCTGGGGACTGAGCTTCAGGTTGGGGGAAAAGATTGGAAGGAATGTGGCAGTGGTATCAGGAGATGGCAGTACCTCTCTGACCTTCTGGCCCACTGTGTCCAGAAGCAGGTAGCAGGGCCTGGGCTAGAGGATCTCTAAACTTCTTTCCTACCTTTCTGAAAGTCTAAGCTGCCAAGATGGTCGTGATTGCAGAAGGAATTTGCAGTGCTGTATCTTTAAAAGTCTCTGGCAGGTTTTCCAGCCTGCTGAGTAGGAGGAGTGATTATGGCCAGCTTCCACTCTGCTCGCCAAGGAGAAATCTCCAAGTTAAAGGGTGGGAGCTCTGGATGAGTTCAGGAAAGCAGAAGGGACACAGGGAGTAGGTGTCTGAAGTCTGGGAAAGGTCGGTAAACTTCAAGAGTGAGACTCAGACATCTGGGTTGTGTTTCATGGTTTGTCTCATGAATTCTGGGGATTTTCTCCTCTGGAGGTTTGACTTAAGATGTTGAAGGAGGGTCAGTTAACACTGAAGGTCCAATTGCAGATGACTCTGCTGAGGCCACAGACTGATTGTACCAGCTTTTACTCCTAGTGGGGACAGCTGAATCCAAAGGACAAAAGGACATTGGCACTGGTACAGCACTGGAGGAAGAAAGAAGAGGTATACACAGGTGCTAGGGAGAAGTGGCTGTTTGGCTACTTATACCCAGCCCCCTGGGGACTGGTGGAATGGGCTTTGAAGTCCTACTCTGAACACCAATTCAGCATGGGAGAAGAAAAATAAAAGTTTTGGATGCCAGAGATAGAATGCTATGGTCTAAATATTTATGTCAACCCCCCTCAAAAAAAAGATTTATAAAAAGATTCATATTTTAAAAGTTAATCACCAACGCAATGGTTTCAGCATATGGGGTCTTTTAGAGGTCAAGAAGTCAAGAGCCTTCATGGAGTAAGTGACTTTAGGACATAGGCACAGAGTTGGCCACCCTCCCATCCAGATGGGCACACAGTGAGAAGGTGTCATCTATGTACCAAGAAACTAGTCTCCACCAGACACTGAATCATAAGGTGCCTTGATTTTAGACTTGGCTTCTGTAACTGAAAAATAAATTTCTGTTGTTTATAAGCCATATAGTCTATATAGTTTTAGCCCAAAAAGTTTAAGATAAGGTCCCTTCAGGGAGACATAACCCCAAAATGTCTCTATGCTAATAAGAGAAATAAACGAATACTTGAAAGAAGACGTTTATTTCTCTTATTTATTTTATCCCAATATTCCACAAAGCTTTAACTTATTCTAGAGAAAGTCAGTAAATTACCTATCAGTAAGACTCCTGCTATGGTTTGGATATGGATTGAGCATGCTTCCCAAAATTTTCTGTGCTAGAAGCCAGGGTTTGCAGAGTGGTAACGTTGGGATATTGGGATTTTTCAAAAGTGGAGTCTAATGGAAAGTGGTTAGGTCACGGGGGGTGCTGTCCCCAGAAGGGATTAAAGCAGTTCTCACAAGGCCAGTTCCCATGAGAGGGTTGTTATTATATAAAAGCCTAAACCTGGCCCTTGAATCTGAGGAAAAGAGAGTTTATTTTTGTTGAAATTTGGTTATGCATTAATGGAGGGTAAGGAGTCCCATGATATGCCATCTAACAAGTTGGAGACTCAGAAAAACCAATGGTGCAATTTCACTTGAGCCCAAAGGATTGAGGACCAAGGGAACTGATGACGTAACTCCCAGTCTGAGACTGAAGGCCTAAGAATTAGGGTGAGGAGGGAGGGTGCTGGCCTACATCTCAGAGCCTAAAAATCTTCAAACTAATAACAACCCACTCTCATGGAAACTAATCTGGGCCCTGTGAGAATTCCATTGTCCAAAGTCTGAGACCAAAATTTCTGAATCTTCAGCAGATTAGATGATGTTCACCCACAATAGTGAGGATGAATCTTCTTTACTCTTCTGTTGATTCAAATGCTTTTCTCTTCTGGAGAGACCCTCACACATAGATCCAAAAACAGTGCTTTCCCAGCTACTGGGGCATCCTTTAACTCAGTCAAGTTAACACAAAAAATTAACCATCACTCTTCTTCTAGTTTGCACAAAGGCATCATATGTGTTAATGTATGGGTCACCTGTGACCCTGGAGCCTCAGACTCTTGGGGAGAATAAAACACATTTTTCAGGACTGTGCAGTGATGTTCATAAACAAAGAGGCCAGTAAATTTTAGAACTGCATGGTAAATGCTCAATAAATAGTAGCTTGATGATTATCCTTGTAATACTGACCTTGAAAATGTTCTCTGAAGACGAGTTTTGTAAAAATTATGTAGGAACAGACCAGGGCTCAATTACTGTTAGCAGAGGTTGTCTCCCCAACTCCTCTAGTGTTCATGATAAGAAGAGGAAATTGAGCAATGTGAGAATTGAGGAGAGGAGCAGATCCTTTGAGTCAAGGATTAGGAAACTTCATGGTGGAGGTAAAACTTACATTGGGCATTCTGTGCAAGGGTGCTTGGAAAGCAAGATGCAGGAACTGAAGAAATGAAAGGTGAAACTGAAAATTTTCACTTTTCTTCTCACCATGTCTTAATTAAATATAAAAAAAAAATCTTGGAGAAATAATTTGGACAACTGAGCGGTTTATGTTGCATGAGCAGTTGTGGGATGTTCTTCAGAACCAGGGTCTTTTCCAGGGACCATGGAGGATTACCAGATGCTTGGTGTCTGGTCTCCTAAGAGCATGCCTGACATTTCAGAGGTGTAGCTTTGGAGTCACAGCTGTGCTGAACAGAGAATGAAACTTCTACAATTATACTAATTATACTCCAGCTAGTCCTGAAAGCCATGGGCAGCGATGGCTAAAACTGTCATTATCGATTGATATCTCGTCAGGTTCATTCTTCCAACAAATCTGCTTGCTGCTAGTTGCCTGGAAGAGAGAGGGGGATATTTGGTCTTCATCCAACCTTCAAAGGCCCACTTCATCAAAGCATAGAGCCAAAGGATACAGTTTTGTTTTCACCTAATTTAAAGATATCAAAAGTCTTGCAACTTTCCAAATCATTAAATACAGACATGAAAATTCATATTTTTCTTCTTTGTGGATTGGAGCTTGAGTCTAGTTCTGTCTCTGTCCAGTAGCTACTTGTGTAACATTGGTCAAGGCACATAATCCCATCTTACCAACCTAGATTCCCTTCAACAGATGAATGGATATAAAAATATGGCATATATTGTTAAATGATATGACTTCAACTGTTTCTAAAGTAAACCTTTTCCCTAGTTATTCTTTATAGTGCCACTATGTTTATTTCCTTTCTATGATTTATCCAAAGTTGTAAACATTTAATGTATTTGTTAGTATTATTTAAAACTTGGCCTTACCAGTCTGGCAAAGACTTATGTCTGTCTTTTATACTATTTTGTCCTTGGCATACAAGTTAAGGGTTTAGTACATAGCTGTGCAATAACATTTATTGAATCAATCAATCAATCACATTAATTAATTAAATATGTGAGATTTTTAAAGAATAAGCCATTACGTAGGTTTAAGGCATTATTGACATACTTGTTTGCAGATTGGGGATGTAGCTCAGTATTAGAGGACTTGGCTAGCATGTGTCAAGGCTCTGGGTTCAATCCCCAGCACTGCAAAATAAACAAGAAAAAAGAAAAAGGAAATATTTGTTTGGCAAATATTTTTGTTTAATTCTACTCATACTCTTTCTGCTGGTTCACTTTTGAGTTAAAACCAAAATCAGGAGAAGTGTTTGGAGTCATCCCCATCACAATTACCAGAGACTGAGATTCTATGATCATTTTTAATTCAAGCCTATTTCATGTGCTTTAGGAGATGCCATTCTTGCCCTTAGGTCTCCTTCTTTGCTGGCAGCCAGAATCATACCTTAAGACATTAGCTTACTTAATACCTTGAATTGCAAATAATATAGGATAGAGTAAACTTATTCAGACAGTACAAGGCATTAACAATTTTAAGTCAAAGATCATTGTTATTCAGTAAAGTCAAGAACAGGGATGTGGGACAAAAAAATTCTCAGACCTGTACATACATAAACATTTCATTGTGAATAGCAAAAAACAAACAAACAAAAAAAGGAAGACATGGGACTATGTAATGACATTTATAGAAAATAATGAATTCTGTAAAGAAAGTAGTCCACAGAGATACAGCATGACTCTCATCAAATCTATTCCATTGCTATCCCAGCCAACATAAAGCTATGGGAGATATCTCCATTATAGATGTGCTTCTGCTTTCTGATAAACAGAAAATTACTTGTAATCTTAAAATCATAGTCTTTCCATTTTAAAGATTAACAATAGCAATAACAAAAATATCTAAGAATCCCATCTCAACCACATTTTATATAATATCAATCATTTTATATAATATCATCTGTTCATAGCCATCACATGCTTTTAGGAACAATAATAATAAGAAACTACAAATAATATTTTGAATTTCTTATATTCTTGTGTTTCAGACATTCTGGTAGGTGTTTGCAGGCCTATGTATCTCAATACTTTTTCATAAGACTGTTCCAGAATATAGAATCAGATAATAGCATGTGAACTGCTGTTATGTAAACAGCCAGCTGTTTACAAAAATCTGCTATCTCTTTTACTCCGGTAATGGAGCTGTAGTTGTGTTCCTCTTCACTTGCTTAAGAAAAACATTTTAGTTCTGAACGTTTCCACTCTGCCTCCTGACGAGGGAAATGATGCTGGTCACAGCAAGTGCAGAGGCTTTGTCCTGAAGATGATATCACAGCTTTCACCATAGTCCCCAAATGACCACAAGGAGGGGAATCTTAGACTCTGGTGATTGGGAAATCAAGTTTTATTCTGAATCACTCTTCTTTAGTAACTCTGTTTTAATAGCAATTATCATACCCTGACTGATAAAAACATCAAGGAGCATTTCCCAAACATAGAATCAGCTCAATAATTATTAATGAGCACTGAAAAACCATGTGTTATACAAGTCAGGAATCAATTTCTAAAGAATCATCCAGGGAGGTTCAATGGAAGAGATGAATATTCTCTCAGTTATTTCAGTACTGATTTGAAATCTGTCTTATTTTTAGTAATTATACTTTTTCTTTGTTCTTTATGATAACTTTATGATAAGGGAAGCTGAAAATAGCAAATACTCTTAAAAATAGAGGGATTAGGCTAAAACACATATAGAAGGGAAATCATTCCAGCACATAACACTCCAAGATGAAGGATTCCATAAATCTTAATTCTAAGGGAACACAAGAGTAAGCACTATCTTGCACTTCTCAATTCCTGGGAGCAAGTATTGGCTCTTTGAAAAGCACAGAATTTCAGGAGAAGGTGGGCACTCTGATTGCTGTATGTAAAGATTAGGGCCAGGACATGGAAAAAAGAGGTCTTTAAAATACACTTCCTCTCTCTATTCTTTAATGAGACATTTTCTCCATATCCTATTAGTTTTCCTCATTATTCCACCCCAAAATGGTCGAGGCTAAAAGGACTTAGGCTCAGAAAGAGGGGAAAATAATCAATTGGAAACCCTCCAAAGGAAGGGTTGGGGTCATGGCCTGGGAGAGCAGGGATCCATTCATCTGTTTTCCCTTTTCCCTATAATGACGCCACCATGTAGAGTTCCAACTATCCCTACATGTGCAGGAAACCCTGCATCTCGTTTCTGCTGAAATATGTTTTCAATTTAGGATCCGAGTTTCCAGATTGACTTGTGAACATCTAAAGGACTCAATGTCACCGTGACATGAAGTTCCCCAAAGGCCAGCTGGCCGTCAGCAAAGAAATAGACAGTGATTAGCTGGCTGTCAGTGGTCAAAGGTGCTGAAGTGACTGCGGAAACCAACGTGGGAACAGAGAGGGGGAAGTCGGAGGGTGATGAGGGGGAGGTGAATAGGCACCAGAGGACTTTATCAGCTAAAGGGTTTAGGAGAAGATGAAATATGAGCAGGGACTGGATAGAAAAGGATGGAAATTTTCACAGATAATTTAGAATGTGTTTAAAAGGTCACATTGAATTAATTTAAAAAATACGAAAGCTCTTAAGAAACTTATTTTCCACCAAGGGCTAGCTAGGAACCACAAGAAAACGGAACAGTAATCTACATTTGAAGAAATTAGATTCACAAAAGGCCAAAGGGCTAATCTTGATGTAATTGCTTTATACGTTGTGTTAATAATAGCAATTAAAAGAAACAAGTCATTCCAAGAATAACTACTACCATTGGCGAATTCTTCCTTTGCCAACATTTTATGTAAGTCATCTCATTTAATCATTGGTGGGAGTATTGATATCTTTGTTTTATAAGAGAAACAATAAAAATCAATAGGTAAAAAAGAAACTTGATCAATATGTATTTAAATTTTAATATTTTGAATTTCTTATATTTTTGTGTTTCAGACATTCTGGTAGGTGTTTGCAGGCGTATGTATCTCAATACTTTTTCATAAGACTGTTCCAGAATATAGAAGAGAGTCACAGAAATGTAACCCAGAACAAGTAGAGGCAGGAGGAGGGAGCTATTACATTATATTTACTTTGCTGCTGATGATGATATTTTGTTTAGTTTATGAATTTGCATAAATCATTTCCATTCTCCCTTTCCTCAAAGCCCCCAAAGCCCTTCATTTCTCCCCCTTGGACCCTCTCTGACCCTTGATCCAGCTGCTCTCAAAGCAATGGTTTCCCTTATCTCTAAGGAGAGCCCCTGGTGGATTATGTCCAATTCACTGTATTTTAAGGATGATATCACTACAAATTCCACCCCTATGTAACTGAGGATCATGAGAGGAGTTCTGTAGAATACATTTCTGTGCTGTTTCTGGAAGAGTGGCTTGGAGGGAAAGACAGCCCCTTTTCCATATTTACCTTGAGAGCTTTGTGGTAGTAAAAGGAATACTATTTGCCAAGCATAGTTAGCTAGCTTGCTTTCTTTCTTTTCATTATTTTGAGTATTCTGGACTATGTGATATTCTTGTCATATAAATAGATATATTTGACATTAAATAATATTTGACATTAAAATATTTGACATAAAGGAGTCACTCTCTCAGAAGTTAGAAAGCTAACTATTTTATCCTGGATACTTTCACAGGGTCCTCTTAAGTCCCTTTTTCTTGGTTCTCTCAGCACTCAATGCTATTCCACCGTGATTATTTGTGTGTGGGTTTGTGTTTAAGTAGGAAATTAGGTCAGGGGGCAGTAAACTCAAATCCAAGACCAAGTAGACCTGGGATTATATGTTAAATACTTTTACTTAGTGATTTGTGACTTTAGCTTTAATTTTCTTAGTTGTAAAATGAGGAACATAAAGCTTACCTTTCACAAGCTTTTTTTATGTAGCTCTTAGGAGAGACACTGTGAATAAGATTGTCTTTTTCACAAATAACTATTCAACAAATACAAATTTACATATATTTTTTTTTAAATTTAGAAAGTCTTTTAAGGGTTAAAGAAACAGAGCTTACAATAATGGAGTAGTACTCTGTGAGGATCATATTGTAGAATTTTTCAGTCAGAACATACTCTTACTTTCCTTGGGCTCCATAATATTTCTTTTCAGTTTGTGCTAGAATTTCCCTGTGGTTTTAAATAGTCGTTCATGTTCATGGCCCTTCCTAGAGTTGCTGAAGTTTTTTGAAATTTGGGGTTATCTTGTTAATTCCCTTTAAATATTCTAAATTCTGTTTTACTTAGTTTATATTTAGTTATTATTTTAATTTTTTGACATTAATAGATGTGTTCATTTGTGTAGTGCTTCTCCCCTCTTGCACTTCTTGTGGAAGGCAATCTTGTGCTCACTATTTTTGAAGTGGCTTTTAAATTAAAAATCACCAATACCTGTCCTAGTTGGCCCAGGATACCCAATACCTGTGTGTGAAATGTGGTTTCTAGATGGGTGCTTTTTGGAAGGTTTTTTTTTTTTCCCCCTAAGTAAGGAAGATCATGTTTTCAATTATTATTATTATTAACACTATTAGTTGTGCAGAGTACTGGGTGACAGGGAGATGTTTACATACATGCCTTGTTCTTGTCTACCTTCTCCTGGGCCCTCCTTGTCTCCTCCTCTCTCCCCTCCTCCCAGTCACATTCCCTGTCATTTGAAGTCCCTCTCTACTTCAGGTAGTGCCCCCTCTTTTCCTCATATGAGATAGAATGAATCTGGTTTATTTGTGTGTGTGTGTCTGGCTTATTTCAATTAACACGAAGACCTTCATTTCTATCCATTTTCCCACACATGGCATGACGTCATCCTTCCTCACAGCTGGGTGATACTCCATTGTGTTATACCATATACACCATACATTCTTTATCCCTTCATCTGTTAATAGGCACCAAGGCCAGGTCCATCCCTTAGCCACTGTGCACAGTGCTGCAGTACATGCGGGTGTGCAGTATGCTGACTTCATTTCCATCAGCTATGCACCCAGGAGTGGTGAGGGTGATTACATGGTAGTTCTATTTTGAGCTTCTTGGGAACCTCCATACTATTTTTCAAAGGCACTGCACCAGTTGTGTCCCCACCAACAGTGTCTAAGCCTTTCTTTTTTGTGCATATCCTTGCTAGCACTCATTATTTTTGGGTTTTTGATAATAGCCATTCGGATTCAGGTGAAATGGATCCTCAGTGTAGTTTTTATTTCCATTTCCATGATGGCTAAAGAGATTGAGTTTTTTTTTTCCTTAATATATTATTTAGGAAGAACAGTGCTTCTATCAAGCTTTGTACTATATTTTGATTGTTAACAAAAATCCTTTTGTTCTAAAGAAATTCTTGTAGTAAGAGAAAGAGTGACAAAAAATATAGATACTTTTCATGCTTGGGCTATAGAATAACGTAAAATAAATAGCAAGGTCAACCCCCAAACAAAATAAAATTCACCAATTCTCAGCTTGTTCCAGTTGTGATAATTACTGTGGGAAGTGATAAAAGTCACTCAATTTCATATGGCGCTAAGGTTTTAGCTGCAGCTAATTCTATTTTCTGCATCTTCTATTGATTTACAAAAATCTAACTAAAAAGTAGTCCTGACAGCGTAATAACGTGTTCATTTTACCCACCTTGCTTTCTTAGTTTTCTGAATTCAGTGTGCACATATGTGTCAAGTTGTTAGTTAAGAATTTAAAACATGCTTTAAATTGGAAAATCTGAACAGAAAACACCAAAAGAGCAGTAGTGTTAGCTCAAAACAAATTCTCTAACCTGGATGTAGTCTTGCAATGTGTTTGATATGGAGAAACCTAAACAACTTTTCCCAATGTCTTTTCACATTTGAAAATGGAGTATTAAATGTTACAGAGAATTCTTTGTGCTTAGTCACATATGTAAATGTCATATTACTAAGGGGTTTTGGTACATGTTTAAATTTTTTTTTTTCATTGTCATTTTAAAATATATTTGTAGTCCTTGACTCTTTCGACCTCAAAGAAGACCTGTTGGGATGCCAGTTTGGGCTGAATTGGGCTGGAAATGTTTAACAGCATGACTTTTCAAAAGGCTCCCATCGTTTCTTTCTTCTTTCCCTCAACAGCCCTACTGAATAGAGAAACTTCTTGCTTTTTAATTAATCAAACCAGCCCTGTCCTTCAGCTTTGGTGTTGTCTCTGGATGACCAAGTTTCATCCAGGCTGTTGGATTATGAGCTCCCTTCTAAGGAAGTTCTTCAGAGGTCAGAGGCTAATGGTATCAAACATCAGGCTGTCTGGTTTATTGTAAGAGTGTTTGGGTAAGATCAAGATCTCAGATAAGAGTGGAGCTGCTCCTGGGGAAAGGAAATGGCTTCTGATAGAGCACAGTGATTCCTAGCAGGGAGCAGAGAGAGGAAGATCAGCTGCACATTTCACAGGTCGCAGCTTGTTTTTTTTTTTCCTCTGGAAGGGTTCAATGGTGAGAGTGCCTTGCTTTAATCCTGAAAGAACCATATTTTGACTCTTGGGTAAAAATAAGAAAGATTCACTTTCAGATCTACACTATCAAGATTAGCAGCAAATCGGATGACCAGAGAGGAACTGCGGAGCAAAACAAATGAGTTTCCAGTTCCCTGAGTTTCAATCCAGACTCCCTGGGACTGGAGGTCAAAGCTCACCACTCAAAGTGACACCTCATATTTTATTTAAGTGCTTTTCTTCTGAGGAGTTGAAAGTACTTGGCAGACGGGAGCTATTTTGTGCAGTGAAAGAAGACAGAGATATTATCTAGTGAAGAGCTACATGCAAAGATCTGAGTCCCTTGGTTCATCCAATGTAATTACTATTGATTTTATTTCACTTTTTTTTTTTTTTTTTTTTTTTTTTTTTACCATGTGCCCCTCAAGGTGATGCACCACTTCAGCAGTCAGCTGGCTTGCAGGAGGACAGCATTGTCTCCTGGGCTTGCATGTTTTCACAAGAGATTTCAGAACTCCCTGAGTGTTACCTCCAAGTCCCTATGCATGAGGCTGCATGCTCCATTAATTATTTGTCCTCTTTTTTGTGTGACTTCTTTCATTTTTCTAATCATTTGATTCTCATTTGCTCATCAATCAAGGGTTGTCTTAATAATGGCCAATAATTAATTTAGGAGAAAATGTTCAAAAGGACATGGGAAATAATTAAAATGTGGTGGGGAAGTGGAAGCGGGTGTTTATAGTGACACTGTAGTTCAATGTCTTCATTTTACTGATGAGGAATAAAACCCAGACAATGCCAAGCCCTTCATTACCAGAAGCAAAAAAAAAAAAAAAAAAAAAAAAAAAAAAAAAATTACTTTTGTTTATGGTGAAACTTCCCTTTGAAATCTGAACCTTAGAGGAACCACTGACCAAGGGAGGACCAGAGTTGGGAATGGATGAGGTTCTGACTCTGCCTGGCCAGGAGCAGCTCTGCCCCTCAGGATTTGTATTCTTCTCTGAGACAAAGATTAATCCATTCAATGGTGCCATGTTGTCCATCTAAATGACTAGATCCCTTGGTACTCCTCCCTTGGATGGTGCAGTAGGCTGTGCTCTGAGTAGTTATGGCTGCAAAACCCATGCATGGCTTGCAAGTATTGGTGAGTCAAATCTGCTTCATAATTGGCCCATCCAACCCAGTTGCCATACTTGCCATTTCCAGCTTCCCGATGCTCTTCAGGAGCAGGTAAGAGGGAGACCAGGCAGCTCTGGTTGCTTTTGCTGGCAGATTATGGATTTTCCATTGTTGACGGAAGACTGACACTCCTCCAAATCTCACCAACATTTTGAAAACATGAGCTTTTCCCCCATGAAGCCCTGCTTGACTCACAGATTCTACTACTCACAGCTCTGGCCAGGTTGCAAATTTGATGTCAGCTTTTGTATTGCTCATCCTTTTGCTTATGTAAGTACCTGACTTGCCTCCTCAATGACTCTGCAAAGCCCATAAAGGTAAAGGTAGGAACTCTGTCTTTTCATCTTTGGCATCAGTCAATATCTGTCATGTGGTTGGACATTAAAGTACATGCTTAAGGAATACTTTAGATTTTTCTCTGCTTCAAAGATTGTGTTTTATGAGAAAATGGTGGCTTAAGGAGACTAAATGACTTGTCTGGGGGTCTCAGGAGCAGGAAGTGGCACAGTGGATATTCAAGACAAGACTTGGTTCCAAATACACAACACCTTCCCAATTCCTTGATGTCTTTGTGTCCTTCTAAGATAAAGTAACAATGCTCCATTATACAAACTCTGCTGCACTTACTGAAACTGCTGAGATAAGGCCCAGGTGGGGCCTCTACAGGATTATAAGGCAGATGGTGTTTATCTTGGCTAAAGGGATCCCCATTGTGCTGCTGCCCTTTTTCTGGAAATGCTCAGGACAGACTTAGCTCTTGCTGTCCCTCCTATTCTGCTTACTCAGTCTTTAAATTCCACATACGAGGAAGTATATAAAGATGCTAAGGCTTAGAATAATTCTTCCATAAGTAGTTTCAATTCTCAAGCAGCAAATATTAAAACCCCAAAGATGATTATCAACTGGTAGAAGCTCAGACCTACACCAGAGAGAGTGGGAGCATCAACACACACTGCCAGCTGATTTTCCCTCAACGAGTCACAAGTTAAAACTAATTATTTGGGAGAAGAACATTGTCCGTTCCCTTCACTAGGCAGATTTCTATAATCCTAGCCTGTCTCTCCAGATCCCACAGTAGTTCCACTGCAGCAGGAGTCTATGTGAAATACTGGACAGTAATAAAACCAACAGGTTGAGAGTAAACCAAGTTAGCGTCGTCCCCCAGGCGAGTATAATCCAAAGTCCAGATGCTCCCCTTGGAACATCTCCATAGTAACAGCAAAACAAACAGGTGCAAGGCAGGTGCAAGGGGATGAAGACAGCCTCAGCTGGAGAGTTACACGTGGCTGTCACAAATACCAATAAAAATAACAGCTTATATACCACGTCGATCTTTTTGTATTTTACCCTATTAAATCATATTTCCAGGGATTAAAAGTAAACTTACTGACCTTCACTTTTTCTCTCTTCCTTTTGCTCCCCCTCTGCAGTGCTGAGGATTGAACCACATGTGCTCTACCACTGAGCTACATCCCAGCACACCCCACCCCCCAATGAGAATTGTACCCAACTTAAAAAAAAAAAAAAAGCACATTTGTTTTTCTGTGAGTTTTTTACTTGGTTTATTCAACTTGGATTATTTTTTCTCATTTATCACCGCCCACCCCCAAATCATCTCCTTTGTTAATTTGGCTCCTCCCCAGCATCTCCTCTACCCCTTGAACACTGTCACTGCCATGAGGTTAGGAAAGAATCAGCTTACTTCTACCTTTAGTGTTAGGTCCTACTTGACATTGTCTTACTCATGTCCTCTCCTCCTTGCCACAATGAATGGCTCATGGAGGAGCATGCAACTCAGCCCTGTTTCACTAACTGTCTAGCCTTACCATCTAAATTGGGTCCCATCAGAGTGAAACACTTGACTTTTGTTTTTTTGGTTGATGAAGAAAATTTACATTTTTTTTTTCTTTTCTGGACAATATTCAGATGTAAGAGCTAAGATGCCTATATCCCTTTTGGTAGCATGAAACATGTCAGTCTGGGAAAACTGTCTACTCAGACAGACAGAGAACAATGAAGGGCACCTGCAAAACAATGGTCCTGGAACCTTGATCAGACCACACCTGCAAATGCAAATGGTCTTTTCTTTTAAAAAGTAATGAATCTTCTTTAGATTTTAAATCTGATTGAGTCAGATTTTTCTATTTCTCACTACAAAAAAGCATGCTAAGTGATAAGTCATAAAATATATTGGTGCTTTCACCTCAAGTTACATATGTTTTCTTTTTTTTAATTTTAGAGTTTTTACATGAAGCTTCTATACAAAAAAATGCACTGAAAGTATATATTTGAACACATGTTACACCCACACAAGTAATATTTTCAAGATTGGAGTTTGAAAGAACAACTGTAAGTTCTTTTCATTCCTGTGTACTTTTTTATTCCTTAAAAAGATGGGATCTTTGCCGGGCACAGTGGTACATGCCTGTAATCCCAGGGGCTCAGGAGGCTGAGATAGGAGGATCATGGGTTCAAAGTCAACCTCAGCAATGGTGAGGCACTAAGCAACTCAGTGAGACCCTGTCTCTAAATAAAATATAAATTAGTGCTGGGGATGTGGCTCGGTGGTTGAGTGCCCCTAAATTCAATTCCTAGTACCCCAAAGAAAAAAAAATAAAGATGAGATCTCTTTTTCTATTCTTGAACCTTGGGCTTGGCCAGATTAAATTGTTTTGCCAGTGGGA
The DNA here is from genome assembly GCF_045843805.1 of Urocitellus parryii. Lineage (NCBI taxonomy): Eukaryota > Metazoa > Chordata > Mammalia > Rodentia > Sciuridae > Urocitellus > Urocitellus parryii. Next base: position 18,312,261 of record NC_135537.1, on the reverse strand, counting down.
CAGTCACAAACATGACATTGGCAAAGAAAGGAAACACACGCATTACCACTTGATGCACGTGGAATCCAGAGAATGACGTGTGAATGAGGTGAGGTAGCCTGCCATAGGATGGGAAGCCACATGGAAGAGAATCAAAGTGTCTTGGCTCAGAGCCTGCAGACACCCAGACCTAAGAGAGGGTGAGGCCATTCAGCCTCCAAATGACTATGAATGCAGAAAGATCTAAAGCATCAGCCAGGCTTGTCCAGAGGAGAAAACCAGTGCACCAACACAATCTCATGACAATGTGACTGTTGCTTTAAGCTATGAGGTTTTACAATTATTGGTCACATGGTATAAACAAACTGATGTAAAAGTACAGGCTATTTCCTCACCTCAGGAGGTTTTCCCAGGCCCATCTCCAGCGAGTTTGCACTCCATCTGAAGGCAGCAGCTCTTCTGACTTCCACCGCCAAGGTTTATCTCCGCCTGCTCTTAAACTTCATCTAAGTGAGTTCATGCACATATGCTTCTTTGTTTCTGACTTCTTTTGCTCAGAAGAGTTTTCAGAGTTCACTTCTGTTTGTTGTCAGTGGTTCGTTCCTTTCATTAGAGAGGGCTCTTCCTCGTGTGTGTCTGTAGGACAAGTCTGTTTAAACTTCTGGGCTGTTTCCATTTGGCACATGTGTCAATCCACTTATATGAACATCGCTGTATGCGTCTCTTTGTGCTCATATATTTTCATTTCTTTCAGCTAAACACCTGAGGGAAAATACTAGGTTTTAGTAGAGATGTACTTAATATCAAACAGTTTTTCCAATCAACTGAAACATTATTGATGATCAGTAGGAATGTGTAAATGTTTCGGCTACTCAAATATTAGCCAACACTTGAAATTGTCAGATGTTATAATTTTAGCCACTATCGTAGCTATTGAGTGATACTGAATTATGGCTTTCTTTTGAATTTTCCTGAAAAATATTAATAATGAGCACTCACCTTGTGATTAATTAGCCACTTGTATATGTCCTTGGTGAAGGGTAAGTTCAATTCTTTGGTTCAATGATTATTTGCTTAAACTGTCAATTGATTTTTTCAGAAATTAAGGAATTAAAAAATGTGTATGTATGTATAATTTCATATTTATTCAAGCATTTACAATTCTTATTTTCCTCATGTCATTCATTATTCTCCTTTGTACATGTATCAATTTTATTTATCTAAAAACTTCCTTTGATCTTTATCATGGTATGGGTCTATTTGTGACAGCTCTCTTAGCTATCACTTATCTGAAAATATTTTTATCTCACTTTTGAACAATATTTTCACTAGATAAAATTTTTTCCCTTCAGCACTTTAAAACGTTGCTTTGTTTCTATGAATTTTCATGGCTTCTTGCATGGTATTCTTATCATTATTCCCTGTATCTAATGCTTACTCTATTTGTTTTTTATTGATCTAAAATTTTTCTTTCTCCATTCAGAAGTTTGACAGTAAACTATCTCATTTTGATTTTCTTAGTATGTCCTACCTCAGGTTCTCTGAGATTCTGGGATCTCTGGCTTTGTTTTTCACCAAGTTTAGGTGATTTATGCTCATGGTTCTCATCGACATATTTGTGTCCCTTAGTATTTTCTCCTTACTTTTTGGGATTCTAATTCCATGCATGTTAGGCTTGATATTCTTTGGGTCATTAGGTTCTGATTATTATTATTATTATTATTTTATTATTATTTTGGTGTACCAGGAATGGAACTCAGGGGCACTAGGCCACTGAGCCACATCTCCAGCCCCATTTTGTATTTCATTTAAAGACAGGGTCTCACTGAGTTGCTTAGTGCCTGGCTTTTTTGCTGAGGCTGGCTTTGAACTCACGATCCTCCTGCCTCAGCCTTCTGAGCTGCTGGGGATTACAGGCATGTACTACCGCACCCAGCTTCTGTTCATTATTTTTTAATATTACTTTTTTCCTTGTGGGGGATCTGCTCTTAATCCCCTAATATATATTTTTGAATACTCAAACTCTCCGATACGTCCAGAGTGGCCTGAGAGCAGGAAAGGCGACTGGCTTGGCTCGTATGGTGATCAGAAGGTGGGCTGCACGAGGACTCCCAGGGGACTGTAGAGCTTATGCCAAAGGAGCCAGAACCAGGCCTTCGTGTCCACTTACCCAAATACTGAGACATAAAGCAAAAGGGAGGTCCCTGGGATTGGAATCTGTCCCCAAATACCAGAGTCAATCTCTCCCTTACACCTTCTAACTCCTACCTCCTTTGCTCTGCCTGCTTTCCCTGTTTGGTTTTTTCCCATGCTTGACCACCATCTTCTAATTATCTATTTAAACCTGTGAAACATCTCTTTCTGACTCATGCAATAAAATACGAAAACACAAGCTTTGCTCATGACTGTGTCTTTTGTGTGGAGAACAGTGCCAAACCTGGTTTGATAAACATTTGTTTGTCGTTCAAAAAAAATTGCAACACTTAGGATTTATAGGTGCATCTTTTCTGTGGTACTACATCTTGGCTTGATGAAAGGGAAAGCTTCCATAAACATATCTTACTCCCAGACTTCTGTTTATAAAACCTCCGGCAATCTCTGAGCTCAGGTCTCTTGCTTTCTTCTAGTCCCAAGCACCTCTGTCTCACTGTCTGTACATGCTACATCCTAGAAGCTTGCTTTTTCTGCTCTATACGGACCTTTCTCATCAGTCCCAAAGGAGAGAATCCTCAGTTAGAAAAGGAAAAGAAAACAGAAAACAGGTAACATTCCTATTTCTTGGTAAAATCGAATCCTGTATCTTCTATAGAAGACTTATCCCTTAATTTATGCATTTACTATCACTTACACTAATTCCCTCATTCCATATGTCTCCTAATAACCAAAGTTTTTTTATTTTTTCACCTGCTTGGTTGAAGATGTTTGAGTTAACTGTTACACCCCATCTCAATTTATTTAAGCAACTCCCTAGTAACTGATTTTTTTGTAATGATATTATTCTTTAAACCAGAACTATAGATTGCACAAATAATTTGTGATTTTATTATTCAATTCTTTGGCTTTCAGCTGATTTCTTTCTTGACACTATAATTCGAATAATAAAAAGCTAACTCTCAAGACAAAGTGAGCAAGAGGGAGGGAGAAGGAGCACTGAGAATTTTCTTGTGTGTTATTTGACCTTTGCTGAAAAATATTCTCTTTTACTGGATGACCCTTCTTCCTTCTCCCCTATGCCATCTGAGAGTTCTCGTCCTTGAAGAACTTTATAGTTTAGGCCTTTGCTGCTGTACTAAGCTAAATAGTTATGTTCTTTTTACTGGGAGTGTTTATTTCATACTTTCTAAAATTTTTATTGATCAGTTTTTTTCCCACTATGTCTTTAAAAAGTGCTTTATTCTAGAAAAGACACAGTATGAAAAAGAAAAAAAAAGGCTTAGCTTTGCTCCTAACATTTTATTGGTACTTGACATTTATCAGTTTGCTTTCTTCTTCATTCAGGTAAATGCAAAGATTTATTTAAGGACCACTAAACATGTATGTATATATATATATATACATATATATATATGGCAGGAATAAAGATTTTTCAGTCTGCTCAAGTCGGGTAAATGTTGAGGAAGTAATGTCAGCTCTTGCACACAACAGTAACTAACAAACAAGTTAGTCAATTCTGCAAAAGCTGAATGAATAGAGCTTATTCACATCAAAACAAAAGGCTTTGATCTGCCTGACCCATGAGCAATTTTAGGGAATTCTGACTTTTCACTCATATTATTATCTACAGATTATAATTGTAAGGAACATATTTGAATGCCAGTTTGATGAAAGGATTCTCCATGTCAGGCAAGAAAATAAGAGTATACTTGAAATCAAAATTTCCTGAGGAATAATACCAACAATAATACTCAGTTTTAGTGTTACTTGGTCCTTTTTTGAGAGACCAAGACATTTTCTACCCTGTACTCTACAAATTCTTCATGGCTAAAGAAGGAAATCTCTACTGTTGAACTTTTCCTCAACATGAAAGTTTTCTCTCCATTGCTGAAAATAAATGAAACTCGAGGATTTACTGAAATAGATTGTAAACGTGCATAAATATAAAATGGAATTGGTGGTTGATCAATAGTGTTCTCAAAGGTGGGTGTCTAGTGGTACACTGCCTTATAAGCTTTGACCCCAGTCGATAGCATGGCAACTGGGAGGACTCATGCTCAGGCTTTTGAATTCAGTGGAGAAAATCCTGTTTCTTTGTGTGAGCATTGGGAAATATTATGAAAGAGGATGTGAAACAAAAAATAAAAACAGGCGTAGAAAACAAACCATTTCTCTGACTGAGCTACTCAACCACTGTCATGCAAGCAGGTCAATGTCCAAATAAAAGTGTGTGGTTAAGGTATGAGGTGTCTGCCAAACTCACCTGTGAGACAACACAAGAATTTTCAGAGGTGAAATGATTAGATTATAAGAGATGTAACCTCATCAGTGGAGTAAGCCACTGAGAATGAATTAACGAGGTGGTAACTTCAGGCAGGTGGGGTGTGGCTGGAGGAGGTGGGTCACTGGGGATCTAATTTTGCGGTTTCCATTTTGCCCCTGATTAGTGGAGCTCTCTCTGCTGCCTAGAGTTGTGTCCTGAGCTGCTTTCCTCCACCATGTCATTCTGCCATGATGTGACGCATCACCTTGGGCCTGGAGCTAGGAAATGAGACCTCTGAAACTACAAGCCAAAATAAAATTTCCTCCTCCCATATTGCTTTTGTTGGGTCTTTTGGACACAGTAGTGAAAAAGCTGAGTAAAATAAAAAGGAAAATATAAAGCAAGTTTCTAGGATGGCTTCTGATCCTCTGTTTCATTTTTGCTGATAAGGTATAAAAGATTAATTTAATATGACCAGAAATTTTCATCTTTGTATAAATCAAGTACGATGAACTATATTTATACCATAGAAGAATGATCTAAAGAAGTATGCTGGCTTCCTTCAAATTATGGCAGCTTTTAATACACTTGAACAAAGTGTAGACATATTCTTAACTAACCTTCCCTTAATAGAGCTGCCACATTAAACGATGCTGTTTTCTCAATTAATCATGCAGTTTGCAGTCCATATATAAGAAAGCTCATGACCAGCAGATTCTGTTCCAGTGTATCTACACACCTCTTTTCCCATCAGATAAATAAAATGCTTGCCCAGAGTCAAGCATGGTGGTCCCTCAGCCAAAAATGTCCACTTAACTTTATAGTCTTTATTTAATTGAATTGAATATGAATCAAATCCATCAGCTATGAGCCTAAATGAAAAAAAAATATTCTAAGAAAACCAATCTGTGTGCTTTGCAAAAATTGTCTATTCCATTAAGAATGTTGTAGAATCAGGATGGAAAATATAATTGAAAATAGGAAGGAAATGAGGTAACAATCTATGTAAAACATCTCGGCACTCAGGTTGATTTACAAGTTTTTACAGATTTTGTTCCATCCTGAAGAAAGTCAGTGCGGAACGTGAGGATATACTGTGGGTATAACTTTCATGAGAGAGATAATACAGATTTCTAATCAGTTAATCTGTACTCATAGAAATGGCTTTGCATCAAAAATTTAATCAATGAATATACTTTATTCTTTTGGTCAAATAAGAGTATTTTATTTTAGAAAAATCTTACATTAACATTCTGACTACAGTAAGTCAGAGTCTATAAAAAGATGCAATTAGTATATCAAAAGTAGAAGACTCAGGAGGATTGAGAGTTTGAAGCCAGACTCAGCAATGGCAAGGCACTAAGTAGCTAAGTGAAACCCTTTATGTAAATAAAATACAAAATAGGGCTGGGGATTGGCTCAGTGGTTGAGTGCCCCTGAATTCAATTCCTGGTACCAAAACCAAAACAAACAAAAAAAGGCAAATGTAATTAACAAAGATTGTATTGCTTTAAAAAAAAAAAAGTAGAGGAGTGCACAAATTTGTAAGTCCTGAATTGTATCTGTGAAATTACAATTTACTAATTGGTGACTTTGCATCAGTTATTGAATCTGAAAACTTCATTTTAAAAATGTGTAGAATAATGACTTATTTAATGTTCACAATGAGAACCAAATGAAATCATGTACATTTAGTTTGCCTACATTAAGCGATCTAAATATGGTTTGCAACATGTGATGCTAATAACTGTCCAGGAAGAAGAATAGCTGATCCAAAGCTAATGAAGCTGACACTTTCACAAACCTTATTTAAATTACAATTTTAATCATGCTTCATTAAAATATTATTACTGTTTGATACTTTGCATAATATATATTTCTTAGAATAGTTGGTTAATGTAAAATTCATGCAGAACTCTCTATTTTCGCATTATGTTTTTTATTTCTTGTGATATTTGGTTAACATCAAATTTATTTGTCACTATATAACCTATCTAACATCACACAATTTGGATAATTGTTTTAAAATATCAAGGACTGGTAAATAGTATATTTTATACATTTATGGAAAAATTATTCTGAAAAAATGAATATACTTCTTAAATCTATAAATTCAATTAAATAAATATGTGTATTCTCATGATGCTTCTTTTTGACTGAATTTTTAATTTATCTTCTACGGATTTTAAGATGAGGAGTCTTACAATATATAGTTATTTTGTTAAATAACAATGCAGCAAGGAAAATAGGAGAGATGAGCCTAATTCAGAGGTAAATTAAAATTCTGTCTGCTCAGAAATCTAGTTAATATTTGTGTTGAGCCCCAATTTTGTGTTCTTCGAAAACTCCTAGCAGTCCATCTGTTTATTGTAATTTATAACTTTTTTTGCAGGTTGTTTCTGGTAGTTCAGTTAACCTTCATTTATGATGACAATAGTTTTGTTGCTATTGAAGCTCTGATTATTTTGAATCATGACAATAACTGTGCAAAATGGTCTCTTTCCTACTGTATCTGTCAAAAATTTCTATGGTTTGGATCTAGAATGTTTGCCAAAGTGTTCAGAAGTGTGGCTTTTGTGAAATCAATGGATCATGAAGGCTTTGATCTTATCAGTGGATGAATCCATTTGATTGTTTAATAATTTGGATAGACTCCTGGGAGACGGTGAAAACTGTAGGTAGGTGGGCCATGGCTGGAGAAAGTAGGTTACTAGAGGTTATGGCCTTGGTGAGGCTATCTGGCTCCAGCCCCTTCCTCCCTCTCTCTCTCTCTCTCTCTCTCTCTCTCTCTCTCTCTCTCTCTCTTCTCTCTCTCTCTCTCTCTCTCTCTCTCTCTCTCTCTCTTCTCTTCTCTCTCTCTCTCTCTCTCTCTCTCTCTCTCTCTCTCTCTCTCTCTCTCTCTCTCTCTCCTGTGGTTGCCATGACCAGACTAGCTTTTATCCACCATGCCCTTCCACCATCATGATGCTTCTACCTTGGAGCCAACAGACCATGGACTAAACTCTGAAACTATGAGTCAAAATAAATATTTCTCTTTCTATACTGTTCTTGGAAAGTATATTGATAAAAAGGTGTGTAACACAAAAGTTAAAAATCAATGCACATGAATGTGTGTGTGTTTCCCCAATGTTGTACACAAGTAAATAACAAGAACAGAATTTTAACCTCTTTCCCAAGCCTCAGTCTATCATGCATAGAGGAAAAATAAGGTTTTCTTGTGTGCACACAGAAGGGCAACCTAACCCAGGCTGAGAGGAAGAGGTCTTTTCCAACACTACTAGAGCAACTGTTTTATGTTCCAGCCTTGATGGAAGAATTGTTGCTCCTGTTGCCTTATCCTTGCTGTGTTTTGGTTGTTTAGTCCTAGTCTCCAACAATCCATTTTCCACTGTGGAAATTTTATGCAATTTTTTTTTAGATGCACACAATCTTCTCAAAACTTCTGATATAGGTTCTTTTTAATTTTTTTTAGTTGTTAATAAACATTTATTCATTCATTTTTTTCTGTGGTGCTGAGGATAGAACCCAGTGCCTCACACATGCTAGGCAAGTGCTCTACCACTGAGCTACAAGCCCAGCCCTAGATACTTAATAGATATGTTATAGTTATTGATATTAAGAAGAGTCTTGATAATATTCAAAATTAATGGAACTTTCCCACTGTACTAGGCATTGTGTTCAGTGGAATATGTGAGACATAGGGTATTCACAAAGCTGGCATCTGGTTAAGATTCTTAAGAATTTGAAACGTTAAAATTCTAAGGTCATACAGCTATTAAATGATATGATGAAATTTGAACCCAGGCATTCTGAGTCTGGAGTCCAGATTCCTTTTTGCTGCCTTCTGTTTGCAGAGTGGATACCTTCAGAATATTCAACATTGATTCACAGGAAGCCTATGCCATTTTGATTTCTCCAGTGTGAAGTTTATTCCTGGAGTTAAACTTTTCAATGAAACAAAAATAATTTTTTTGAACCGCTAGACTCCTGGAGGTTTGATTATAAAACTAAGATACACTATAATTGTGAAAACAGAGACATGAGAAATACAGTGAAGGTGTTAATTAAAAAAATCATAACTCAGATTTCAGGGACAGAAAGAAGAAAGTTGAAGGGAATTTAGAGTAAAATAAATCAGTGCAATTACTCTCTCTGCGTCCCCTCAAACACACCAACTGTCATGCACAGCATACTTCTTAAATGCTCAAGTTACAGAAACTGTTTTTGCCATTCGTATTTCTACAAGTTTGTATTTATCTCTAATCTATCTAATTTCTTATTTTAATAATGGATTTAATGCCTGTAAAGACATTTTCCATAAATCAGTTTCAGACAAGCCCAAAATAAAAGAGAACATAAAAATTACCATGTTACGAAGAATTTATTATAAAGCCAAATAAAAATGTTCTTCAGTTTAATAAAAGATCTTTGTGAAATATTTCTGCTGTTTTTGTTTTCTGTATTGTATGATTAGACACTTAACCATGAACATAAAAATTCAGAGAATTGTTTAATAATGCCCAATAAAAATGCCTGCCAATCTCTAGTGAGTAATGCATGGATGGATATTTGACAACTTGAAGTCTTAACATATTTTGTCATCCAGTATTTTATCTGGTACAAAAAATAAATTCTTTGTTGCTGCTACTAATTCTCTTCTTTCCCATTCAGCAATTATAAAAACATGATTATTATTATTTTATCATTTAGGAATAGGTATTTCAGAACAATTCACCCAGATGTGTTTTGAAAATTAAACTTTGAATAAGGATTGCATGTCAGATAAACCCAAGGATGGAAGAGTAGATTGCAAACCTGAAACTATGAGTGTGTTGCACAATGCCTTGATAGAAGTTCAATAACATCAAAAGCAAAATAGCTGAGCAAAAATAGTGTATGTGATAGAATCGATAGCAAGCTCTCATACTGAATATATCATCAAAGTGTTTGATCATATACAAAGATCGCTTTAGAATTAAGGTTGCCAAAACTTATCCCATTTAAATCTAATTTTGTTTTGAAAAAGTAGTATTAAATGGCAATATAGTTAAACTATTGTATGCAGTATATTGTAATGCTTAACTGAATTTGAAAGGAAAATTTCCAGAATAATACTGTAAGTTGGAATCAACATTCTCTTACACTTTTAAATTTTACAAGTTAATAATCTGACCTCACTGGGAAATCACTGTGTCTCTCTTGACCTTCACTGTAAAGTGGGAATTGTCACAATTCAATTCTTCTTCATAGGGTTGTTATGATGTCCTGACATCCAGAATATTGTTGAGAATATGTAGATGCCCACCATTTGCCTTTAATACTATTTCTGTCTTTGTGAATTTCTACCTTGAATGTTAAACTTTTTAAATGTAGGGGAAGCAATGCTTTTAAGGACTATCTACTTGTGAGTTGAGTTATTTAAATCTGCTTAGCCCTAAGTAATGAAAAAAAGCTTAGCTGGATTTTAGTGTATTTATTTTTGCATTTTTAAAAATTGATTTTTCTCTTTACTTACAGTTTTCATTTTCCTTCTTTTCCTTCTTATCAACATTTATTCCTCTCTCCTTTTATCAACACCCTAAATTTTTAAAAGAAACCAACTGTCCTGCAACTTCAGTCTATATATTTCAACTAAATATTTATCATTCACTCCCTAGCTACTGTGTTCCCTATCTGTGTCAGGGCCAACTAGAGTTAAGAACAATGACTGAGACTTCTTCTTCTGGGAGGGTAGAGGAGGAGAAGGGCACTTTTTCTTTCTGTGTTTATTGAAATAGAGAGAAAATGTGATTGCAGAGGTAATGAAAGTTACTATCTAAAAGCATAAAATGAAGAGAAAATGAGTCTTTTGTCTCATTTTGAGCTCCTGGTGTCCCTAGGTGTTATGGAGTCACAACCAATACACTGTCTTTATTTAAATGCATTTAATGAGCTTTCCTGTCTCTTGCAACCAAAAGATAGTACAGTGGTGGTGCACCCGTGGTGAGGCAAGCTGTCATTTGTGCTATGTCTGGTGTTCTTTCCTTTATCACCCAATCCTCCAAACATGGTTCCAAACGGCTACAAATAGTGGGTTCTGGTCTCAGAGGTGAGAAAAATAGTTTGACAGCATTTCATCCTAACATGATTAAAAATGCTTTGAAAGTTTTTAGAGGCTTGTAATGTAACTTCTTAGATTCATTCTTTTGTTTTCTTTTAGCTTTCTTCAAAATCTTGGCTGTATTTTGGAGAGACGATGCTGTTGATAGTTAACATATTGCTGACGAATGTCCTTAGTGTCTTAGAAATATTAAATACTTAGGAAAAGTATTTAATATTTCTCAATTTCAGTTCTTGATTTATAAAATAGGGATAAAGCTATCGACATGCTTGAGATTCCTAAGTTGATGGGAAACTCTTCATTATTCAAATGAGAATCACGAACCCACACTTTCTGAATCCAATTTTATTTCTCTCTAAATGTTTACATTACAACATTTCATTTTTTCTTGGCACTTCAGAGGACAGAGCCACAGGAGAGAGGAGAAAAAAATAATAATACCAGCAAGTATTATGTTTTGTTACCTAGTTTGGTCTCAGATAAAATCTGTCATTTCAATAAGAGTTTGGATCTTGGAGAATATATTCCCTTTTCTGTGCTTAAAACTTCTGTTTTATTTTTCCCCTCCTACAATTTTTTTCAGAATATCACTTTATTAAGTATTAAAATTTTGTAGAAGGACAGTGAGGCCTGGTTTTATACCCTCAGATACAGCAATGGTTTCAGAGGAGTTAATGTTCAGGGGGCATTCTAGTAGTTCAAATGTGCCTTAACACATCCGCACTTGCTGGGAACCTTCCTGTTTTATGGCCTCCCCAATTCAATCCTGCTTCCTCAGGTGGAAGACAGCTAAGAAACCTGCTCAGATTTCCCTCGCTCCACCTCCCTGCTGGCTGCATTTCTATTTCCTTCTATTCTAAAAGAGGCTGCTCAGATTTCATTTGTGGGGTACAGGTCCCCCCTGGCTTCTTCCGCTCTTGCTCAGCAACAGGTGGCTGTTTTGAACGGTCAGATCCCCTTTACTCCCTGGCTGTCAGAATTCATTCCCAGTGGGAAGGTAGACATCTGAGTTTCTTTCAGACTTCAATGGGTAAGTTGCCAATTTTCCATTTTATAAAAATAATTTTCCTTTGATGGAATAATCTCATTCCTGAACCATTCCATTAAGCAAAAATAAAAGGGATTTCAACCATATTTAAAGCTGAATCAGTATTGATCAGTCTGATGCCTTTTCCCTGACATCTGCCAAAAGGTCTCCAAGCATATGGGTCAATTCTGTTAACTAAAGAGAAATGGAGTAGAAATTCGGGCAATCTTGCTTTTAATGATCAATGTTTCATGTTAGATTTCAGTGTGCTTTGCTTTGCCAATATATTTGGATTTGGAAAATAGTGAATCAGATTATCTCAGGAGAGGACACAGCACCATATACAATAAAAACATTCACCCCCTTAATAGTGAATGTCAGTCAGGTTTGGAAGTCATTAGGAAAAGCGATTATCTTAACAATAGAAAATGAAAATACTTACTATGTGTCTTTTTCCATAGAAAGAGACTAAGAAAGTAGTCCCTTGTTATTTTCCATAAAGAGAAAATGAAGGCTAATGGGCAGTACTATTAAAATGGTAGATGGTCTCATCATTTGATACCAGGTATGAAATTTTCCCAGAGTCCCAGGACTGTGAGAAATGATACAATGGATTGTTTAAAGATTTATCAAACTAAATTTTATTCTGAACCCTCCTCCTCTTGTTGATCTACCCAGAATTTTTTTTTATCATTTGAAGCTTGATTTATAAACCATTGAAAGTGTTTCAGAGTTCTGTATTACAAGAATTAAACAGCACTAGTATCTCCTGCTTCATGGGTTCAATATATATATATATATACACCAAATAGCATTTTTCCCATGTGGAAACTATACAATATAATAAATGACAGAGACCCCAATAAAGCATTTTTTCATTACTTTCAGGATCTAAACAAAGATTCTGAATATTCAGAGCTCTTTTGCTATATTATTTTATATTCTAAAATCTATCTATATTCTGAGTCAATTACTTGACCAAAACAATTGAGAATAGTAATTAGCTTTGTAGCAAAATACTTTCCACCTACAAGATCATGTTCAAAGGAATTCATGTTGCCATGCTGACAGGATCTGCTGGCTGCTCTGAAAAAAGCACGGTGCACTCTCCACATCAACCCTGAGGCAGGCCACTCAGGTATCAACAACAGTTACACACAGTTCATCCAGAATGGGGCTGGCTCACCAGCAAAAGTCCTCCATGAAACAACACATCAACTGCAGCTGCCCTGGTTTCAGAAAAACCACACCGAGAATTACTGTATAGCATCTTCTCACCCCCTCAGTCATTGACAGGAATTTTGGAGGCCACCATGCTGTTTACTTTGTGGATCGTGGAAGTAAACGAACCAAGACAGACATCCTCGGAATTGGTAATGAACTGCGTCCGACTCTTCCCATTTCTCAGGTACCACCAAGTCTTTGTCTGTATAAATCAGTAGATCAAATGAACAAGAAACTTCCAACAGCGGCAGAAACGTCACTGTCGCCATCCTGGATGGCTTTCCGAGACTTCTCTCTGGGAGCACTGTCGTCTTTGGCAGTCTTGTCACACTCAGTATCGAATTGCCACCTTTCAAGGACCTCCCCACTTTCCACGTTCGAGATGCCCACCACCAGCTTCTGAACTGAGCCCTGGTACAGCCAATCTGGGGCATAATGCTGCTTCAAAGAGACACGCTGACCGTTTGGTGGCCAGTCACTTTCAGCTGCTCCAACACGCTGCTGAGGAACTTGATGAGCTCGGGGTCGGTGATCACCGGGGGAAGGTCTCCGAGGGGTAAATGCCGCGCTGATACAGGATGCTGTTGATGCCAGAACTCAGCCACCATCTCCGCGCTCCCGCGCAGGGTGATAATCCTGCTCCCAAGACAGGTGCCACGCCATGGCGAGTCCGCGACCCAGACGAGCGCTCCTACCCAGAAATTTGGTCTCTGTTATTTTTATCTTTTCCTCAAGGGTTTTGCAAAGTCATGTATGCTTGGATACAGAGTAGAATATTCTAGAAGGCCTCTCCATTCTTGATCCACGCTGATTATCACTAACGGGTTCTCCATTCTGTCATTATTGGGGCTTGGAATCAGGAAGCCCTCTGGCTCCCCATGCACTTTTGGACACTGGAGGTCCCATGCCTAGGATACTCGAAATCTTTCTTGGAGAATATCATTGTTGAGATTTGTCCCCACCAAAACTTATGTTGAAATTTGATTCCCAGTGCAGCAATGTCAAAATGTGGTGGGATCTGAAAGAGGCAATTAGGTCATGAGGTCTCTACCCTGATGTTTAACCTGGGCTTGCAGAAGCTCTCGCTCTTATTGAGAGTGGGTTGTTAGCAAACACAGTACCTCTCTTGCATATGCTCCTCTGCTACTTGCCACTGTCTCTTCTGCTTTCCACCATGAGTTGACACGGTGCAAGACCCTCACCAGAAGCCTGCTACATCCCATCCTCCCAAGTCATGAGTGAAATAAACCTCAATTCTTTATAAATTATCCAACCTCAGGTGTTCTGTTACAACAGAAGACTAAGCTACCTTATCAAGCTCTAAGCCTCTAAAAGAGACTGAACTTTGGAACTTTGCTGATCTTCATGACAAATATGATTACAACAGATTTCATCAAAGTTTTCACTGGCGAAGCCCTAGAAGCTTTTTAGAAAATCGGGGCAGGGTGGTATGATGGAAAGAACAGCAACTTGAAGGAATATACAAATGTGCTTAAGATTGGAAAAAAAAAAAAAAGACTTCTTAGGAGCAGAAGTGTCTATTTCTCATTCCTAAAATGAGGAGAGTGACTCTTACCTGCTCTAGAGGTAAAGTTGCTACAGAGATTATAGGTGTAAAATGCCATCCCAGAATACTTGCTCAATCAATAAGCAATACCTCTCACAATTAAATTACTCATGGGGCATGAGACTGGGTGGACATTGGGAACAAGGAATGGATTTATGAGTCTCAGATGGTGTCTAAAACAAGAGTGCTTGAGTGTGAGTCTAGTTTACCATCTTTCTGTGACGTCATTTTCTCATTCTTTCATTCCACAAGTGTTTATTACTTAAGACAAATCTTACTTTGTGATGTTTTAAGATTTTAATAATATGAGGTAATATAGCCCATACTCACAATGTTTATATTGAGATGAAGAAAGGGTTGGGGGAGGGGCATCCGATTAAAATGCAAGGTGTTGAGTGTGAAGACAGATGTAGGGATTATAAATGCCATGGGCATCAGTTTAACCTGAGTGGTACAGAGAAGTGAGGGGCAAGCAGGGAGTTTACTCACCTTCTGTCTCAATGCATTCACTATTTGTTGCTTAGCTTCTTTGCAGCAGCAAAGCATTCTGTAGTTATTGTTCTGGTTTTATTTTAAACATAATACATGATTTGCCCAAATCCTATTTATTTTATTATTTTTTCATTTAGCTGCATCAGGAATTTTTTTTTAAAAAGACAGTGATGTCCACACCGATCATGTAAACATTTTTTAATTTGCCTATAAATGCATTAAGGCAATGATTTCCATTTAATGTCTTTTTAAAAAAATTAAATGGTGACTATTTTATTTAAACAATCATTCTACTGAAATATTTAATATTTAAAAGAAAAAATATTGTGTATATATGAACCAAGAACTTTGTAAACTTTCTCTACTTAAGGATGCAGCGGACATTCTGGAAGGGAATTACCATGCCAGGGATGATCCAGAAGTCACCTGAGATTCAGGAGGATGAGCAGAGTGACATTTCAGATTACTTTCATGGTAAGACTTTATAGGTTAATGATGCTTTATTGAGGTCCATGCACCTCTTATTCCAAATAGTTTATTTAATATTTTATATTTTAGTGGTGGTTTCAGGTCATGAAGATAAAAAGCTCATCAGTGCAATTGGAAAAACAGTATAATTTGTTTTACACTGGTCTATAAGGAAAGATCTTGCCAATCTTATACTTCCGGTGAAACAAGTAAACAGTGTTTCTTCTTTCTGTCCTTTCAAGATGGAAGTTTCTATTTATTTACAAGGATTTGGAAAAGTCAATATTCAATGAGAGGAGAAAAATTTGGCAATATTTTATGAAACTCATGGGAGAAGGACAGAGAGAGAAAGCAAGGAAGAAATTTTCCAAGTGGCTGCACAGATGAGGTATTATTGTGTGGTATACATGCTCACAGCTGGTAGCAATCACTCCCCAACAAAGTTATTTCCCAGTATCAAATGTGAACACATGTGAGCCTTCCTTCAAGGGCACCTTTTATTCATGTTCTTGAATATAGATTATCATTGTGATCCTAACTCACTTTTATTAGAGTCTGTTTTTAATCAAATAAAAGGTCTTTACTGGATCTTTCTTGTGGGTTAAAAAAGAACATTGAAAAATTAATAACAGAAATTTCTTTGGTAATTCATTCAGCTTTCCTTCTTCATTT
Organism: Urocitellus parryii; assembly: GCF_045843805.1. Taxonomy (NCBI): domain Eukaryota; kingdom Metazoa; phylum Chordata; class Mammalia; order Rodentia; family Sciuridae; genus Urocitellus; species Urocitellus parryii. Next base: position 18,296,315 of record NC_135537.1, on the reverse strand, counting down.
TTTGATCACAGCTTTGGTGATGTGTCCTGTTAGCGGTTGCTCTTTTCTTCATGTTATGTGGCATATCTATTTACTAATACAGAATATACCTTCTCTCCTCCTAAGAAAATGACTCTTTTGGAGAAGACCATCATTACAGTAAAATAATCTAATTAGCAGTAAGGTCAAGGGTATTTTGGCCTTATTTCCTTTTTTATTTTTCAGAAATTTTACAAGCAATTCTTTGAGGTACATTTTAATATGATGTTATTACTGTGAACAAGTGGAAATTATGGTCCTACAAGATACATTAACTTCCTATCAGGTAGAATCTGTGATTCACCTTATACAGCAAAAGACTGAATGTTAATATTGTGTGGGAAAAAAGAAGGAATTGAATTAAGGATCATGAAAGAGGAGCTTATCCAGTAGTGTCTGGGTAAACACTAAGTGTCATTTCAAGTCTTTATAAGAAAGAATTAGAGAAGTGTCAGTTTAGCTCCTTCACCCATTTATTGATTGGGTTGTTTTTTTTTTTTTTTGGTGTTAAGTTTTTTGAGTTCTTTATATATCCTGGAGATTAGTGCTCTATAGACACTTCTCAGAAAAAGATAAACATACCATCAACAAATATATGAAAAAATGTTCAACATCTCTAGTAATTAGAGAAATGCAATTCAAAACTACTCTAAGATTTCATCTCACACCCGTCAAAATGGCACTTATCAAGAATACAGACAACAATACATGTTGGCAAGGATGTGGGGGGAAAGGCACACTCATACATTGCTGGTAGGACTGGTGTCACCAATGTGGAAAGCAGTATGGAGATTACTTAGAAAACTTGAAACAGAACCACCATTTGACCCGGCTATCTCACGCCTTGGTCTATACCCAAAAGACTTAAAATCAGCATACTATAGTAACACAGCCATATCAATGTTCATAGCAGCTTAATTCACAATAGCTAAACTGTGGAACCAACCTAGATGCCCTTCAATAGATGAATGGATAAAGAAACTGTGGTATATATACAAAATGGAATATTAGTCAGCATTAGAAGAGAATAAAATTATGGCATTTGCAGATAAATGGATGGAGTTGGAAAATATAATGCTAAGTGAAGTTAGACAATCCAGGAAAAACAAAGGCAGAATGTTCTCTCTGATAAGTGGATGCTGATCCATAATAGGGAGAGGGAGGCATGGGAAAAATAGAGAAACTTTGATTGGGCAAAGGAGAGGGAGAGAAGGGAGGGTGCATAGGGGCAGAAAAGATGGTGGAATGAGATGGACATCATTTATGACTGCACTTATGGTGCAATGCTACATCATGTACAACCATAGAATATAAAGTTGTGCTGCAAGTGTGTACAATGAACCAAAATTCATTCTGCTGTCATATATACCTAATTTAAAAAATTAATTAATTAAAAAAAGAAAGAAGTAGAGAGATTGGACAAAGATACATAGAGGGATAGATAATAGGAAGACCAAGCAGAGAGGGATGCAGCTACAAGCCAAGCAATGTTGACAGCCACTAGAAGCAGAATGGGAGGGAATGGATCTTCTGGGAGCCCCTGAAGGGATTGAGGCCCGGATAAAGCCCTGATTTCAAACATCTGGACTCCAGAACAGGCAGAAAATAAAATTCTGCTGTTTTAAGTAACTAATTTGCAGTAATTTGTAAAAAGAGCCATAGGAAACAAATACAGTTACCTTAAAAAATACTAAATAAAATTACCCAAGGGAATGAGTATGAAGTTTCTGTTTCATGTAAAATGGAAAGCTACCACAGCTCCTGGTCTTGAAGATTTTTTTTTTTTTTATGTTTTTAAGCTTCCTGTAAGGTTGAACCTATTTTCTTCCTAATCTCACACTTCATTTTTATTAAAATGTTTCTTCTGATTTGGGCTGAACATGAGGTATTATACTCTGAACTGCTCAAAAAGATCTAGATCTGTGGTTAGAATTCAGGGTTGCTTCTGTCATCTGACCTCCTGCAGATTCTCGCTCTCTCCTTGAGTCCACATTCAGTATTCATATGTTTGTAACCCAGGAGTGATGCTGCAGGATTAATGACTAGTCAGCTAGTTAGGCATGTCTTTTGCTTTCATAAGGTTAAGATCCGTGAACATATAAATTAGAAAAAAAAAGTCAAAAAATGAGAAAATGTTTTTCCATTGTACCTGAAGACTGCTTTAATCAAGGTTTATAATAGTAATTATTTTATGGAAATTGTAAATGTGGCTTAACCCAAAGAATTTACTACATGTAACTTCTATACACAGCTATTGTATGTATACACTATGAGTATGGATTCTCATGTATGTATATGTGTATTATGTATCATATGTGTGCTATGTACCATATATGTATGTATGTATATATATATATATATGTGTATATATATATATATACACATCCACACACATCTTGGATTCTTGATGTAATGTTTTGTTTTTCTTTCACCGAAAAGAGGAAAATATTCTGCTTGAAATAGATAAATCCACAATAATTGTAGAGTTCTAAGCCTAGATGTATTAGCGGCTGAACAATGCAAAAGCAGAAATTGAAATTCTGTTCCCTCATGAGTAACCTATTATGTCCCCTGTGCCACCATAAAAGACATACAAAACTCTAAGGATCCCATAGCATTATATTTCTTGAAGTGTCACTATTTTTTGTAACATTATTCTAATGTTACAAATGTTTTGTAACATTATTATAATATAGAACATTTATAAGGAACTTTGATAATAATAATAATAATTTAATTATAATAGTTTTAATTATAATTTATAATGATAGTTTTAATTATAATTTAATTATTGTAATTTAATTTAATAATACTGTTTGATTACTAGTTTGTCAACTATATATTTGTTATGTTCAACACTGGAAAATTAAGCAAAATCAGGTACAGTTCCTGAGAGAGGAAAGCTGATGAAACGATGATTTTTTTCTTTTTTTTATGGGTGGGGGGGAATGAACCCAGGAGCTATCTACCACGAAGCTACATACCCAGAACTTTCTAAATTTTTATTTTGGACAGAGTCTTCCTAAATTGTTGAGGCTTGCCTTGAACTTGTGCCCCTCTTTCCTCAGCCCTCCAAGTCTCTAAGATTACAGGCATGCTTCACTACCCCGGGCTAGAAGATGGATATGAAAACAAACGTATAGATTCCATCTTATGGAATAATGAGCCATATGAAATTGCCAACATTTAATTATTTTTGACCTACAAAAACTGTGATTTCATATCGTTCAGTACAGTAATTAGGAGTGATTTGGCAGCACAATGGTGAATTTAATTTGACTTAATGCAGTGTGCCAAACCTGGTAAATTTACTCCAGCCAGTTTTCAGTTTATTTCAATCATACTCACCAGAAATCTGTGGTTCTCTTTGATTTCCCAAAGGCCCATGCAGATTAAACTGGATTTCTGCAAAGAACTTTGAGAAGTGTTCAACTTCCGATGGGCTTAAGTTTTAGGAAATGAAGTTATTCTCACTCGATTTGTTTCTTAATGCTCTAAATCAGAAATTAACAAACTTTTTCTATAAAGGGCTAAATAATAAATAATTTAGGGTCAGGGTTGTAGCTCAGTGGCAGAGCACTTGCATACCATGTGCAAGGCACTGGGTTCGAATGTTAGCACTTATAAAAATAAATAAAATAAAAGCATTCTGTTAATTTACAACTACAAAAAATAATTGAAGAAAAATTTATAGAATTGCAGCCTCCATACCCTCTCTAACAACTGTCCACTGCTATTGTATTACAAAAGAACTGTAGATAATATATAAGCAAATGAGCATGGCAAAGTCCCCAAAAAACTCTATTTATTCATGCTGAAATTTGAAATAAAATATCATTCTTCTTTTGATTATTTTCTAATAAGTTACAAAACATAAAATCCATTCTTGGTGTTAATGGATCATCTGCATCATAGCCAGGGCTGCACAGGGCCCTTGCTCTATAATTTGCCAAGCCCTGCTCCAGAAGCACACCTCGGAAATTTCTACCTGGGAGGGCTGCTACAAATGGCTTTCTTCTAATATTCAGTAGGTTTTGCTCTTAGAAAGGAGATGCTCTCTTCTCCAGGAGATATTCTCAGCAGTACTTTATGCTCAATGGAGGAAATCTCACTGAATCAGAGAGTAAACTAAGCCAAGGGACATTTCATTTCCTCTTTTGCAGAGAAATACCAGGCAGAGTCGGGTTTTCACTTCCACTCATCAACACCTGTTCTAGATGAAGGTAACTCTTTGAAGGTCAAATAGAACAGAGGCTTGGGCATCCCCATTGAGATCCAAGGACTTCCCCACAAGTGGTTTCCTCATTCTGGAAGCACTAAATGAGCTTAACTTGCTCTCTCCCCCCCACCTCTGTCGTTTTAACTATTAATATCAACTGAACAATCTTTCATTTTGCCAGCTATAATCACAAACAGCCATGAGGTTGGACTATTTATGCTCCTAACTTACAAGGATTTCATTCAGTGATTGATTTCATGTTTTTTAAAAAGGCCGGGGGATGGGGGGCTTACCTGTAGGTTGTAAGCAATTGGGTTTGAGCGACCCCTGGTCTTCAGAAAAGTGCCCACTTCATCCTGAGCTGGAGGTTAGCCAATCGAACAGCAACTTGAGAAATCTCATTCATTTCTCCTTCTTTAGCAGTTGCTCTTTTCACACTAGTTAAAGAGCTTTTCTTTTTCATCCCTGCCTGAGAATCAAGTCACCCATTTGCAGATCTGTGCCACTGTACAGGGGGTGGCTTGAAGTGGTAAGGCAATAGTGTCATTTCATCCTACTTCAAACTGAGTAGGGTGATTTTCATAGGGTAAATGAAGAACGCCGTGTCACACTTGAAGCTTTTCTCTGTAATGTATAAAAAGTCTGGAAATGAAATTATCAGTTTGAAAATTGTGAATGGTGAGCACTACAGGTGACTCATATATTTTTTCATAGTAGTTGGATGTAGATTTTTATTTGATGTGGACATTGGTGCCATCATTCCAAGACTGAATCAAAACTTCATGATTTACAGGGCTGGGGTTGTGGCTCAGCCGTAGAGTGCTCACCTAGCACGTGCCAGGCCCTGGGTCCGATCCTCAGCACCACATAAAAATAAATAGGTAAAATAAAGGTATTGTGTCCAACTACAACTTAAAAATAAATAATAAAAAAACCTCCATGGTTTACTTTAGATGAGTTACTTTATCTTCCTGTACCTCAGTATTATTATCTATGAAATGAGGTGAAAATTGCAGGTCAATCTTAGAACAAGTGAGGGATTCATATTTGTGTTTGTGTGTATGTGTGTGTGTTTCATTGCATTTAATTATTATTGTCTCAAATACTCCTATGTCTCTATGACCTGAATTTCACTCACAGAGTTGGGAAGGTGAGCATGCTAATTAGTCCCTGAAAAATCCTAGTTTCTGCATAGCTCTTGCTGCTTTATGACTCAAATCCCATACTCTTTTCACAGGGAAGGCATACTTTGAAAACTTCACATTGCAATGCCTTTATTCACTGGCTTTCTCAGCTTTCCTGAAAAACTAACTGCTGGCTGCTTACCTAGCTTCTCTTTCAGGACATCCCAGCGTTTGCCTTCGGTTCCCTGTTCTAAGCCAGGTACTCTGTGCTTCATGTGACTTCCACTAGAGCCCTTGCCATATTGCTTTATTTATTCATTTGGCTTTATCTATTTATATACTTCCAACATTTCTATGCTATGACCTCTTCATGGGAAAAGCTGTTTTTCCTTAGCTTTAATCCCTTATCCTAACATGAAATCAGAATTAAAAGGTGAATTTTATTAGAATGATCAACCATTAAAAAATGATTTGCTATGATAAAGAAGACTGGACTTGTATGGAAAAGCTTAGAGGCTTTTTACTCTTTCCCTCATTAGCTCTTATACACTTAATCAAGGGGGAAAAAGTAAAACAGAACAAACTACAGTAAGAAGGAGGTAGATGAAAAACCTTGTCCTGGTGTACAGCCTGTCCAGAAATTCCTGTTGCCTCCTGGTTCCTGGCTTCACAACATTGGTTCTATCCTTTCCCCTGTTATTGAATGCAGTGATGTCATGTGCCTGGGCTTGTGTTGCAAGAAAATAAATAAGAGCTAAAGAAAATGTGGGTGTAACAAGACCTCTGGGGCAGCCACTTCTTCTTGACTCTACCTCCATCATTTTGTTAGGAGACAACTAAGAGACAGCAAAACTCACAGATGACATCACATAGAAAATCAAACCAGACTGTAATCCCAATGGCTTGGGAGGCTGAGGCATGAGTATGGCAGGTTCAAAACCAGCCTTAGTGAGGCTGTAAGCAACCCAGTGAGACTATGTCTCAAAATAAATAAAAATTTAAAAAGGGCTGAAGATGTGGCTCAGTGCTTAAGTGTCATACACACACACACACACACACACACACACACACACACACACAAAATCTCAAACCAGAGGGAACACATTCATCCCTTCATCACAGACAGGTTGCATCATCGCTGCTGCATGGGAATATCTATGTATCTTATCATTACCATGGAGAATCAGTGGACCTGATGTCAGAAAATTGGGTTCTTATGCTGACATTGCCACTTCCCAGTTCTAGGAATCATGCAGTGTTACCCTTTCATGAGCAATCTTCCCATCTGTGCAACAGGATCTCATCTATACAACACGATCTGGATCTGCAGGCCTTTCCTCTAGCTAAACAAGCCTAGGTCAGCTTTCTGACAAAAAGTCTCATTCCAGCCTAGTGCTTTGGCCAAGATAAATCTTTTGTTTCCACTCTGCATCCCCAGTGGTGGTAATGGGGCGGGGGAGTGGGGGTCGGTTATTCTGCCTTTGGAATTGTGGAAGAGCAAAATGTAGAGATAACACTTCAGTAAATAAGACTGCTTCTAGTTTTGAAAAGTCCATACGAGACATGAAGGAGGCCCCAGATCTTGGGCGGGCATTCCCCAGGACACTCTGAATTTTCAATTAGAATTAATTTCATTTCCCTAAACAAGTGACTGCAGGATGGAATCCATAGTAATCACCCCTCAGAGGGAAATGCGCTCAGACTTGTTTCTGGCTCTTAGAAGGGGAAGTTAGTTGCAGAGTAGCTCTCTGTGCCTCTGTAGCAGAAGGGTGGGATGGAGCAGTTGTCTGAATCCAGGGTGGTCTGCACAAGCACAAGCCATGGGTGGAATTCAGACCCAGAAGGGGATACAAATGAGTGTAATTGACAGAATCCTGTCTTCTGACCAAGATCTCCTAGTTCCTGCTGAACTCAGTGTTCCTACTTCCACACCCCTTCATCCTGGGTCCAAGAGGCCTCTGTGTGGCAGGCACAGTGTGCATGAGATAAAGGAGATGAAATCTGTTGTCTATTCAACTTCAGGTTCATCGAAGAACCTGTACTCCTTGTACACCATTCCTGGTTCCTTCCACTTACTTTCCTTGTGTCTCTTCCAGAGGCCATGTGGTCATTCTCTCTCTTTCAGAACTCTAACCATTACATCTTCATTCCTTTGCAGAACAACTATTAAATCCCCAGTTCTGAGTTCTCTGCTCTGGTGGATAGATGATTCAATAATCTAGAAGAGATTAAATCATCTGTGATACATAAGAGGCTAAGGTGTTTCCCCCCAATTAATAGCAATTTAATGAGAATAGTCATAACTGTAATCCATGGGGCAATATTTGCTAATATCAAATAATCAAATTGAAAGGCTTATATTTGCAAATCTATATTCTACCTTCAATGCACCTAGTTTTGCCCTAGTGACCTGAATCCTTCAGATCTCTGTGGCTTCCCACTTAACACTGTACATGTGTAGTTCAATGCCAAGGAAGGAAGTTTTGTTATAAGCTATATAGTTACTCTTCAGTCCTTCTTCCATCTCATCTTTTCTTTTCTCTTCATCCTCTTACTCTTCCATTTCTTCATTTTCTTGGCCCGTGTTTTATTCATCCATTTCTCCTACTTCTATGCTGAGAGAAGGATGAAGATTCATTCCAATCTGGCTCCTAAAGTTATCAACAACTAAATTGTTTCCAAACACTTCTATTTCCCTGCTCTGTTGATGATGATCAGAATCATTGACAAACACTGGTTGAGAGCATCCCCATCCAATTGGATGGAATTCAAGCAGCATATTGAACAAAAAAACAAAACGTATCTCCTTTGGAAAACTTAAACCTATTTTGAAACTTTGAAAATGCATTAATTTATATAGGATTTTTTTTTTTTCAAAAAAAGATGCTTTGTTCACTGTATATGACATCAAATGTTCTTATTACTCCTGAGGGGAAAAAGGAGATAAAATTTTCAGATTGCCAGATAGATAGTAAAGAAACAGATTCAAATATATTTGGTGGAAACAAAATTGAAGGCCCTTGTACTCCACCTCTCCCACGGGCTTGCAGTTGTGAAATATACAGCAAGAATGGATGGGAGAATGGCCTGAGCTCTGGTTAGACACCATCACAATGATGTCTGGATCATATTAACCACTCCACGTGAACTTTCACTCCGTGTCTGAAGCAGAAGCTGGGGCATGGTGAGACCCTAAACACTTAAGGCAGGAAAGAAGTTCCTTAGCAACCCTTGCAGAACTCCCTGTCAGGCCACAATAGGATTGATAGAAAAAGTAGAGAAGCACAAGGCTTTCCTTACTCTTGCTCTTGAGTGATGTCCTTTCCCTTCTGCTGGTTTACTCTGTAGAAAATAATTTGAAAAATGTGTAACGGCAAAGGGACCACACCCTGCCATTTTATTTCACCAGATTTTCATAGCCAACTTGGGACTGATGAAAAAAATATCAAGTGAAATAAAGTTACATTCTGGGTTGTTCTGTGTCTCTTTGTCCCTGTGTGGCAAATAAAGAATAGGAATGTGGGAAGGCACATGTCTATTTTTTTATTATTATTTTTAAGATGACACACAAAATAAACCAACATTTTGATCAACATGAACTTTATCAGGGTCAATTACTTTTGATTCCCAGGAGAGCTTTAAATAACATTTCCACAGCCAGACCTTTAGCCTTTGCTACAGATTGGTCAGGATTTCCTTGACCTTTGAGAAAATGCATGTTTCTCTACCTATCTACCTTATTTTCCTTAACATATTGATGACTAGGTAATTGCACTGTTAGCTCTAGTTTTAATACATTGCAACATAATTAAGCAGTACATACCCAGTTAAATTTGTCTAAGTCATTGATTCCACTTATGTTCTTTTCCATGATGAAATTATAGCTAAATTAATGTTTGTTTTTTGAAATTTTATTTCAAGTTGTGGGGTTAAATTTTTGAAAAATAGGTACAGATAACATAATTTCTATTTTCTAATATCCAAGAGTCATAGAATCAGATGGCATATATAATATAGGGAATTATAATGCTATTTTCCAATTTCTGATAAAGAGCAACAAATGAAAGATTTGGAAAAAAAAATATTCTCTTCCTGGTTGGTCCTTGCAGTCAGTATTTTAGAAATTTAAAATTTTAAATAAGAGGGAAATCATTTATCAAGATATTAAATGATGGATCACCTTCAACTATTTGAGACAATTAGGCAGTATTTGAAATACCGGGAAGCAAAATTAATAGCAACAATATCATCAACACCATGAAATACTAATTGGATGCAGAGTATAATTCCTAGGGAAGAGGAATTTAAAATGTAGGTTTTGATCCTTATCCTGTGAAAGCATTTGGTGGGAAGATAAACCTTACATATTAGCACCATATAAGAGCTCAATGAATAATTTAGTCACAGTGTTGTGGGAATTCAGGAAGGGAAAACACTTCAGAAGGAAGAGATGACTTCCACTGGACCCTGACTATTTGGGCTTTGAGAAGAGAAGAGGAGAGAATATTCCAGGCAGGGGTGTCCAGAGCAAAACTTTGGAGACTATAACGAGCACAATGTATTAGACAATAAACAATTTAGTTTTACAGGCTGCAAAGGTCAGTGGAGACTACAGAAACCACATTCAGAAGAAGGGCCTCAGTACTGGGCTAGGAAATGAGTCTGAAGTATTTATTTACTAGGAAATTGGAAAGCATGCTCAAATGGGTGAGAATGATGAATTACTGAGTTAGAGAGATGTCGATACAAAAGGAATGGGTCAAAATCACAGGAGAAAAATCTCAGAAGTGATATTGCTGATTTTGAACCTCCCAGCATGTGCTCATCTCTTCTGTCCTCAGTGCAGCTCAGCTGACCATCTCCTGGCACTTAAGCCACCAGCTTACAGTCCATTTTTCTACTTCTGAATTGGAAGCTCTTTGTAGATAAGACACGTGTATCTTTTTTCTGTGTCTTTCTGGCTTGCCTCGCACTAACATATTGCATACTCTATAATAGCCATTTGTTAAATAAATGATTCACTGAAGTGTGTGAACAATTAAACAGGGCCATCCGATGAGATGAATGAAATATTTCATTAATGGAACTGGCATACTTATACATAAAATGACAATATTTTTGATCCCTTCCTTTGTCATGTTTTCCATATCTGATCAGGTATAATTTCTAGTCACTTCAATTACATCTCTTTTCTTGTTACCACTCTAATTGATGACGTCTTAATACAAGACTCGTTTTTTTCTTCCTGGTTGATCCTTGCAGTCAGTATTTTAGAAATTACTCCAGAATTGAGTAGTGCAAAACAATAAATGCTTCATTTTACTTATGATTTTTTCTTTCTTTCTTTTTTTTTTTTTTTTAAGGCAGGTATTTGAAAAGAGCTCAGCCGGGCAGTTCTTGCTTGGAATCTTACATGCAGCACCACTGAGATGTCAATGGGGTCCAGCCATCTAAACATACAATTGACTGGACTTTCAAAATGGTCCCCTTATGTGGTTAACAGTATCCTGGAATCTCAGCTTGTGCTGACCATGGGATCATCCTTTCAAAGCCTCTCCAGCATGATCTTGGGCAAGCCAGATTTCCTTCTCGATTTTCAGCTTTCTGCAGGACAAGTATACACAGAGTGTCTGGCTGAAGCTGTGAAGTTTTTATGACCAGTATTGGAAGTTTCCCAGGATCCTTTCAATTCCATTGGTTGAAATTGCTACCATGTCCAGATTAAAGTGGAGGGGACAGACTCTCCCTATCTGGGAAGAACAAGAATAGTTGAGCCACATTTGGAACAGCCATATTGCCTGTGGAGACATTCTCCTCTGCTAACTTGTTTTGCCTTCAATCCTAATCTAATTCATCTTGCATGCTGACACTCCTTCTCACCTTCCGGAACACATTTCATAGGGCTAATTCCCCCCTCAAAAGCCTTCAGTGGATAACCCGTTTTCTTCTGAATAAACCTCAACCTCTTATCCAATGCACACTGCCAGTATTCTTTCCCATTATTCTTAGCATTTGAACTATTTGAGGCCCATCTTGCTGCTTCCTAAAAATGTTTCCTTTTCTGTTTTTATTTACTATTTTTGTGGATGTTTCTTCTTTCCCTGAGAATGTCATTTCTTTACATCATCAACTAATAAAATTTGATCTATTTTTTAAGAGTTAACAGAGATAAGAACAACAAAAACCAAAAATTCACAACTCCTTTCAACTACTATAGTTTTCCTTAAGTCCCTGTGACACATTGTACTTCTACCTTACATTATCATTCTGTATGTATGTATCTTAATCCCTCTTATTAGATGTGACTTATTTAAGAACAGAGATTTTACTGAATTTGTTTTTAACTGGGACTGGAGAGAATGTTTTGCTTAAAAAAGACATTCCCTAAAGGTGTTTTCAAATAATGAATCAATGTGGATGACATGGAAAAAGATGAAATGGATATTTGAAAAATACTAATAATTGGTTAGCACAGAAAGTATTGATAATTTTTGACAAATTTTCATCAATACTGAAGGTATTTAAATATATCTAGTTTTGATATATTTAGAAAATTTTTACAATGTACAATGGTAAAAGACATAACATTTGCCAAAGGAACATCAATAGGTACCAGATGTCTATCAATACATATACATACATATTAATTTAACAATCATTAATTCGGAACCTGCTATGTACAGGAATATTTTAGATAGTACAGAAGAAAAATATCTACTGTATAGATGTTTGAAATAGGATGATGTGAGAAAGAGTGGGCAGGCCATCATTGGGTAGTTAGGGAAGGTCTCTCTGAGAGTCGAGCTACATGAATTGAAGCTCCATGAAGAACATTCTTGGCAGAGGACATCAAAGGACTCAGAGCAAAAATGGTTTGTACATGTTGAAAAACCTGAATAAAGACCATTGATTTGGAATATTGAGAGAAAGGGAGAGGCTATGAGATGAAGTCACAAAGACAGAGGCTAGGTCATTTGGATCTTTAGAGGACAGTGATCAAGAATTGGGATTTATATTAAGTGTGATTGAAAAGACACTAGAGGTTTTTCAATTCATAAATAACAATTTATTGTTCTGAACATCATGACAGGTTCTAAGAAATTATTCTGAAATATATCTTCCCAGCTATATATATATATATATTAAGAGTGTAATCATGTAAGTCAGGCTCAAATCTTCCAATTAAAAATTTAAAAACTAAAGATGAAACCTATATTTATGCTTGCAAGTGATGAAAAGATAAAAATAAGGAAAAAGAAAACAATACACGTGAAATTAGCCATACACACAGTAAGTCTTCCTGGATTCACAGTTATATGAGACCGGTGACTAACCATATGACACCATGATAGTTTTCCTGAAGTGACAAGATAAGTGGCTCTCTAGAAACTTCTGGGTTCATTGTGATACTGAAGCAAGTATCAGTCTCTATGGTTAAATGACTTCCTCCGAGCAAATCAAATATGAATCTGAGTCAAAGCACAACCAGCTGGATAGAAAAATAAAAGTTCATCCCCGGTCCAGATGTTTTATTGACATAGCACAAAGCAAGTAGATATTGTGAAACAAGCTCCATGTACCCCACTAGTGTTCATGGAGTTACAGGCAATGGGTTTCCAGGAAGGAGAAGGAGAGTTTTAGGTTAACAGCCGTATTTATAAAGGCTGGAGTAATCTGTGAGAACTTCCTATCTTGAGTGATTCCCCCAAACCCTCTGATTTCTGTTAAGTAATTTCAAATTTTTAAGTTTAAGTGTTTCCTGTTTAGTAATTTTTTGACCTATATTTACATCTCTAGTATCATCATTTATTTTACTATTAACTAACAAACTCAGTGAAGTCAAGGGCAAGGGATGGATATGCAGTAAGTATGAAGTTTCCCTGCTTTCTTACTCCTATCATTTGTTTACTTTGGAAAGCCGTTGAGCACAGCATAGGCAGATAGATCTCTGAACTTGAATTTAGCACTTTTGCTCTACATCTGATATCGGGCACTAGGTGGTAACTTTGCCAGCTCACATCCTACTCACCATCTAAACACCAAAATTTTTAATAGAGAATTTTCTCTTTCGTCTAACTTTTAAACTAAAGCCAATTACATTTGGTTTATTTGTTGGCAAAACTTGAGTTTATTCACTTACAACTTCTTTCCTATTTCCTTCTCACAGTAAATAACTAAAAACAACATTAACTTTTTTTCTCCCATTCTGGAAATTGAACCTAGTGCCTCACACATGCTAGGCAAGCACACTATCACTGAACTATATCCCCAGCCTTAATATTATTATATTTTATTACAGTAAAAATGAATAAAGCTTTTCTTCCTATTGGATTCTGTGTAGAAAATTGACATATTTTATGTTTTTTTAAATTGTATTTTTAGTTGTAGATGGACAAAATGAACTCACTTCTACTTTGTTTGACACTTCTTTTCTTAAAATAAATTTTATGCCTAGTTTATTTGGAAGAATATGCAGTCTTCTTATTGTATCCATGATATATTTTATTTCTATTCTTTTTTTTTTTTGAGGGGGGTGGGTGGGTACCAGGGATTGAACTCAGAAACACTCTACCACTGAGCCACACCCCCAGCCCTATTTTGTATTTTATTTAGAGACAGGGTCTCAATGAGTTGCTTAGTGCCTCACTTTTGCTGGGGCTGGCTTTGAATTTGCAATCCTGTCTCAGCCTCCAGAGCCACTGAAATTACAGGCATGTGCCACTTAAATCATTTATGTTCTTAAAACATTTAGTTTCTCATCAGGATAATGAAAATTTTCTTTTAGTTATTTTTTTCTACTGGGAGAAGGATTTCTTAAATTTTCAGATGAAGATTTAACTTTTTCAGTAGTAAAACCACCAACCAAATTGCTACTACTTATTGAACACTTTTGTCTAGACCTCTGCATTAGGCCTCATATCATCACGACTTCTTACAATATAAAATTTCCTTCTATTTTACATAAGAGGGGCCTTTATAGGAAGAAGGGAGAAAACACACCCAAGGTCAGAAAGTTGGCAAGTGGACTTGAACTCAAGGTCTGCTCGCTTCCCAACCTCTACTCTTTTCAGTATGAAATTCTGTCTATTGTAATATCATAGGACTAGGTAATAATTATCTATTGTAGATTATCCATGACATCTTTCATTGAATTATAAGATTATATTTGAATCTACTAGATGGACTCAAATTGTACATTTCCGAATGATAATTCGATTCTGAGCTAAAAGCCTCCTCTGTTGTGAATTTGCCATTACATAAGTCAAAATGTTTGTAATCCTTTGTTGAAAGTTATTGCTTCTTGCCAAAATACATCATCCAAAAGCTTCTGTTTCAATTTTTTAATTTATCATCTATTTGTCATATAACTCATAATACAATAAAAAGAATTTTAAAAGAAGCATTTAAAAGAACTATCTCAAAGATGTTTATTCCCTGCTGAATATTACTTTTTTTTTTTAACCTGATATGTGTGGAATGAAACTATTTCAAGGTCCAATCTGAAAGAGACCCATGCACTCATCCTATACTTGATTCTTTGAATGAAAAACTGTTCATATTAGAAAATACCCTCAACTATTCTATATTTTTCAATCTGAAGTCACAATGGAAAATTTTCTCCTAAATTTGATTATGTTTCAAGGGTTTCTAATACAATTCTGCTTATTTCTAAAATCAAGCTAAAATATCTAGAATTGGATCATATTTTTCTATTATATACATATATATACAGACATAATTTACATCATAAAAATATAAAGCAATATACAACTATTCTTGCAAAAGTTAAGGCAATTAAATCTATAATATAAAACTACTTCATAAAATTTAAATATATATAAAGATATATAAGTGTATATATGTATATATAAAATATGAAACCACTCTAGTAAAAGTTTCAGCAATTAAATTTGAAGTTTTGTCCAAACCGTTTTCATTGATCATACTTTTTGCCAATAGTTATTAAATCAGTCTCTTTATTTGCACATGAGATTCAATCACATTTTTAGATCTTTTTGATGTTCAGAAGGCTTCTGGCACACTTAGGCCTTGTGTCACCTCTAGTACTCTGTGACAACTGTATACAATAACACGTTTGCATGACCTGGTCTTCTGCCTTTTGTTTGCTCCATTTTTGGACAAGGATCTTCCTGTTCATCTTCTGATAATGGAATCAGTCATGACTACTGTGTTTCATAGTGATTTTGAGTCTGAAGTGTTCTACCTGTCAGAGACCACATTGCTTGCTCTTCCTTCCTTAAGTAAATAATTTAATACTTAAAATAATTCTAAACTAAATAAGTAGAAATGTTTGGTGACATAAATGGATATATTTCTTGAATAATTTGAAAAATATCTAAAAATCCAAAATAGAGTTTTCCCGATCCAATCTACCATTTCTATAAATGGACTTATAATTGGACTTATACAATTTTGTCTTAATAAGTGATAAACAGCATAAACATAGCATAGTACAGCATAGTATTTATGTAGTAAATAATATCATTTAAGAATTTTCATGAATTCTACTATAAATATTTTCTTAAATCATGGCTTTCTCTCTCTAAATGTCTTATATTTAATTTTCTGAGCACAGAGTTTCTCTTAAAAATAGAAATAAAATTGTTCTGTTTTACTATTTCTTTTCAGACTTCTAACCAGAATGAATGTCATTAAAAAATAAAATTATTGAACACATGTTTCTAATCATAGAAAACTTGAAAATCATAATAAAATAGCAAGAACGTGTATAAACATCTCACTTTGCTAATTAAATAGATGTCTGAAAGATTCACTACTAGTTCTTTAAGTGTAGATGTAAGTTACATTATTGGCCTGTTCAAAATAAACAATTAGCAAGATTAGATGTTTTAGTGTGACTTAAAAACTTTACAGAAGAAAAATTTGGAAAAAATAACAAGAAAACAATCATACATTGACTAAGTAAATTATGCTGTAACCATGAAAGAGACCACTAAGAACCTATTGAAAATGAAGTTGTGTTTATGTGTATGACATGACATGAAATGATGTTCCTCATATACTGTGAATAAAAAATTTATGTTTCAGAAGATAATGTCACATTTTCAATTTCTGAGACCTTAAAATCTTTCTTGATTCTTCTCTTTTGCTCACATTTTGTTTCTGGTTTTTCGGGTGAGAACCCTCTTTTTTGATTCTATTATAATCTATCTAGAATGTTGAACACCTTCACTGTTAATATTCTAATCTATGATTCTTTCTCTCTCTCTCTCTTTACCCAGGGCCTTGTGCATGCTAACCATGTGCTCAATCACCAAGCAACATCCACAGCCCTCACACCATCCTCATGAACAACTCTCTCTTGGTTCTTATTTGCTTGTCTATTCTCAATTCAGCAGAATGGTTTCTTTAAAATATAAGTCATAAATGTTTACTGTCTTGCTCAAAACTTCCAGTGGCTCCCACTCATAAAAAAAAAAAAAAAAAAAAGCCAAAGTCCTGACAATGAACTTGGAAGACTTCCAGCTTCTAGTCTCTTGTTAACCTCCTTGTCCTCATTTAATGCTCTTCTCATGCTACTCCCCTCTGGCTCCACTTGTTTCCTTTTTCTCATTTTGGAAGCCATTCCTCCAATGTCACCTCAATAAAGCTCCCTAGATCACCCTATTTTAAAATGGCAACTTCTGTTCTGAGACTCCTCCCTAGCAGTCTCTACTCCCCTTACCTGTAATATGGGTTCTTTCATTCTCCTCAGCTGTAGCGCCTCCTACCATACATAATGACCTGTTCATCATACTTATTATTTGTTGTCTGTTTCCAAGTGAATAAGTCTTTGTCCATTTTGTTAATTCTGAGATTCCTAGAAGAGTGCCTGACATATAAAACGCATTTAATAAACATTTGTGCAATCATCTTTTTTCCTTTTTGTTAAACGACATAGACCCTAGTCTCAAGGGATTGAATCAGCTGATCGTGCAGGTTATAACTGCGAATTATAGAGTGGTGGATTTGGTTTTTAATCCGTGATTTCTAAATTCGATAACATTAGAATTTCCCCAAACAGAAACACTCTGCTGGGTGTAGTGATGTACACCTATAATCCGAGTGACTTGGGAGGCTAAGGAAGGAGGATTGAAAGTTCAAGACCAGCCTCAGCAACTTAGCAAGGCCCTAAGCATCTTAGTGAGATCTTGTCTCAAAATAATAATAATAATAAAAAAGAAGAAGAAAGGCTGGAGATATAGCTCAGTAGTACAGTGTTTCCAGGTTAAACCTCCAGTACAAAAACAACCCTAGAACACTCTGATTATAATTATACAAATCTAGAAATGAAAGGAAAAAAATGCAGTTATTAATTCTACCATTATAACATTCTGTTTCAATTTTTCCTATGCAATAAAATGTCAACAAGCTCAGGCTACATCTTTTAGCTACAAATGTTTGCAGCTTTTTCTCTTTAGAGACTTGATTCTCATGTTCTGTTCCAAATTTATTTTCATTACAAAAGATTCTTGATATATGTTCATATGAGTTAAGGAGAGTAGTTAAAATGCAGACTACTCTTAGTGAAATTCATCTTTGAGAATGCACTTGACCTATAATTTAAATTATGCTTCAACTTGGCATAGCTCATGGAGTTACAAGTCTGTGTAGATACATGAATGTCACAGCTGTGCAGGTTTTTGTTTCTTTATTTGTTTGTTTTTTTAAATTTATAAAGTTCATCAGACTGTGGGCATTATTCATGCTCCTTTTTCCCAAACAGGAAAGGTCTTGAATATAGGAAACAAAATATTTAAAGTGTCATTAAAATCTACCTTTGGTAAAATGTTTCTAAGATCTGGTCCCAGTACCCTAAAGAAGCAGAAATAAGAATTTCCTGCAACACAGAAATGCCACCAGGATTCACTCATCTGCAGAAACTAACACCATCACTTCATAGAGGAGCGGAGTGAAATGAATAGTGGTCAGTAGAGACTGGGACGAGTGGGAGGGTGGGGACAGAGTGAAGCCAGGTAAGGGGCATCAAAACACAGAGAGAAGGAATTTGTTCTGGTTTCTATACCACAGTAGGGTCATTACCAGCCACCAATGTATGATATATTTTCAAAATAACTAGAAGAGTATAAAAATTCCCAGCACATAGAAATGATCAGTATTTGAGAAACTGCAAGTACCATTAACCTAATTTGATCATTATACTTTGTGTGTGTGTTTATATATATATATATGTGTGTGTGTGTGTGTGTGTGTGTGTGTGTGTACATATAAAATTATCATACTTTACCCCATTAGTGTGCAAATATTATGCTTCAATTTTTTTAACGTGAAAAAAATTGTTTGCAAGACTATTGTTAAAATTTATCCATGTTTTCTGGGAGGGCAAGCTCTGAAGCCTATCTGAATTGCATCTCATTTTAATCAATTAATCAGTTCTTTCCTAGCACAGCCTTAAAACAACAACTGACAAAAGAGGTAAATATTATGGGTAAGGAGAAGAAAATTGAGGAGGGAAATACCAAGCGTGTGGAGTGGTGGGGGGCGAGGTTAACGGGAAGGGGGGAGCTGTGGTAGAAGAGGGTGGCTGGAACCTGTTGGTTGCAAGGAGCTTGTCAAAGTCCCTCAAATTAAATCTTGCATTTCATTATTAGCCCTGTGCATCACAAACAGAATCGTATGTCTTTCATCCAGTCCTTCCTTCACTCACTCATTTGCTTGGTAAAATTTCACTGAGCACATACTGTACCGGGAGCATTGTGGCAGGCGAAAGAGGACATGTGCAGATTGGCACGGGAAAGGGACCTCAGTGGAAACACAAGGAGGTCAAGAGTCTGTTGCTTCCTGCCCTGGAGCAGCTCCTGTCCAGCTCACTTGGAGCGCTCCCTTCATTTCCTGAAGGGATCCAGCCAGTGTCGAAACTGCCAGGAGGATGCAGAAGTTTACACAATCTGCCTGCAGCCTGCTGGAGCAGCTCACGTGCCCAGCTGCTTGGACAGGGACACAGAAGGCAGCTGCACAAGCCCACAGGCCTCGCTTGGCCACCCAGGAACTCTCCCTGGAGGGGAGAAGCCGGAGCTACGACCCACCTGGCTACTGAGGGACACAGTGAGGTCAAGCTGGGAGGGGCCTGGAGGCTCCAGACCCCCACCTCACACTGACCAAGGAAGAGCAGGGCTTTTGAGGGCAGAGTGAAGCTCAAAGATGAACAGTACTCCCAGCTGAGGCTAGCATTTAGCTTCCTCATTTCTTGGCTTGGCATGGGAAAGTGGTTAGGAGAGGGGCTCTGGACAAGCTACCCAACTTCAATATCTGTAAGCCTGTGTGTTAATTAGCATCTGAGGGTCGTTGGCCATATCTATCAAACAGGGAAAATTATTAAGGCAACCTCACAGAGCTGTCAGTAGGGCTAAAGGAGAAATTGTACGTCAAGCAGTTATTATTTCCCATAATATTCTAAGGTCATTATCATTGGCCTTATTGACATATATTTTTTTAAAAAATTGCCAGTATTGCCTTTTTAAAAATTTGCCAATTTCCAATCATGTACTCCTTATTCCCCCAACTTATCCTAATCTTTACTGAGCACCTAATTCTTGCCAGGCATTTTATAGTATACAAGAGAATACAAAAATCAGATATTGATCCTCGTCTCAGACCACCGAGGAAGTGGGAAAGCACCCAACATTCATTGTGCACATGCCGTGTATCAGGATCTGAGAAGACATGACACATGTGGACTTCCAAGCACTCACTGTAACCTCCTAAGTGGGGAAACTGTATTGACAGTTCAGAGACAAAGAGCCTGAGCTTGGCCTCAGCAGGAATGTGATGAGGCAGTGTAATGTATAGGTTGAAATGATTTAGAATTGAGCCTTGTCTCTTCTTACCACTACTGAACTAAGTATGTGACCTGGTGTGACCTCATGAGCTACTGTAAGCCTCAAGTTATTTGATGCAAAGTGAGAATAATGACTACCTCGTTGGGTTTTTCTGCAGATTAAATAGAATCAAATACCTACTATCGAACCTAATGTCCAATATACAAAGGGAGTTAACTCAATAATATTACCGTTGACAATAAGAATTGACATTTGAATGTGATTCTGTCTGATTCCCAAACCCTGAAACACAATCTCCTATTATCAATTGTAAGGAAATGGACTAATGGAGCATTTATTTATAAAAGCATTAAACATCAGTTGTAGGTATGAGTGCTTTCTGCAGCTTGGTGTGTGTTTTTGCTTTTTAAACTCAATTTTAATTTTTTACAACTAAGAAAAAAAGATGTCTGTATTAAACAGGAGATAGGCTAATTGCTCAAACAAACAATTTCAAAGCACAGTGGATTAAATAAGATTGGAGCTTTCTTCTTTCTCTCCCAAATAATCATGTAGAAGTCAGTAAACACTCAAGATCCACCGAGTCATTCCGTTCCACAGGCCATTCAGGGAACCCAGGTCAAAGCTGGGTCACTCCCTGCCCTAGATTTCATCCCGCAGGAAGAAAGAGACATGGAGGTTGCCATCACCACACCCACTTACCTCCCAAGGGTTCTGTTGAGCTGCAAAGGAAGCCGAGAAACACAAGTCTACGTGACCATCTAGCAGGTCAGATCAACCTGTATTTGTGCAAGACAATTTGAGAGAAGAGAACTAGTAATTCGGACTGGAGAAAGGGAGTGCTTTTAAGTTACATTAAGTGTATGATATTCCTCTAATAATTGGGTTGATTTCCCTTTTATGTATAACTGGATAAGATGATAATAGTCATAGAGTTGGCAATTTCCTCTTAATTTAATTTATAACATACAAAGCTTTAAAATACAGCTCAAATAGAATCTCCTGTAGCACGACATGTTCTTTTGCTGCAGATATAACCAATATCCTTCATTTTTTATCAGGCATTGTTTCATTACACGTGTCTATACATCTATCTACTAGATATCTTTTCTCCTAGAATCTCTTCTTCACACAGTACAAATCCTGTCTTACACACCTTGAGTTCTTAAGCCAAGTTGTGGGTCTGCTGTATATTAGAAAATTAATGTTGAGCAAATGCATAAATAAACTGGAAAAATACTTAATGATTTCTTATATGGTGACTGACTTATTTATTTCATCGGACACTCTTAGATGTAATGTATAATGAAGAACTAGATGACCTAATTCTAAATGTGAATTTTAAATATATTCAAGTATATTTGTTCCCATATTGGGTATATTTCTGATTCCTTGAGATAGATAAAGTTGTTTGCTTATTTACATGGCAAATATTAATGCTTGTGCAACTTCTAGGTCAAGAAATATATAGTTCTTGGTGATATGAAGTTTTAATGACACTGTTCCTTCTCTTAGGTATCTGTTGCAGTTTTCTTTATGTTCAATTGAGTCTTTGAGGTCTGCAATTCCAGTAAAGTTTATGGAAGGCTTCTTACTTTCCCCAAGCAGTTTATGAGAACTTGAAAGGGGTTTCTCTTCACTCCCAACAAAATAACTAGCCTACTGATTTATTGCATTTTTCTCTCTTTTTCTGAAACCCCAATCTCCTTTGAAAAATTTGCCTGTTTTTAATTTTCATTTCCCTGGCAATCTGTCTTACTCTTTCTTTCCTTTCATTTTCTAGAAATGGTATAATTCCCTGGCCCCTATACCACACCCCAGTCTTCACTGATTGAGCTTCTTTTCCCAAAATCTCTGTCTTTGTTTTCTCAGCAATAGCACAATTAAATATCTTCTTCCAAAAGCTTTAACCTCAAATCACAGAAGTTCCAGAATAAACTCCCATTTTCCTCATCTTCTTACAGTACCCCTATTATAGAACCATGAAAATTGATATATTGCAATTTGTTTACAGCAACCTGCATATTTTGAAATAAAGTAAGACATTTACAATATCTAACAATTCAAAGAATACATGTTGTTGATTATTTGTAAATCTGGCAATATTTACTGGTTTGGGTGAATGTTACTTACATAAAAATCTATATTTCTGCTCCATTCTTTCTTGAAATTTTGTATTTAATCTTAGCTAAATTTTCTGATTGAATATGTTCTATTCAGCAAGTAGTTTTCTTAAAAAAAGGAGTACTTTTCAGTAGTGTTCAATAAAATGTTCTACAAGTCTATACATTGCATATCAATTTTTCTGTGTGTGTCTGTATTCAGACATACATGTGTCTGAATTTTGATTCATTTTGCCTCTTTTATATCACTGGAACCTAAAGATACTCTATATGACAAGTATGCTTGATAACTGTTGAATAAAAACATTCCTTTACCCACTATGTTGAGCACCAAGATGGCCAGTTTTATGCCATGAAGTAGCCAATAAGACCTTTGCTCTCAAAGAATTCATAATATAATTAGGCAGAGAAAGACAGCTGTACCCATGGTGATCAATTGCCTAGCAAATATGTTAAAGTGAGTGGATCCTAGACTTAGGTGGTCAAGATGTGCACCTAGATATGCTAAAATCTTTGAAGACAAGCAGGAGTGTTCCAGGCAAAGCAAAATATGTTAGAATTGAAAAAGAGTCCTATCTGGGAGTCTAAATATTGTATAAAATGTAAACTATATATTTCTTAAGTAATTTAAAATAATCATAAATATTTAAAAAATCACACCATTGTGATGATTGAAGTCAGCTTTGCCAAAGTGAACACATGGACAGTTGTCTTTGTCAGTGGGCCGCAAATCAATGTTCAGAGTTGATTTTATAGTTTTTGCTGAGGAAGCAAAGTCCTTGATACCTCAGAAATCCCTCACAGTTGATATGCTTGACAGGGTGTGTGAATGCCAGGAGTTACAAAACTGAAGACATTCAGTATCACCTATGTCTACTTATCTTCCTTTGTGCAAAGAGTTATAGACCCTAAAGTCAGACAGTTGCATGCACAGATGAGACATTTATGCAAAGGGGACATTTATGATAAGCAATCTTAGGTAAGTGCTACAGTCAAGAAAATAGTATCCTCAAAGTTGAGAGAGATAAAAGAGTAACAGCTCAGAGTTCATTGTGAGAACTAACTGAGATAAAAATACCTGTATTAGGGTTCTTTAGAGAAACAGGGCCAAGAGGAGAATTAGCTCATGTGATTATAGAGGTCGACAGCTTCCAAAATCTTGAGAATGATTCAGCAAGCAGGAGACCAGGAGAGCTAGTTTTATTCTCCTGTTCAAAGTCCAGTAGACTTGAGCCCTTAGAAGAGTGTATGCTTCAGTTCAAGTTCAAAAGCACAAGGTAGTCAGGCATAAATAATCCTCTCTTCCTTGAGGAAGGGTCAGTATTTTTGTTGTATTCAGGCTTTCAGTTGATTGGATGAGTTACACCCACAGTAGGAAGGGCAATCTACTTTACTTGGTCTACCATTAAATTTATTAAACATTAAATGTTAATTTTCTAAAATTTATTAAATATTAAATGTTAATTTCATCACTAAACACCCCCAGAAGTCCCTAAAAAAAGTGTTTGACAAAATATCTGAACACCTGTGACTCAATCAAATTGACACATAAAATTAACCATGATTGAAATGGGGGCTTCATAAAAGTCTTAAAGAGTAAAGGAAGCCATGATAAACACAAAGACAACTGGCTTTCTTCATCATTGTTTAATAGGAAACAGAATAAATCAGCAACCCCTAAATAATTATTCTTGTAGTAGCTAAAGACCATTTGGGGAGAGTGAGAAAGGGTGAGAAGAAGGAACTGATTGCAAGAACTCACAGTGAAATACAGACTATTGACAGTTTTCCGGGGAATGAATGTGGCTCACGATCAAGCACAGCAAACCACAAAATGAGAAAATCAGCTTGTGGTCAACCCAAAAGACAACTTCCTAACCACCAGCTATGATGGCCAATGAGCCATAATTCTAGTGGCAATCCGACATGGAAATGGATGGGAAAGCCGCATGCTCCACACTGAGTCTCTCAGCCCACTCTATATTTCCCAGTCCCTTAAGATAAGAGACAAGGCCAGGGAAACGATGCAGGGTCATTCCTTCCTCGGGGAGATAAAGAGAACTCCTTGAGTAAACCGAGTTCTGACATGAAGGTGGCTTTCCAAAAGTTCCTCTCATTTTGCATTGCCTCATCTGCGTGATTTATACTTGTCGAGCGAGCGCCTGATGGTTCCTGGAATTACACTGCTTGCTATCACTTTGGTCTCACTCACATAAAAGCATTGTAAGGTCCACAAGGTATCCATTTTATCAATGGTAACAAAGAACCTCCGAAGTGCCCAGTGACTCTGGAGATTAAGGCAGGAGGATCACAATTTTTTTCTTTTTGGGGGGGGTGGGGCACTCAATCACTGAGCCACCTCCCCAGCCGTATTTTGTATTTTATTTGGAGACAGGGTTTCACGGAGTTGCTTAGGGCCTCACTAAATTGCTGAGGCTGGCTTTGAACTCGTGATCCTCCTGCCTCAGCCTCCCGAGCCGCTGGGATTACAGGCATGCGCCACCAAGCCCAGCCAGAGGATCACAATTTGAGGCCCATCTCAGCAAATTAAGAAGACCCATTAACTTAATGAGAACCCGACTCAAAATAAAACTTAAGAAAGAACTAGGGGTGTAGCTCAGTAGTAAGGCACCCTTGGGTTCAGTTTCCAGTACCAAAGGGAAAAGAAAATAGAAGTGAAGGTTAATAGGATAATATAACATTCCCAGAGAACACTGGATCTGGGATTCCAAACCAAATCCTTCTATTTCAAAGTCGGAATACATCATAGTCTCAGGCATTCTTCACAGGTTTATTATTATTATTATTATTATTAATTATTATTATTATCATTATTACACGAAGCATGACAAACTGAGATACATTTTAGAAGGTCTGAGCCTCTAAAAGCTACCAGAAACCTGACTTTATACACATTTAGGTAAAATAAAACTGGTTGTCCATATCATAGAGTTAAGAAATCTTGCCTACAGAAAGGGATGCTATGCCTGGTTGCATCATCTGTTATGGTAAAGGGAAAGCATGAGTTAGTTCCATTATGGTAGGAAGAGGTGGGAAGAGCTTCCTGCAGTGGTATTGTCCAATTCACCCCCTTGTTAGGATCATGCTGCAGCAACTGCTCCTCAGTGGCTGAGAACATGGACCAAAATACCTGATAAAAACATGGAAAAGACATGAAAACAAAAACTTTAGGTCTTGAATTGAGAAAATACCTTTATAAAGACTATTACTGAAATAGTTATTTCCAATGCAAATTAAACACAGTGAATTTTTAACAATTGAGGAACCTAAGATAAAGTATATTGGTTTTTCTTGGACAGTTTCTGCAACTATTATCCTATTTTAAATTTTATTAAAATTTAAAAAATTGTAAATAAAGGAAAAGTAAATTATTTTCCCTCCAAAGCAGATGAGCTTTTTAGCTGGATAGGCTTGGTTTAAATACCAGCTATACTACTTAAGGTCGGGGGTTTGAGATAGTTATTTAATCTTTCCAAGCATCAATTTTCTCATCAATAAAATGGGATAAATGAAATGAACCTAATTCAGATTTTTCTTGTGAGTTATAATATTTCATGTAACTTACTTAAATATAGATCATCATATATCATGAGTTAAATGTCTCATACCCAATATGATTATTATTGTTTACTTGATGAGTTAAATTTGCCTGAATTATCTAGAAGATTATTTGAATCTTCTTTCCCAGAGACACAGACTCAGATTTACTGTGAGAAGATTCTTCTAGAACTTAAAATGTCAACTTTGATCCCAGAGTCAAATTAAGCACACTTTGAATAATTATATCACTCTTTGGAGAGAACAACAACAACACTGGGTTATCTTTGTAAGGCTAAAAAAAAAAAAAAAAAAAAAAACTCTAGAAAGTGCAAGTAGATCTGTTTTATAAATTCCAATCCTCTCCCTGGTTTGTCAAAACAAAACCTTTTCCCTTAGGAAAATCTGTCAGTAAACTCAGGCTCTCCCCAGCTACTGTTTAATTCCATTTCCCTTTTATGGGCCCATCAAGAAAAAAGGAAAAGAAAAAGAAACAGAAACAGAAAATCTACTTTCAAAAAATTATAACTGTCTAAAAATATGGTTGATGTAAAAAAAAACATGATTGTTATGATTGTTGTTAGTAAAATTACCATAAATAACACTGATGCCAGCTGATGCTTCTTTATGTTTTCAGATAATTTGGAGTGACTGTGTGATCAGCAGTTTTAGGAGTAGGGCAAGATTGAAGAGGGAGTTGGGAAGGGAGGTTGGCTTATATTAGGTCAATATGGTGAATTCTGGGATGATGCCGGTGGGATGATTCTCCATCTTGATCACAATGGTGGATGTGTGAATCCACCCCTGTGATAAAAACTGCATAGAACTCCATGCACACAAACACAAAGTAGTATTATATACACAAGTGAGTACAGGTAAAAACTGAAACAGTCTGAATAAAATCGGTGAATTTTATCAATGCCAAATTCCTGATTGTAATATTATACTACACTTTTTCAGGTTGTTTCCACTTGGGGATTTCAGGTAAAGGGTATATGCTATCTCTCCATGACTTCTCCCGATTCTATGTGGATATACAGTTATCTGGAAATAAAAATTTAATTAGAAAATGTATTATTTAATGTCTTTCACCTACCTCAAGGTCTGTTGTAACCTGGTGAGATAGAGAAGAGATAGTTTTCCAAGTTATTTCAATAGATTTTAATCACATCTAGGGCTTTGTCCAAATTCCAGAGAGAGTTGTCTTCCTTTTAAAAGACCCAGAACTAATACAGAACTGCTGGTTCCACCATCCTAAGACAAACACATTAGACAAATGTAAATGTATTAGATTTGTCATTTGATGAATGAGGGGGAAAAAAAAAAAGCCAATATTTCCAGGAAGACAGTGGCAGCTTGAATGAGCAGTTTCTTAAGTTACCCAGGAGGAAGCTGCAGTCCTGGGTATCTAAGGAGACACCTTGAGCAGCCTGCTTCCTGAGCCTGCCACCAACGACGACTGTCCAGAACAAGAGAGTCTGGGATCAATTAAGAAAAGTGAACTTCTAACCCATGTGAACTGTCACGTTGGAGGCCTGGTCTGGGCGGTCTCCGAGGTCCCAGGGGTTAATCACAGCCCTCCACAGCTAATAAGACCCTCCCGTGTTTTTCCTACCTTCACTTACCAAGTTGTGCCCTTTGAGGCCCTGGAGGAGAAAGTTCCCTTTTCCTTTATTTCCAGGGAAGGGTCTGGGGGTAGGTGGGAGATCAGAATAGATAAGAATGCAGGCTCTCTAACCGGGTCTGTGGCTGGCATGTAATAAGTGCTCAATGCATTTTTTGTCAAATATTTCTTTGAAATAAACCTTCAGAGGTGTTCTAGTCACAGCTCCTGATCTATAGACCAGAAGAAAAACCACCCACTGGTTTAAATGCTTCCTATAGGTACCCATCATTCCTTTTCAATGTGCCCTGCCATCGATGGTATTTTTTAGTGTCCATTTAACAGATGAGGCCAT
Source organism: Urocitellus parryii (assembly GCF_045843805.1). Lineage (NCBI taxonomy): Eukaryota > Metazoa > Chordata > Mammalia > Rodentia > Sciuridae > Urocitellus > Urocitellus parryii. Next base: position 18,268,493 of record NC_135537.1, on the reverse strand, counting down.
TGAGGCCCATGCAGTTCACATAGTTGCCAGTTCACATAGCTGGAAAGTGATGAAGCTAGATGTAACCATGGCCAGTGTAATCCCAGCACTTCCGATTAGGCACATCCTGCGTCTAGTCATTTAACAGGGAGTGTCTGTTCACTGGCAGAAATATATATTCATCATTGAAGGCATCTCCCCCGGTTTGGATCTTAACCAACATTCTCATAAAAAGTTTCACAAAGCATTCACTTCATGTTTATAACAATCTTAAGCTGTGGAAGTTGTCAACTCTAGTTTATAAAGGAGAAAGTGGGGTCAATGTATTTAAGTGGCTAAAAATGGGGTCCCGTGGAGTAAGTGGTGAACTTAGTGTCTGATAGTTTCACCTTCCAAAACTGACTCGTGGGTTTACTGTATGTTGTTGAATCTTGCATTTCATTATCAACAATTTTGCTCTGAATTTCAGTTAAGTGTAGTTGAGCTGACCCTAACTAGTTTTGTGGAAGTATAGATTGTTTGTCTATAAGAAAGCCTGTATTTGCCGTCTCGGTGGGTTGATGTGAAGAAAGAATGTGAGGATACCAGCGAAAAGTCTTTGTTACCTGTGAATTAGAAACAGCTTTTAGTTAACAATTTGATCATTGATTTTAGAATCATTTTTATTTTGATAAGACAATGCCAAAATAGTTCATTGGATTATAATTTTTGGTCATATATTTAAGTCTGAATTCACTTTTATGTGTAAATTAACTCACTTGTTTAACAAGTGAGCTTTGATCAGTATTAAATGAGATGCAGTACACCAGACCCTATAGACAGTACACAGTAGTAGCACTGTACATAACTATCACTTAATTTTCATCATGCAGCAGCCATGTCTTATTTACCATTACCCATCTCACTCCATGTGTGTTAATCAACTTTTCATAACTGTGACCAAAATACCTGATAAAACAACTTAGAACAGATTTATCTTGTCTCATGTTTTCAGAGATCTCAGTCAATGGTCAGCTGGCTCTGTTGCTTTGGTTCTGAAGTGAGGTGGAACATCATGGTGAAAGGTATGGCAGAGAAAAGCTGCTCAGATCCTGGCAGCCAGGAAGCAGACAGAAAGATAGGAAAGGACTGGGGACAAGTCCAGGGCATACCCCCAGTTACCTACTTCCTCCAACCATTTCCCATATCCTACAGTTTTCACCATTCCCTGATAGTCAGTTCAGCTATTAACATTAATCCACTGGTGAGATCAGAGCCCTGATGATCCAATCACATCCTCAAAGCCCCACCTCTGAGTGTTGTTGCTTTGGAGACCCAGCCTTGGGAGACCTTCCAGATCAAAATCATAACACCATGTCTAGCAAGAGTTAATGCTTAACAAATGCAGATTAAATGTGGAAAAAATTAAAACTTACTTCTTTTCCATTAAAAGTTTACGAGGCTGTCAAAAGTTAACGAGAAAATAAATGTCATGAGTCAAAAGAGAGATGCAGGATATAATTTGGTGGATTAGAATTATCTAGTTTATTCTAGGGAAGAGGTAGTGATTACTCAAAGTGATACAAATCAACCAGATAGCCTCAGTGAACCAGAAATTATTCAACAGGGTAAGTTTCAAACTTACTTCTATCAGTGTGCCCCTCTGCCCACAGATGTTCTTCTGGTTCTTTAGGCCAGGCAGAGTCCAGAGAAATCGATTTTAAGAAACACTCATGGTAATTCTTAGGATCAGATAAGTACAATGAACACTGTTGTAGAAAAAGTAAGGTATTTAAACAAGTTGGGTGAAATAGTTGGACAAGATAAGAAAAAAGTTTGTAAGACGATGTTCCTTTTTCTTCCATTTTATTAAGCAAAGTAATCTTCCAGATATTAGGAACATCTGGGGAAGTTTTTTTCCCACAATTTACATAGATCTAAGTACTCAGAGTTAGCCTTGGCATTCATCCATTTATGTCCTGAGTTCAATGCAGCCATTGATTACTACTTCATACAAATGACTTCAAATACTTCAAATGATTGTTATTTACTATTGTGCTCACTTTACCAACATCCATGTGCTCTGCCTCAAGATTTCTGTCTGTCTCTCTTAGACACACACACACACACACACACACACACACACAGAGAGAGAGAGAGAGAGAGAGAGAGAGAGAGAGAGAGAGAGAAATCAATTACTGTAATTATAAGGACTATGATGGGTTATAGAGAGAAGTCTGCAAGTTCAGTCTACCACTAATTCATGACTTTGTAAAATCACTTAGTTTTTGCTTCAGCAATCTCTGCACCATTGAGGTGAAAGAATAAATGGATCTAAAACCTGGAAATTTCTGCATGGTGATGCTTTAAAATTATGGGAAGCAAGGATTTATTTGCAAAGCAAGACTACATGTTTTCTATTCAGTCCTACAGGTGTCATTCAACAGTCACTATATGGTGGGCACTGAATTTCTTGGTGTCTCTGAAAATAACCACTACCTTGCTGTAGGCAGAAATGTATTCTCCAGAGTTGTTTTCTCAATAACATTTATTTTAACAATAATATGCTTAGTCTGCTGTGTAAATACGACTTCAGTGATTAGGCAGCCTGCCCAGTCAAACATTGTTTGGGGTTATAATTATAGCTATTTAATTGTTGAACCCTCTCATATAGCTGCAAAAGAATACCGGTTTGTTTACACACAGCAATTTTAAACTTGTTTCTTCTTGCATCCTTTTTCTTCTTTAAAGGAGAACTCAGGATAATTCTTTTCTAGCCTGAAACCCCAGAGTACAATTAAGGTCCCCGCAAACACAACAGGACTTGGAGACTCCCTTTTGGTTAAAGTAAGGAGCTGTTGCCATGATTTGTTTTAGTTTGATAAACAGAGAGAACTGTTCTGTTCTGAGACCTCTTCCCCCCCTCCACTCAGAAAGGGGGTGTTTATGTACAGCTGTGGGGAATTACTCACAGGAGGTTTAAACAGTGGAAAATGAAAACATCCTCTTTTTTTTTTTTGGACCCACCCAGCCCACCAAGGTTTACAGTCTTATCCAATGAAAAGACAGACTTGGATTCACTGATAACTCCCCTTGGAAAATGGAGACCCAATCTCTATCAGGACAGCGCATTAAGGGTAGCAGAGGGTTGGAGAACCAGTATGCTTCCCAAAGGGATTTGCTTCAAAACCAGCTTTCAGATTAGATACCAGTGTTGACAGAGCCAGAGTGATCAGGGTTGTAATAAAAATATAACCTGTGGATGAATATAGAAATTGCACTATGATTTCTGCAGGGCCATTAAACCCCCTTTTATCCAATGAATGTTTTCAAGACACTCTGACTTGTTTTATATGGATGTTGGGTAAAGGATAGAAGGGTCTCTTCTTTCAAATTTTCCCTCAAGTCACCTTTTTTTTTTTTTATCCATTATGTTTAATTACTTTGTTCTGTGCAAAGAGAAAGAAGATAATTTAACTGAATGAGAAATATGATTAAATGAATTCATAGTAATTGGCTCCATAACACCTTGAAATGAATGGCTATAATTTTAATAAATGAATCACTAGCCATAGTGACATTATATCATGACTTTTTGTTTCTGTAAAGAAATTTTAAGTAAATACCATTATGCAGGGCTTGAAGTGACCATTGCTAAATTTCCTTGCAAATTGGTTGATATAATAGCTGGATAAATGGCACATTTTACAAGTCCCTTCATTATTACTGTGCCAGCTTTCTCATGTGATAAACCTAAATTTTCTCAGGTTTAATTTTATAATTAAACCAAAAATGTCCCATAAAATATAACTTCAAATAATGTCAATATACCTGTTTTACAGGAATGCTTTATATCCTCTGTCTTGACAGGGTATGTAATCAATAGGTAAAGATGTCCTGAAAAAACATTATCAGCAATATTGGTGGTAAAGACCCCATGAAGTGGTTAGCCTTGTCTATAATACTCTATTTAAATGGTAACACACACTTATTCTTTATCCATTTAATTTCTATTTTTCAAAAGGAAAAGATATCATGCATTGGGAAGCAGGTATGACATAATCAGGGAAGCTTACTTATATAAACAAAAGTCATCACTAACATGAGATTATCTCAGAGAGAAAATGTTTAGTTTATGTATATTATCCAGTAGTTAAAGCAGAAAGATGCTTATTCAGTTTTCTAGGGGAAATAAAACTGGCACCTAAACTTTGTGTTCTTTTTTTTTTTAATAAGAATTAAATAGCTTTAAGAAACAATTATCTCTTCTATCCTTCCCTCTATTCCTACTTTCCTTTCTGTTCATTTCTTCATAAACTTTTTTTTTCATATTTTAAAATATCATTGCTAAGCTTATTTTTAATTCTTTTTAAAAAGTCTTTTTTATTGTTTCAATGTTTTCTTTCCAAAGTTAAGCTCATATACACATATTCTATATAAATTAAATTATTATATATAAATACATAATGGTATATATGTATATATACAGATTAAGAGGAGGATTGATAGTGAATTGGAGAAGAAATTGAGAAATTTAAGCTATTGTCATTTAGTTGCTTAAGTATAAACAAGCTAATTAAGAGACATACATATATATGATATATATTTATACATATATATGTATTTTACATATATATATATGTGTGTATATATATATATATATTTTTTTTTTCCTGGTACTGGGGATTGAACCTAGGGATGCTCTACCACTGAGTTCCATCTTCAGCATTTTTTAGTTTTTATTTTGAGACACAGTCTTACTAAATTTCCCAGGCTGGCCTCAAACTTGCAATCCTTCTGCCTCAGCCTCCTTAGTAGCTGGGATTAAGGTGTATACCATCTCGAAAATATTTCTCAAATGAGAATACATGATATTTTTCTTTCTTGTGGCCTGAGTTATTTAACTTATTATAATATTCTCCAGTTCCAACCATGTTACTGCAAATAATAGAATTTCTTTTTTTAATGGTTGAATAATATAATACATGTGTATATATACATGTGTATGTATGTATATATACTGTATTTTCTTTATGCCTTCAACTGTTAATGAACACTTAAATTGATTCTAAATCTTCATTACTATTTATAGTGCTACAATAAAAAAGGGAGTGCAGATAATCTCTTTGACATACTGGTTTCCTTTTTTTTTTTTTTTTTTTTTTTTAGATATGTTCCCAGTAGCAAAATTGCTGGATCATATGGTAGTTCTATTTCTAGTTTTTTGAGGAATCTCCATAATACATGTTATCACTTATATGTGGAAACTAAAAATTGATCTCATACAAGTAGATGGGAGAACAGTAGTTAATACCAGAGGCAGGGAAGGGTGGTTAGGGAGGATGGCTAATGGGTACTAGGATACCATTGGAGAAGGAGGTGTAAATTCTAATGTTCCATTGCACAGTGAGGTAGCTATGTCTAACAACTTTTAATTGTACATTTCAAAAGGACAAAGAGAATTTTAAATGTTTCTAGCACAAAGAAAGGGTAAATATTTGAGGGAGCAGTAAAATCAACTACCTTAATCTGATCATTATACTTCGTACATAAGTGTTGGAATATCACACTGTATCCCCTAAATATGTACAAATAGGAGTAAATAAATTTTTTTAAAAAAACCGGGTATGGTGGCACAAGTCTATAATTCTGGCGGGGATTTTTACCATCATTATTATTATTTCTTTATTGTCAAAATTAGAAAGGACTGGAGATGTGACTCAGTGGTTAAGTGTTTCTGGATTCAATCCCTGATATATATTTTTTAATTGTCAGTGAAAATGAGTAAATATGTACTAATATTAAAAAATGTGAAAAATAGCCCCTTCTTTCAGAGAAAGAATCTGGAAGAAAAAGAAAAGACACTTTTTTGTCATGCTGGTCCTTCCATTGGCCTATCAATATTTGTACAAAACCTTCCTTTGGGTTGTGGCTACCCAGAATAGTCCTACATCTAATTTTTTCCTCTTGAGCATCTACTGCGGTACTAAGCAGAGCTAGACAGGATAACAGAAGCAAGTCAAACAGAGGTGATCTTTAAAACACAAATTTATCCTGGACTCCCTGAGTTTAAAAGAATCCATTTGTGGCTAGAAAATGAGCATTTTTTTATCCAAAAGGTTGCAGCTGTTACATTCTCTTGAGAATACACAAAGCAAGACCTATCCATGCCAGGTTTTCTTGATTGCCTAACTTTGGTGATTCAGAGATAAAATCCCAAAATAGGCATTTATAAAGGCAAGGATGAGAGGAAGCCTCAGAACTGGGGTTGGTGCTCACTGCTGCTGGTTCTTGGACTATAAACCCTTAAGTTATTCTTCCCCTAAGTTTGCCAAGCTGCGGGAGAGAGAGAGTCTTGTTTCAGTCAAAACAGTCACAGGCCTTTCCATACAACATACTCTGTTCTGTCTACACTGGTGGTTATTTCCAAAAAACAGAATAACAGAAGTCTTGAAACAAATAATGAAACCAGAAAACTTAAGCCCTCAGATAAAAGGAAAACAAAACAAAAACAACAAGGAAGAGGAGAAAATATACTTTCCCAGGAATGCTCACATCCCTACAGATTCAGTTTTCAAAGTGGATTTTCTTTGAATAGGGTTTGGATTTGCCAACAGGCTATTAGGATATAATACACTACTCACAATTCTCCAAGAAAAGATCTAAGGTTTGTTATAATTTTCCCATTTTCCCAGAGATGGGTCGCGCCAAGAGGAATAGGTTGAAGGAAAGTGGGCAAAAGATTGTGAGAGCAGGAAAATGTTGCTGGATCCCATCCAGTCCTCTTCAAAGGATAACCTCTTCCAAACAGAGCAAACCTTCAGGGGGAGATTATGCAAAGCCTCTGCCTTCCAGCACCCCTGAGAACCTGCCACCCCCATCCATTCAGACTTAGGGATTAGGAAAACTAGAGGAATGAAAGCATCTATTTATCCTGTGGTCCATATCAAGAATTGTTCTTCTGGGCTGTTCTGGGCTAGGTCCTGTGGCTTCACTGGTGGTGTGATCATTGCTTTTACGTTTTTGGGGGGTGGAGATGCATCTGTATTGTCTGATAATTCAGTACTTATTTTTTCCACAAGGATGCCTAATTGTGTAACTCCTGGCTAGATTTCCATAGCCGAATGATAGAAATCAGAGTTGGAAAAGACCTATTAGGTCATTTTACTCTAACTCCTGCCAGTGAGAGTTTTGCCTCTAATATGCTGGATGATACGTCCACCCCTTCCCATGGGAGATTAGCTTCCACAATCCAATTAGTTCACACTGCCAACACTTTTTCTGTGGCATTCAATTTACAATTGATAGCATTGTTTTTCTTAATTCAGTTCTCAATAAGTGTTTATTTTCTCTTATTGTTTTCAAATTTTAATCCACAGATAAGTTCCTATTTTCTTATTTTTCCCCAAATGCACTTATTTATTTCACTGATGCTTTTTCCTAGAATCTTTCATTTATTTTTTCACATTTGTTATTCTTTGCATGACTCTGTGTCTCTTTGATATAAAGATAATGAAGACTTTGAAATTCCCAACATGGCCCATCTCCTTCACAGGGTACAAACAGTGCAATTAAGAAGAGAATTGAGACTTTAATTTTTTAAATAAGATTTAGGTTTCTCCAACATTTTGTTCCTAGTTTTCATTAGTTTCTGGCAGAATGGTTAATGGCCTAAGATATGTCGGCAATTCTTTTTGTGTGTGCGTGTGTTGCTGCTGTGAAAACCTTGGCTCAGAAGATCAGACGAGATAAGACAAAAGATAAGGTATAGGAGGAGGAGATGCAAAATATATTACTGAACTTAGGAACAGAAGAAGCTCAACCTTCTATTAGTAAACTTCACTCTCTGATGATATCACCCCTTTCCAGGCACTATGAGGTGAACCACACAGGGCAGATCCCTTGAATGGGAAGTTCTCTAGGCAAGCCATCACCCACCTGGAATTTTATTTCTTCCTTGCCTAAGGCCCTGGCTTCGTTCCTGCTTTGCCTGTCACCCTCTTCTGACTCTGGTCTTGTTTTGACCTGTAGATTACATTTCTTGTCCAGTCCACCATGCAGAGTTGGTCTCCTCCTTAAGACCTCCTCCCAGCTTGCTGGTGCAAGGGAGGAGCCCTGCTTCTGGACTCTGCCCTCTGACTAAACTCTCTTGTGTCCCCTCCCTTTCCTGATGAGCCAATACCAACACCTGCCCAAACTCTATAGTTTTTCTCCTTCCTCTTACATCTTTTGTAGTTAACACACTCTGTCCACTCAAATTTATGCAGCTATATTTGAGGTTACAGTCCTGACTCAAAGTAGCCTGCTTAAATGGCTCTTTCAGGGAGCTGTATAGAGAATTTATGTCTCACAAACACAAGAAAAATATTTAAGGTCTATCAGCACCTGCTCAGTACCCTAGTCCCAAGTTGCTGTGACCATCCTCTGCTGGCTCTATTCCAGCAACATTGGTCTTTCCAGGGTTGCTGGGCTGGTGCTAACACCAATCTCTTTTCCACTTGGGTTTTCGTCCTACTGTTCCCTCTCTTTGCCTAAGTTTTACCATTCATCAAGTCACAGATGACGTGGAATTTAAAAAAAAATATTGCCTCTAAGCATCCTTCCCTGGGTTCTAGTATTACACTTCATCATTGTGCCCTTTATTTGTCCCAAATTGTGAACATATACTTATTTATTTGTTAAACCGTTTGGAAAGTGTAAAACTCTATGATCTCATTTCTACTGTGCATAGTATATTACAGGTGCTCAAACAGGTGAACACTTCAACCATGAGAGCAAAAAGAAGACAGAATGAAGGTTGATGGAATTAATTAACACGTTATTGATGACTTAGTCTATATGATTCTGGTTTTCTTCATAATTGTAACCTTCTAGTTTGGTTATGTAAAACTTGTCATTATGAAAATCCATAGAATTATATTAGAAAAGTTTACTGGCTTTAGGTGATAGCAACAACATTCTTTTTACTTGTAAAAGACTTTACTGGGAAAAACAGAAAGCACATGTCACTGATGAGAAAATGAAGAAGTATGCTTGCAGAGTGCATAGAAACCCAAAGAACATGGAATCCAGACAGGAGAAGCAATGCCTTCAGGATGCTCCTGGTCTCTCTATTCCATTGTTTCCAGATGCTGCTGGAATCTCTAGGCACTATCATTAGCTCCACTGCAGGAACCCCACAGCAACTATCATGTATGAGTTCTGACCAAGCCTTTGTTAGCAACTAACTTGAGCTTCAGAGTCTGGATTAGAGGGCTGCTTGATCAACGACTGATTAGGTAACATAGTGCTGGACTCTAGAGGAGACAGAGAATCATGTAGCTACCTTTAGTATAGACATTTTGAGATAGAAAATCTCACCCCTCTGGCATGTCAGACAATGAGTTATTTCCTTCAAATGAGTAGGAGAAATGAATGATGGATACCTGTCAAGAAACCAATCAATCAAACCAAGCAATTAGCATGCAGCAACAGCAAGTGCTAGCCTTTGTCCAATAATGCATTAGAATATGTCATGCCTAACATTTGAGCTATATCTAGCTTTTTATGATCATCTTATGTTCATATTATTAATTTTGTGGATCTTCTTTCCTAGGAATCTGCATTTTTGAAATTTATTGGTCCTTAAAGGCATTAGATTGATGCCTTTGAATTATTCTGTAGATTCCTTTGATGATACAGGTAGTTGAAAGAGTCTAAAGCTGGATTTCCTAGAAGCTGAGCCTGAGACTCAGATTAAAGGATATCTGAAAAGGGTGTGCAACATTTAAAGTAGATATTTACTAACATCTGTTGGTTTTATTATTTTATTATTTGTATTTTTTTCACAAATAAGCAAAAAAGGAACATGATAAAATTAGCCCTGCAACAACCACTCAGCTTTTCTTTTTGACTTTCCCAGGGTATAAAAAGACTGTGGCTACATCATGGCAAACATCTTGTCAGACAGACTTCATTCAAAGAGCTGAACACTTTTCCTAGGCAGCCTCAACATGTGGTTGATGTGAAGGACTCTTCACTCACTAGCTGTTTATTTTCCCACCCAGATGTTGACAGTTATATTAGGCCATAAATACGGCAAATAACAAACTGATACCTTACTGCAAAATCAATTCATTTCTACACATAAATACCCAAATATTGATATTGAAAGTTCTTATTCAGAAAAAAATGCCATTATGGTTATATGATGAATAACCAAAACAACAATAATCATAACCACAGAACTTCCCTTTAAGTCCTTAATATTTAATTGACAAAAATACTTATTAAAATGAAAGTATTATCATTATCCTCTGTAATCATCAAGGAAACTGAGGCATAGTTAGATTTACGATGTAAAACAAGGCACACAACTGGTACATGATGAAGTAGGAATGATTTTTTTCATTATTGTTGGGTGTGTCAAAATGATCTCAGCATTTCATGGCAGTTCATTTTGACTCTGAATTAAACGGTCAGTGGAGTCACTAGTTTCCTTTGTAAGTTTCTCATTTTCCAATCCATGTGTTGAAATCTCAGAGTATAAATGTTCTGTCTTTTGGAGATAAAGGTATTGTAAATGGCCCACCAGCCACAGGGCAAGTTCTAACCTAGGAGCACTATGTTGAACACACCATGTGGATGAGAGCATTTACAACTCTTATCTCAGGGCCTTCTCAGGTTTACCACCAGGGAACTACACCAATGGCCCATAGACCCAAATTAAGCTAACTAGTTGGCTGATACAAGCAAATGAATTAATTTTACAAAACTATCATTTTTGAGTACTTGGTGGACACGGTACCAGGTACTTTAGATGATTAGGAAGTTACTTTGTTGCTCTCTTTTGGCTACCTCTCTTCTTTCCCCTTTATTTGTTGTAGGTAACAATTCTCTCATATGTACACACCACATACTATTCCATCCACCTGACCACTGCTCATTGGTTCCAAAATGCGCATGTGACACAAGCAAGACCAATGACACTACTTCCTCAGAATTTTCCTAACTTCAATTGAATGGTAAGAACATTTCTTCTGTATTCATGAAATTTATTAGAATGTTTGCGCTGAGATGGCCATAATCTTGTTTTTAATTTTAAGGATATACATATTGAAAGAACACAGATCCATGCAAAAAGAAGCAAGGTCAGAGGACAGAATGATAATCAGATAGTTTGAATATACATATATAAATGTATTGATGGTATTTTTCTACTTTGTCTTAGTTTGCAGTTTGGTTAACTAGAATAAGTATGTTTCTTTTCTTTTTTTTTTTTTTTTGATCCGCCTTAAGCTTCCTGTTTCTGCCTTATTGTTATATTTAATACACTTACATTATCACAAACCACACAGAAACACCCTGATTTATATGCCATTAGTCTGATTTAACAAATCTGAAAATTAAGACCTGAATAGTTGATGTCATTGGCCACAGCTTGCATAATTAGCCAGTAGACAGCAGAGGCTGAATTCTAAATTTTCTCATGCAAAAGCTATTCATTAGCTATAATGCTCAACAGAAACCTACATTAGTGAAAAAAAATGAAACCATTTCTTAACACCTGAGATGTCTGAGCATGAATCACAAGAAGGATGTCACATGTGTAATACATATATCTTAGCTCATGATTTTTACTTATTTAGTTTTTCATATGGTCTCTCTAGAACTTTTGGTTACACATTCTTTCTATTCAACATGGTGAGCACAAATATAATGCTCAGGCAATGGAATCAAAAGAAGTAATCAAAATAGTTTATAATTTTGAAGATTTTTTAAACCACACAGTGTTAGATATGGAGCAGAGAAAAATTTGCATGGGCTAAAGCATTTACTAAAACACTTTCACAAATATATCATCTTGTTTTTGGAAGGAATATGTCTTACCCATGTTACAGACCCCAGTTCCCACCATCTTTGACATCACTCTCTATGATTCATAATACTTCCATTTTTCTTATTAGGAAATACCACCATCTAAACATTTTTCAATTACCCTTATATTCATGGAAATTTCATTTGGCTTTTTGTTTAATAACTGTCAGGGCTATTTTTTGAATATAGAAAACAATATTTTCCTAACTTCAGCAGATGCGTGGCATTGGAAGTGGAAATAGAGGAGGATGATACACCATGCAGAATGGAAGACTCTGATTTAGCTGGACCTATTTCTTAGCAAAGAGAGTGAGGCTTACACACTTTCCTCTCTACCAACTCACATCACTCATGAAACACATCACCTGGTAAAAATATTAATTACTTTGTGCCATGTATTACTAAGTAATAATTGTAATCTTCAATGTTTGGTCTGCTGTAGCCAAGGTCATGCATTATACAGGTTTCTTAAAATATTGCCAGTAATAAAATTACCATTTAGTCTGAAGACCTTCTGAATAAGGTTTTGGCATTAATTTTCATGTGTGTGCATACACACACACACACACACACACACATACACACACATCTTTGACCAGGGGTAGTCTACCATTTACTCATTTGTTCATCATTCACTAACTTATCATTCAAACATTTAATATTACCCCACTATTCTAAAATTCCCTCTGACATGATACAATTACACAGTGCCAAAGACTTGCGTTTGTACAGCATTTCCATGTGTCTGGGTTAAAGCAATTTGTCCTTATCTTGCAAAAATTACATCCTAGAAAAAGTATGTGTGTGGGTTTTTTGTTTGTTTGTTTGTTTTCTTCTGTTTGTCGCCTGCCCTCATTCTCGTTCTCGGTCTCCTCCTCTTTCATCTTTAATGTCTAGAACCTCCTGATTCCTCACAAAGGAGAACCACCCCAGATTGATCTTATGCCTTCCCACCATCTGTATGTTCATAGTATAGCATTTGGTATTTCACTGACATTATGAACAAGATTCAGTCATGAACTTCTTTGTCTCAGGGATCTTGTTGCTTATCCTCATTTGTCTTATGTTAAAGCCCCTGAAGCATTGCCAATGAGATGGAAAAGGAAGTCTGTCGTAAGTCCTATGAGAAAAACTAATCTGCAGTTGGGTTTGAACATAAACTTGGACTTGTAGATTGGTATTCTAGGAGGCTTCCAGGAGATGAAGAAGAAAGTAGAGATGCTCAGTAGCTGTTTGGCCAGCCTGGACTCACATGAGCATATTAGAACATTGTTGACTTCTCTACAATTTCTCTCTTCCCCTCACCATAGGCTCTAACTCTTTGCTGCTCATTTACTGAGCCTGAGATACTGGTGTGCTTCCATCCTATGACTACGCCCTTCATTTTTACTGCTTGGTCCTGATCTGGATGGACCATATTCTCCCCAGTCCCCCTGCTTGTCCCCTTTGCAAACCAAGGTTTACCTGAGGGAGGTGAGTTAGCAATGTGACCCTCAAGTCCACAATAGCTGGGGGAATTCAGACGAAAAGGCACACCCATTATATAAGCTTCATGGGGCAGAGACCTGCCTGTCTATCCCATGGAAGTTTCCCCCAGACTAAAGCATCAAATATAAACCAAATATCTGATGAATGAATAAGTTGTAGAAGAAAGTGTTAAAAGGAGAGAGTCTAGAAGTGGACCTCACCAGACATAAAGGTGAGTGGACCAATGGTGTAGGCACTGGAAATAGCTGGCCATTTAGAAACTGTCTTGACTGTTTACTCAAAATCACTTTTAACTATCTTTATGTAGTATGTTCTCACCTTCTGTGCTGATGGTATAGAAGGAGAACTTCTATTAGCAGGTGTCTCAGACTTCATCCAATTTAATCTCTGATCAGTGCAGAAATCACCTGGCCCACTGCCTTTCTTCCTTTCTTCAGTAGCTCCAATGACAGACGACTTTCTGGGATCACAGTTCCCAGGTCAGGCTGTGCCTATTGTTAGAATGTTCTTTTTTATATCCTATTGAAAATCAACAGTTGGAAAGCTTCTAGCACAGTGGATGGCATAGAAAAGATATCCAATTCCAGTAAGTATTGGAGATTTAAAAAAAAATCATAATACCTATAACTTTGAATCTTATGTTCTATGTCTTTTATCCTCACAATAAATGATAACTTAAGAAAGGAGGGCAATTCTTATAGATCTTGAAGACGTTAACACATTAGAAAAAATAAAAATAAAAAGTTTGGTTTACCTGCTTTACATTGGTTACGTTAATTTATGTGACCAGCTTACCAGTCTCATCAACTATCTTGCAACACTATAACCAGAGGGTATACATTTAACAGTGCCAGTTCCACCAGGTTGTGGTTGTTCTTGATTATGGTCTTTATGCTTTGCCTTCCTATAAATTAAGGCTATTTGTTTACTTAAAATTTTAAACAACTGGAAAAACCACTGGGTTGAAGTTTTTGTTTTTTGTTTCCTAAATTACTAGATGAAGCAGAGGAGAAAGAATTGAAAAAGACCAGGAATAAGCAGAGGAGGAGGAGCCAGAAGAGAAAGGAAAAGAAGACTGACATTCTGCTCTGTGGGCTTGGAATCTAGATGCATTGGATTCTTCAAAATACTGGCCAGTTCTAAGTGATATGTAGGTCAGTTCTCTATCAGCAAATGGTTCCCATGTTTGGAACAAAATAGCCCTTAGCATTTTTCCATCTCTTCTTTTAACCGCAGACCGACTATGGAGTGTCTTTGGAGGTCAATCCTTTTCTGGTAAACTGTAGGCTGAAATGATTTGTATTTCATTTCCGGATTATTTGACATCAGCATTCCAGTTGCTCTGTAGTAATCAATGGGATGTATCTGGGAGCGTCCTGGACGTGTCCAGCCTATTGTCACTGATCCTCTGTGGGTTTGCTCTGACAGCTTCCATGTGGGCTCCAGAGAAGGTCTGGGTTGCCAGAGGATTGTAAATATGAGCTTGGGTGAGGCCCAAATCCTCCAGATGTGGCTGTTTCATATTTTCAATGTGAATTCAAGGACCTACCCTCCTCTTTGACGGAGATAACAAGTGTCTCATCTCGTAATCAGAAAAATGTGGTGGTTTCAGTGGGGATATCTGCAGACAGCTTTTTCTTCAACTTACTCTTGGCTACATATAAGAAGCCTGGACTTCTTTTTCCCTCTGGTCCATTTGAGATCCCGAGGCCACGTCTGAGCACTCACTCTTTTTGCTAAGTCAAGGATTTGGGCTCCACCTTTTACTTATCTCTCTGTGGAAGCCAATGTGGTCTCTGACTGGACAAGGAACGTACATGAGGAAGTAACCTGTCAAATGAGTCAGTGCTGGTCTGACCAGAACTTCCTCCTTCTCCTCGCTTCCTGTAAGTGCAAGCTCAGATTTAGTGGTGGTAGGAAGTATTTCAACTAAATTCCTGTGGTCATATTCTCCATTTCCAAGCAGTGGGTCACTCTGTGTGCATGGGGATGAGCCAGGCCTTTTGCGTCTCTCTCTGCATCAGTTAAGTGTACTTTTATAAGGCACATTCCCTCCCCAAATGGGAAAACCAACAAAGTATCAAGACTGAGAAAACAGATTAAATATAACAAAATTTTTGCCCATGTCCTAATGGCCACCGTATTGAATTCCATGAAGAACTTGGTGAAACGAAAGGCATTGCTAGAATTCTTGACCATATTTTCTTTATTTCCACTGATATATGGTGTATAAAACTCCAAATAAAACAAATAACATTAATTAGTAGAAGCAGTAGCTCGACTGATATCTTGGCTTTGTTTAGTGAAAAATATTTTAAATATTTAAAAAGTATTTTGGGGCTGGGGCTGTAGCTCAGTGGCAGAGCGCTTGTCTGGCATCCATGAGGCACAGAGTTTCATCGGGGCACCACATAAAAACAAACAACTAAAATAAAGGCATTCTGTCCATCTACAATTACAAAACAATTTTTAAGAAAGTATTTTGGTGTCTACAGTCTTGGGCACCAAGGAATAAATCTGATTTTATTTTTAAAAAAGCATTTAGTATACATATCTATGAATATTTATTGCTTCAAAGGCTATATACTTCTATTGCTGAAGAATTAGTTCTCCTTTTTCATCTTTTCTCCTAGTCAAACACACTTTAAGTATATAATGGAGAAACCCCACATCCCTACCAGCTTGGTATCACAGTGGTCTCAATTAGGGATAAGAACAAGTCAGACACTCCTTATAAGGGTATGTTAAATAATTGGGGTTCAGAACATTGTCTATGCTGGAGTGAGGCAAAGATGTTTATTGCCATGTTTTGTATGATTTTTAATGGTTGAGGATAAAACATGACTAAGTAAATTTTTTAAAAATCTACACAATTCTATGAATTATTTGTAGTATTTTATCACCATTAAAATGATGCTTATAAAGAACTAATGATGTGGGGAAAGGCTAAAAATATACACTTTTTAAAAAAGTAAGATACAAAAAAAGTATAAAATAAGAGTATTTTCATATTTCCGGCCTGATATCATCTAGATAAATGCAAGTAACAGGAACAAAACTAGAAAGAAATGTGCCTAAAACAATAACAGTAATTCCCCATAGAAAGAAATGTGCCCAAAACAGTAACAGTAATTCCCCTGTTCCCTCAAATTATAGACAGGCTTCTGCTGCTTCACACTGTAATTCATCTAATTATCTGCAATGAGTTGGTGTTATTTTGATAATGGAATAACATTTAAGTTTGAATTAAGGAAAAGAAAAGTGTGCTCAAAGCAGAAGTGAGCTCATGTGTTCTACTTCCCAAGTTAATTCCCTCCTGAATATCAAGGGATTCTCAGTCTGGGTAAGCAGAGCCATTCACAGATTGCATCCTCCCTTGCCCTAGAACTTCCCAAGTTGTTTCTACCACTCCCTGTGTTAAGTCTCCCCCTCAAAGTCAAGTGCACACCGCTCTGCTTTCCCTTCCAGTTCCTCTCATTGCTACATGCCAGAAGAGCTCTCTCACTGGAGGGAGCCTTTCAGAAGCCCCTGGATGCCCTTCACGTCTCCCAGCCTCATCTTGAGCTAGCTGCTTTGTAGGCTCTGCCTATTCATGGCGTGGAGCAGAATACTTAAAGATAGCTTTGTCTCCCCGTTGCTGTTGGTTGGCAGATGCCTCTGAAAAAGACAGAAAAACCCATCCACTCTTGGATCGTAAGCTAGCCATTCATGCATTGAAGGCACTGGAGGCTGATGTAATGATAGCAACCATTCATGTTGGCAGACAAGAGAACTGTGTATGTAATACAGAAGACTGGGGTGATTTTAACTAGCCATTCCTCACACAGAAACGGAGTGCTAGGGCTCTGATTGGCTGGGATTTGAGAGATTTTTAAGGGGGTAGGGGATGGTCTGAGCTGGTACAATACTTCAGAGGGTGAGTCTCCCTTTTCCCCCATCTGATAAGTAAAACTCCAGCTTCTAGTTGCATCAACTTTGGAATTAAGCAGTCAGATTATACGTACTATTATGAAAATAAATCACAAATGAAATTTTATCCACTTGATGCAAAACCATTATGATATTTTTTAAATCCCTGAGGTCAATACCTCCAAATTCCTTTTCCCCATGTAAAACTAAAACCATTATTAAACAAAAGGCTCTGGCAAAAAATGAATACTGGGCACTGTTTGGTACCTCAGGAGTACAGGCATATAAGATGATGATTGAAAACATGCTCACTTGAGAAATTTTAGTCTTAATTAATGAGTTGATGATGGGAAAAGAGTTCATTTTCTTTAAAATTTAAAATCCCAATTATAAATGGTTTTGTTTTTGAAAGTTCATCCACAGTGGCTCTTGGTCAGGAGCTGTTTGTTATATAATGGCTGATGTCTATGACACCTGTGTTCTGCAGACTATCCAAAAGGTAACAGTAACCTGGGATCTCATTAATGTTTTTGTGAAATAGGTTGTATGCACAGACTTTTTCTCCACAGGATATATTACAGAATCCCACTTAGTAAATCTGTAATGAACAAAGTAAAAAAAAAGGTTTGAACATGTATTAGACAATGCACTCAGTATTTGAGCCAAAGTATGAATGGTCTTAAGCATCACCTGCCTGATAAATTCTTCTTTTCAAAAACCAGGAAATGTTGACTTCACTTGTTCAGACATTTTCTAAACTCTCTTTTTAATGCAATTATCTGAACAGAGTTAACATGTAATTTTCTGCAGCTAGGCTGATATATTTGGTTTCACTAATCATCATTCTATTTTATTTTCCTTAGAGTTAATTTTGTTGTCTTGTTAAATGAAGGTGATAGTAGGGCTGGAAGATAATCATATGGGTTTTAAACAACTGTGGACAATCGCTTCATCTATTTATGGGTCCAGTTAGCACTCCCATTCCCATCTCACCGTGGTAAGAAATACCAGTAGAGATAAAAAAAAAAAAAAAAAAAACAGAAACTATGAAAGACAAAACAAACAAACAAATAAAAACATGATTGAGAATAAAAATAGAAGGAAAGCATCAATCTTTCCTCATACATTCTTTTCTTAAATTTTGTTTTAGATATATATGGACATAATATCTTTATTTTGTGTATTTATTTTTATGTGGTGCTGAGGATCAAACCCAGTGCCTCACATGTGTCACTCTGCCACTGAGTCACAACCTCAGCCCACTCCTCATATGTTCCTAAAATATATACACAGTGTATATGATATATTGCTGGCCACTGCTCCCAAAATGCTTCAGGTAGCTGAGATGAATATTCAGATGTAAATATAATAATCTAACTACAAGGCAGATAGAATATATCAGGAGATGTACCATTTATTAGGGTACATTTAAATGAAAGAGACAGAAACCTGATTCAAACTGATTGAAGGACAAAATTGTTTGTCTTAAATCTGTGAACTCTAAGGGTAGACTAGCTAGATCTAGGAGTTTAAATTCCATCCTTGGGCCTCAGCTTATACCTATCTTCTGTTGTGATTCCCTCAGGGAGTGAATGCTAAGCTCACCTTCTATCCAACTGGGGTCCAACAGAAAGAAAACTTCCTTGTTCTTCTTATACTTCCAAAAATGTGCAGAGAATCATTTAGCTCCTATTGTCCAAATCGGATACTCACACTGGAGTTCAGGAAAGGGTCTGCCTTACTCTAGCTTCATAGACTCAGGATAGGGACAACATTTTTCCCTAGGAAGAATCAAGATGCTATTATCAGCAATAAGAGAAGTGCACAGGAAAGCCTTCATAATTGTCAATAAAGGACACAGAGAAATCTGTTGGAATGTTTAATCCATTATGAAAAGATCTATGAATTCTTTACTAAGCACCTCTAAAAAGGTTTATAAAAGAAAGGAACTGCTCCTTTGGCCTTAGACATTGGTCTGTAAAGAAGATCTGATGCTGAAAGAATTATGATTGTTTCCCTTTGAGAAAGATTTAACATCTGGTCAATTATTATTTCTCTAGAACTCACTGTGTCAAACTCACTGTGTATGAGCACCTAGATTAGGATTTCAAAGTGAAGATAGATTCAGATGTAGGATATTCCTTAGATTACTAGATTTTAAATTCTTCAAATAAAAATTAAGACAACTGGGGAAAAGTGTGTCTCCAAAGCCATGGGAGGTGGATAGGTGAAGAGGTTTCAGGCTGTTTAAGATAATTTAGTAATGAGCAACTATATTATTTAAAATAAAGTTTAGTGGGATGGGGATATAACTCAGTTGGTGGAGTGCTTGTCATGCATGCACAAGGCCCTGGGTTCAATCCTCAGCACCACAAAAATAAATAAATAAAGTTTAGTGTGACTTCACTAGGGATGATGAGCTCAGAGCTGATGCTAGGTGTGCTGTGGAGGAGATGGGAAAAATTTGTCCCAAAATTATTCAGGTAGTCACATGTTCTGAGCTAGATTCTCTCATGTCCACTGCCCACCTTTAATTCAGCTATTTCCCAGTATCGATAATGACTAAAGCAAGTTGATCACCCACAATGATCTTACCATTTGGAGGTTGTGATCCCTAGAAACAAGATATGGAGTATTCCTGTTTCCCTGGCCCTTGCAGCATTTTTTATTTATTGGTTTTGTTATTCAGACTCAAATTCCAAGCATCACTGAAGGTGAGCTTGGGTGGCACCCTAATCTTCATACCAAACCAGTCAAATTCATAATCCTGAGCATCTGCCTAATTTCTTTCCTCTCAATTTCTGCCTCTCTCCAGCTCTGCCTAAAAATAAATTATATCCAAAACTCCAGCCTCTCTCAATATTTTTAGCATTCAGATTTGCATCCTGACTCTTGAAGTCTATGATTGATAAAGGAGTTAGTGTATGGGCATCTATCTCCCAATTTGATATGTAAGGTAGAATAAAATCTCTCCCTGAGGTGATGTCCATGCTCCAGGCCCCAGAAAATATGAATACTTTCATGGCAAAACACTTTGCAGATGTGATTGAAGTTATGTATCTTAAAATAGGGCATTATCCTGGATCATCCAGGTTGGCCCAATCTAATCATATTTATCTTAAAAACATGGTATGAGTCAGAAAGATGTAGCAGAAGAGGTAAAAGAGTGAATGGGAAGTCAAGGAGGTCCAAATGTGAGCAAGATTTGGGACACTGTTCCTGGCTCTGAGATGTAGGGGGTCCATGTGCAAGGATTGGAGATAGGGCTGAAAATAAGCCCCTCAGCTAACATCCAGCATAAAAATGGGGCCCACAGCCACACAACTACAAGATATCAGAGTTTACCTGCAAC
The DNA here is from genome assembly GCF_045843805.1 of Urocitellus parryii. Classification (NCBI taxonomy): domain Eukaryota; kingdom Metazoa; phylum Chordata; class Mammalia; order Rodentia; family Sciuridae; genus Urocitellus; species Urocitellus parryii. The sequence continues at coordinate 18,247,930 of NC_135537.1, read as the reverse complement.
TTGAATAAGCTTGGAGGGAGGTTCTTTCAAGAGCCTGGTGTCAGTCAGCTTTCTGTAACTATAGCAAATATCCATGATAAATCAAATTAAAAAGAGGACAGGTTTGCTGGGTGCAGTGGTACATGCCTGTAATCCCAGTGGCTTGGTAGGCTAAGACAGGAGAATCACGAGTTCAAAGCCAGCCTCAGCAACTGCAAGATGCTAAGCAGCTCACCTCATAGTGGCCAGAAAGCAAGGAGAGAGAACGAAGAGAGGCAAGGTCCCAATATCCTTTTCAAGGGCATCCCACGAGTGGCCTGACTTCCTTCTACCAGGCTCTGTCTCCTAAACATTCTACCACCTCCCCAGAGCCCACAGGCTTACAACCAAGCCTTCAACAGATGGGCCATTGGGAAATGCTTACCCAACCACAGCAAGCCCCTAATGAGAGCCAGGCTGATTAACATCTTGATTTCAACATTGTGAAACACAGAACAGAGAAACTGGTGAAGCAAACCTAGACTTCTGACCTAGAGAACTATGAGATAATAAATTTGTATTTTTTAAGAACTTAGTGGGAAAATTTGAACAGCAGGAATAGAAAACAAAAGAAGTATGTTTCTGATTGGAAAATCATGAATTTGGAGGAGAGGAATCCATGGCCGTTCAAATAGAAGTGTTTTCTGGTGATGCTCTATGGCTCTGACTTTAGTATTTTAGTGTTTTATTGGGGGGGGGGCAGTAGGGCTGGGTACCTGGGATTGAACTCAGGGGCACTCAACCACTGAGCCACATCCCCAGCTGTATTTTGTATTTTATTTAGAGACAGGGTCTCACTGAGTTGCTTAGCACCTTGCTTTTGCTGAGACTGGCTTTGAAATAGCGATCATCCTGCCTCAGCCTCCTGAGCTTCTGGGATTACAGACATGTGTCTCTGCGCCAGCCAGTTCTACCTTGTTTACTAAAAAACAAGAGATTGTTCATTAAACTGGATAATGCCCAACAAAGGCTTTTCTTAGAGGTTTCAAATCAGTGTCTAAATGACAGGCATAGTTCATTGTGAGATAAAGAGACTTGGAACAGGTAAGTGGAAGAAATAAAACCAAGCACAGGAGTCATCATGAATCCTACCACAACATGCCTAGTCCTGGAGTGAGGAACAGATCTTTTGTGACTTGAAGACAAGTCTTTGTTTTTGGAAGCCCCTGTTGTATGACAAGCCTCATCCTATCTATTGGGGAAAAATTAAAAATAAGAATGGTTAGGGCTGGAGTTGTGGCTCAGTGGTAGAGTGCTCACCTAGCACATGTGAGGTCTTGTGTTCCATCCTCAGCACCACATAAAACTAAATAAATAAAATAAAGGTTTTGTGTTTATCTACAACTAAAAAAATTAATAAAAATAAATATTAATAAAAAATTATGTTATAGGGAAATAAAACCATTGTCAGACTTGGTTGTTTTGCCTCCAAGGAGGGGTCCTCCTGTGGTATATTGTGTATTCCTGTGATGTGGCGAATGGCTTTATCATCTACATTAGAAGGATTAATTGAATAGGGTTGCATTAATTTTTGACCAGTGTGCCACGCCACATGAAAACTAATCAGGCTGTGAGGGAAAGTTCTGCTCTAACAGCCCTCAGATGCTCCAGGCTTCTTATCTGCAAAGGTGTCTATATACACCTTGAGCTATTTCCAAAGTTTTACTTTGGATATTTCTTTTGGATGTAGACCTTCGCTTAAATAATTCTTTCCTGCATAAAAAAAGAGACAGAAGTTATTGCAACTTGGGGACAAGAAGTCCACCTGTGCTACTTCCTCACCACCAGGTGAGGCTGGAAGTGAAGAAAGCTCACCATCTCTCAGAGAAATCAAAGAACGTGAACTTCTAGGGAATAACAATCAAACCATGCCCAAATGTGTAAAATAAGGAAACCTCAGTTGCTTAAGTTCCTAATTCTTCAGAAATGTGAACAGTATCAAAGAGATAGGAAACTTCAGTCTTCTCTTGTAGTGTCCTTGGTTTGATGGGGATTTCCTCAGGAAGCTGTGACAGTGAGGACTGAGGATAATCCTTTGTCTTGTAAGAAGGCGGATGGCTGCTTGTCCTCACAAACAAAACATCCAGAAGCTCCTCAGGTTGGGACCAAGTCTCAAGTCCTTTGGAAATGGCCACTGCCAACCATTCCTTTTCTTTTTTGAGCACATTTTACCCACTAGTCCCCTCATTCCAATTGCTCCTGTTTTAATGAATGCTCTGTAACACAGGTGAATTCTCACTAAAAATGAAGACTCTTCACAACTTAATAAAGACAAATGGAAAAAAAAATTGAATTCCCATACTCTCAAAGCAAGGCCCTAATTTGACTAGTCATACTTTATAGACTCATGCATTATTTATCTGAACCTTTCAATTTCATTCCTTTGTTCAAATAGGAGTCAAATCATGGAAAGAAGCAGATGTGTTCAGCCAAGACAATAAGCAGAACAAAATCCTAAGGCAGGAAATATTTTAACAAGCCTGATGCACCTAAAAGAGGTCCAGCTCTTCACAATGACAAGCATACACAGTTGCTAGTCTCCAAATGCTCTAAAAATATTATGAAGATTAAATATGCATATTAATTCTATGAGTTTAAAGAGTTATTTCTCACTCTCACCTCTGCCTGAAATTGTAGTTGGCATCATTTTGTACACATCCAGAATTCTAGATCTAGAGTTATGTAAATTCAGAGAGACTCATTGCTTTATCTATTACCAACCACCCTGTTAAGGCAACAGTCTTATTGCCTGAAGTATTAACAGTATTTTACTTCTTCCTTTGTTTTCTTTACTTACTCCCATACTCATCCCATAGGTTGAATCCTGTCCACTTCTCTCCATCGCAAGTAAAAATTACCATCAATCTCCATTCATCCATCATAATAGCCACACTTGTCTTTCTTCACGTATTTTCTAATCAGCAGCCTTAGAGTTGATCTCTAAAAAGTGTAATCATAGCATGTCAATTTTATGTTTAAAACATGCCAAAGCTTTCTTTTAAAGATGATGTTTTTAACGTTTCAGTTTTATGTCTCTTCTCTTTCACTGAAAAATATGACTCTTATGATTGTTAATTCATTGACTTATTTGCTTTATATGTGTGTGTGTACATGTGTGCGTGTTTCAAAACGGCATTGCCATATTGTCATTAATTATGACTCTGCTCAGCACAAGACAAGTTTCCTTTGCTGTATTTTTTTTTGCCCTTCAGATATACAACCAAAGATGCACAGTCAAACATTCACTTTTTGAATTTCTATGATTATTTTTTTAATTTGGTTACATGACCAGTTTGATAAACAAAAAGCTCATTTTATTTTTCCAGCTTTTAGAGATAGCCTGTTTATTTTTTTGCTATAAATTTTGTTTAACTAGCAAAGCATTTTCATGGTTTGGCAATCTTTTTCAGTGCCTCCTCCCCTTTATTCTGTCAACTTTAATGCTATGACCAACTTGTCTTCTTCCAGGAAGTTATAGGGGGACATTATTATTGGGATCACATTACATTGAACAATTAACACAGGGAGAATTGACATCTTTATTATGTTGAGTCATCCCAACCAAGAATATGCAATATTTTCCCTTTTATTCAGTTGACCTCTGTATCTATATGAGGGTTTTATGCATTTCTTTTTATGGTCTGCACCTCTTCTTTTTAAGTTCTAATTGAGTAGTTGATTATCTTTTTGAGAAATGAGAAAATCTCAAGAATGCTAGGAAACAGAAAACCAGGAGTGAAGACACTGCAGTAATCCTAGTTACTGACACTGGCTCACTATGCACATGGAGACAAAACACCCTGAGCTGAGACTTCTAGGCAGCAAGCAGTTCATGATTTAAAGCAGCAAATAGGTGCTTAAAGCATTTTTAAACTGGAGAGCTTAAAAGAGGAAACTGGCTGTTAGCTGTGCAGCGCCCTCTGGTGGCCCAGATTCATAGATGTATTTTTAAAAACCAGATGCTGGAATAGAATGAAAATATCCAATATTTACTGATCACTTTCTATCTTCAAGGCCTTTTAAAAATAATTTACATGTATTCTCTCATTTAATTCTGTGAAAAAAATCATGTGAGATATGTACATATTCTTCCTTTCTTAACAGAGGACATTGATACTTACAGAGGTTATTTAACTTAAACCAGACCACAGCTAATTGCTGGGGATGCTAGGATTCTGTGGTTCAGATATATTTTATTCTTATGTACCATGTTATTCTATATATAATTATATGAATATGGGCAGAACACTACCCTTAGATGGTTTATGAGATCATATGATCCATACCAGAGTTACGAATGAATGAATGAATGAATGAATGAAAATCGAGAAAGAAAGCTACAGTCAGCTATCTGTACTGGATCCTAGGTCCCCTTACTACTCATTCTTGATTTTATTTTACTGCACAAACGGTACACAAACTTATTTTATTCGACTTTTCTTTCTTGTGATTGATATTTCCTCAGGACAGTAGTCAGCTCTGTACATCTTTATAATAAAACGAGGAAGGGACAGAACAATCTTTACCAATTTTGACAACTCATTAGCTACACTCTATAAAAGAGATTTAATTGCTTGCCTTGTATCCTGCTTTCAGCTTTCTTCTCCAGTTACAAATATCAATTAAATTCTAATAACAAAGAGTCTTGCTGCAGTTGACAAATAATCCCTTTCAGAAGAATTGCCCTTGGTGACTCTCCACAGGCAAAATTTACAATTCTTTCAGCCACAATTCCTTGCTGCTGTTTCCTGTAACATCAGATGTGACAGGTCTGCCAGGACAAGAAACAGGCTTACCCTTTGAGGGCATTTTCCCATATAATGAGGTGGCCCCCGCAGAAATCACAGTGCCAGTGGTGACAGGCCACTATAACTTCTGAGTGCTGAACATACTGCTGCCAATCATTTACCCTGCTGACCAACATCAGCCAAGGGTCAATTTCCTAGCATGATGTTCTGATTTTGGAGTTGTTGATAATATGATAGTTTACGAGTGACAAGGAGGAAAGCTGTGTTCCCACAATAAAAATTTTCAAAGAGACAATGTAAGCTGTGTTTTAGGTAGTAGTCTACGAAATGGGAGCCTACAAAGATTCTGCACACAGCCCAGAGTGCACTTGTCTCCAGTCCTGGAGGCTGGTTCACCAACTGGCCAGAATGTGGTGGAGCTCCTCAAGCAGTAGATTGACAAGAAGACTTCAAATTCCTTCCCAATCCTTACAACAGCATGATTTCTGTTTATTGTCCATTACTCTTAATCTGCTCTGTGTATTGATTTGCTTTGGCTACATATCTGTCATTTTGAAAAATCGTAAGAACTTGAATTCCTGCCATCAGGTAGCTGTCTATAAAACATACACAGCCAAGAGTGTGTGTGATGTGATGTGATGTACACACAAGAATTTGTTTTTAAAAAAAGAAACAAATAGTTATATATATATATATATGTAACATGTTTCCATGTTACATAAGGAGTAGTGCAATCAGCTGAAAGTAGTGAACAAAAAAAAAAGATGGCTCATAGGCTATAAAAATAGGTATCTTCAATATATATAAAGTCCTGTCATGTCAATGGAACCTGACTTGTTTTATACAACTTAAATAAGGATAAAGTTAGGATAAAAAATTATCTGTCAGTGTAACAAACTTGCTAGCAATCAGAGATTCTTGAAGGTAGAACAGTGTCCCTCACTTTTGATACGTTCTGTATCAGTGAAGCTTTCAATATACCCTTCAGGCTGTTTGAGAAGAATATTAAATAGGTGAATCAAGTATTATGTCCTTTGCCGTTCTGAGATTTTTTTTTCATTCTATGAAGCTAGTTCTACTGTCTTTATTTCTGAAATAGTACCAGAAAGTCTTTCTGAAGTCAATCAAGTCTTTTCCAGAAAGTCCATAACTCTCAGATTATCTCTACAAGCCAAACAGATTGGTCATGGTGTTATCGCTGTCATTTGTAACCCCTCTACTGGCTACTTCACATGGCCAAGAAAGGAATGCTTTCCCCAAAGAAAGTCCCCTTGCAATTAAGTTCTAGAAAACATGACACTCACAGCCTATAACTTTTAGTTCACTCCTCTTGGGAAGAGTCAAACTTCATCATGCCATTAAGTGAAGGCATACCTACCACAGTCAGGAAACCAAGTGGGAAAGTATATCTGTCATGGCCTTTAGCCACCCAGAAGGAGCTCCAAGAATCTTAATCCTAAGTGAACCATGAAGCTGCGGGGCAGGCGGCTTGCAGCTGGGGATTTGTTTGCCTATGCAAATTCCATCATAAATCACCTCATCCTCAACTCAAAGGCCAAGGCAAAGGCCACAGTGCCTGTGTGGAATCATTGGATCACAGAAACTCTGGGTTGGTGAGGTAAATCCTTCATAAACTGGCTTAGTCTTTTATGAAGTTGGTTGCTTTAACTTCCCATTTGAGAGATGAACAAACCAAGATCCTAGGTATAATAGTCTCTCCTTAATTTTAAGAGTTTATTATGATAGGAAATTCTACCATATGGTGCACTATTTCCTCTCCAACCAACCAGTCTCTTAGATCAGCCACTTCAATTTCTGTTAATGTTTCAAAAGCTAGTTGTGGTGGGAACATGGCGACACCGGGTCAGTGGATAAGCCATCTTTGCCTCTAATCGCTGACTGTGTACTGTGTATTGCCGTCTGTGACTAAACACTCCTAAGCATTCCTCCACTCACGTCATCAGTTCTGGTTGCCTTGGTGAGGAGTCACAACATTTGTCTCTTGACAAAATGCTTTCTGTTCTAAGAATATTTAATGGCTTCTTTCTACTTGCTCTGAGTAGTTGCAGTGAGGCAAAAAAGATAGGTGATTTTAAGAGGGACGGGAGTAGGCCAAGGGAAGGGAGAGAGGGAGAGAGATAAAAGGCAGAACCCACTTAAGGATAAATCCCTCTGGTAACATCATTGCACTGACTTTGTCTGGACATGAATACAAACTTCCTGCTGGATGTGGAGTTGGAAGATTTGAGCTATGTCTCAGTCGCACAGTCTAGCTCAGCAGGAAGGGGAGCAGCATTCATCCTCTGTGAGGCTGAAAGAGATAACACCCCTGGGAACTCAGCACACACTCACATTAATGCACACTCACACACACTCACACACATAATCACACACTCATATCCACTAATGCATATATGCAAACGCTCACATACACACTCACACACTCATATACACTAACATACATGCACTCACATATTGAAACACTCACATACACATTCATTCATACATTCACACACACACATTCACACACTCATACACATATAAACACACACACGCATACACAGACACATACCCTTACATTCATACACATACATGGTCATACTCAAACACAGCCACATTCACACACACATACCCACATACATGTATATATTCTCACACATGCTTACATAGTTACACACGTAGTCAGTCATACATGTTAACTTGCATACACTCACACACTCTCACACATGCACACACACATTCAGTATCACACACACATTAACACAGTTATACACACACATATACTCACACACACCCTTTCACACTAACTCACACACCCACACTCACACACACGCTCATAAACTCATACACACACGCACACATATACCCCCTGTGGTGCCTGTGAGGTTTGGATTCAATAAGATGGCATACAGGAAAGTTCACCTGAACACTACCAACATGTGGAGAAGACAATCTGGTGTGTGAAGCTGGCCTTCAGAGGACAACAATACTTGGTTGCTGCAGATGTCATCTAATGATAATTCTGGGAGGTTGTCACCACCTCAGTGTTATAATTTTTACTCCAATTTCCAATCATGTGACATTGAATAACTTACTCAAATCCCCAAGTGTCTTTGTCCTCATCTATAAAAAGAGATAGCAGTCCCTTCTCTATCTCCTTCCCAGGATTATTGTGAAGAAAGGAGGAGTCAGAAGATGGGAAATAAAGTACTTTGTGAAAGCTGTATTATGTCTGCAATGAAAGGAATCTTATTTTTATTGGACCTTTGGTTCCTATGGTTCTGACCCACTGGGTCCTCTTGGGAAAGGATGTAGAGAGAACAGGCTTCAAGGCCTGTGAAGCACTGGATGAATGATTAAGGTAAAGACTCTAGGATAGGAATCCCAGTTCTGCCGTTCTGTGGATGCACAACCTTAGGTAAACTTCCTAGTTCTTGGTGCCATAGTTTCTTTTTATATTTAATAGAATAAAAACACAAGTTCACAGGGTTAAAGATTGAATGAGTTAATCCATATGAAGTGTTTAGAGAAGTGTTCAGCATACCCAGAACACGCTCTAAGTACTAGCTATTACTGAAAATTATTCCCTTTCCAGTTCAGCCTCATTTGGATCCTCTTCCCTCAGGACTAACTACAAAAAAGAAAAGTCATTGGGGAAAGGCATGAAAAAGCAGGTTAATAATTATCTGTTAGCTTGTCTTCCAGGGTCTCTCATTTCTAAGGACTCTTTGGTCCTGGAGGTCCAAAAACTAATTGCTGCAAATTTTCCTAAGCCAATCTGGTTGTTCTCAATTCTTGGGTTTTTAATCTTTTCTTTTTTTTTTCCTTTGTAAATTCAGGAAATGTGAGGGTGGTGGACATTTTCTGCATAATTGTACTACTAGGTTAAAATGAAAGCTAGCAAGCCTGGGGACAAATTCGACTACCTGTATTTGGTAGGTAGTTGGGAAATAGGTAGTAGTCAAATACTTCTAGCAAAAGTGCAGTGGAGTCTCAGTCTCGTCCCTTAGACGCTGCAGTAGAATCTCTAGTAGAAGGGTCACCAGAGACAAGTGTGACCATATTCTCGTTAAGACATAAGGAAAAGTCTGGTTGGAGTCGCACAACGGTCTAAATCAGAAGCCAGACAGGGAGTGCTTACAAAGGAAGTTCTGGTTCTAATATCCATTCCTGGCTCCACACAGTCCTGTAGAATTTACCTGTCATCTCTGCAAGGGAAGAGAGCATATCAGAACATTCCAGCCAGACTCCATACATAAAACCAGTCTCGTTAATATGTGTTTCTCATATCATTATACTCTGGTTTCATTAATCAAACACTGTGTTAACATCCATTAGATAAATTAATGACTTTGGTCTCAAGTAGGGATGAAAAGAGTGGATACTTCTGTGATTGCTGCTTCTGAGGCAGGATCTGGGATATAAATTCCCAATTAGATCAAGCAGTCAACCCATTCCTAAGCCCACAAAAAATGCTCTAAGTTTCAGGCAATTTTCTAAATTTCAGAGCATAGAACACACTTATGGTGGGAACAGCTACGTATTCCAGAGAATGGCAGTGCATTTGAATTATCCTGTCCAAGAATTTCTCAAAAAGTTCTTCTGGCTTTTTGGACTAAACATCGTCATCAAAGAGATGCTGTTTGGAATTGATCCAAACTCTTTAGACAGCTTCCTTCAACTCAAGAATTGAAGTCATTGTTCTCCTTCAGGCCCCATTAGCTGCAGCCAGACAGTTGCTCTTATAAAACCAATGCTCTCCCATTTTTTTTTTTTAAACTTTGTCTCCACTGATACTTTTATCTTGGAGGCTCTTTCCCACTCATCTAGTAAGCTGATACCCAAGCCTACTTACCATGTGTATTCACACCTCCCCCCTTAACAAAATTATCCTCCTTCTCCCAATATAAACCTCCGACTTTCATAATGTACTCTTATTTTAACTTCTAATTTAATTGTGTATTTGCCTCTACTAGACTGCAGTTTCCTGAGAGAGTAAATATGTCTGCTCTGTCTCTGTAGTGATTGCAGCAAACATCAGTTGCCTTGCATTGGTCTACAATGTCAGCCAGTCGCTACCTATGGGAAGGACCCATTCCTTAGGGGGTACACAGAAGATCTGTGTTAGTTTAGTGCTGTTTTCTCCATGTATCAGGTATGCAAACTTGTGAGAGACTCTGACTTTCCACCTATAAAATTATGAATAATTATTTCAGGATTGCTGTAAGATTTTTTTTAAAAAAAGATGTAATAAAATAAAATAAAATAAATACCTTTTATTCACCGTGAATACAAGATACAATAATGTGCCACATAAGAGACATTTCAGTCAACAATGGACTGCAGACATCACAGTAGTTCCAGAAAATGGGATCACCCAGGGATTTTGCAGCCCTCCTAGTTTGCATAAGCATACTCTGTGATATTCACACAATGAAAAATAATTTAACCATGTACTTCTCATACTGTGTCCCTGTCTTTAAGTGCTGCATGAATGCATGACTGAGTTCACCTATTCAAAAGAATTCTACAATTCAGGGAATTCATAGAATTAAAGGCTACTTAATAAATCATCATCGTTTTAGAAATTAGAACAACAGGCCAAGGCAGAATTGCCGTAGACTGAAATTAGCCAGCAGACTCTGTGACTCTCCTTTTGATGGTTTATTTTCTGCATCTTCTTCTTGTGAGCTATTAACAACTTAAAAATTACATGGTTTGCAGGAAGACCCCGAGGTTTATAAACAATGAACTACATAACCTTTTAGTTTACCTTATAATTTAAAGAAAACATGGTTAATTAAAAATTGGATTTTACTGCTCTGCTCTGAAGAAGGAAAAATTTGATGAATTATTTTCTATATTAAGCATTTTGAAAGTGAAAGTGTCAACATAGTTATGAAGGAAAGTGTCCTCTTGATCAGATTAACTTCTTGACCATTTCTTTTTTCCCCCCTTCTTTCTTCCTACTATTAATGTTCACATCTCGTAGATCTGCACTGGTTTTCTTCAACCCCATTCCATGTCTTATTCATTCATTTAGGTGGAATCATATCTTAGGACACAAAGAAACTCAACCCTTCTTTCTCATAGGGTCATTGTGATAATTAGATGATAAATTTGATAATTTTGTTGTATATGGTTTAATGCAAAAATATAGTTAAATTCTAAATAAAGATTTTTTGATCCAGTGGTCTACAGTGTCATTGATATTAGTTTAAATCTAATGAATAACTGGTTTAAATGTACTCATCAATTGTTGACCTTAGGCAAGTTGATCAACCTACCTATGTCTCATTTTCTTCATCATGAAATTAAAATTAAACACAGGGACCTAATATTATTGTAATAAGTACACATGTTCAGCTCCCAGTACATTCCCAGTTGTATAGTTGGGCCTCAATAACTAGAAACTCTTTTTAAAGTATCACTGCCTAGTGCAGGTCTTTATCATTGTGTCTATACCTGTGTTCACTATTATGGGGAGCAGGATAGATATTGGGTCTCCTCTTCATTGTTGTAGACACATAATCTAGAATAGTTCTGAATAAATAATATGTAATAAGTGAAGCTATGGATGAATGAGGCTTCACGGAGCCTCAGGAGAGACATCTCTGATCATTTTCAGTCTAGTCTTTAAGTCTTCACATTTGATACAGATCAATCCTTTGTGACTTTGTGATACAAGTCTGGAAACTGGAGCCATTCATACAATGCTCCAGTGCATACAACATGTGAAATTCTTTCTCCATTTTTCCTTGATCTAAAGTGATTTATACAGTCATCTTCTGGCTTTAAATAAGTGCTTGAAGATGTGGTAAGAATAAAGTAAAGCAGCATACAACTTTTGATGAAAATGAAATAGCTAGGGCTGTTCTGTGGGCATTATGAGTGATTTACCTAAATCTTGATTTCGTACCTCTTTTTAGTTTCATTTTAAATTTTTTTTCATTTGTTATGGATTTTTATTTTATTCATTTATTTATATGTGGTACTGATGATTGAACCCAGTGCCTCACACATGTTTGGCAGGTGTTCTACCACTGAGCCACAACCCCAGCCCCTTGATTTTGTACTTCTTAATGATCCCATCAGCCTTTCCACTTTCTACCTCTTGTCACCCTAAGTGATTCTGTAGTACCAATTGTCTCATTAAATCACAGGACTCCATGATGTCTGCTCACAAAAGATGGAATCCTCCTCCTCTGTGAGTTACCTTGCATTCTTGACCATCCAGGAGTGAGGTTACTATGGTTTCATAGTGAACTTTCATAGCTTTTCCACATGGATTTTCTCTATACAGTTCTCATAACAAATCTATGAAGGAGGTTGGAAATTATTTTATTACTTTAGGGATTCACAAATTGAAGTTCATGAAGGTGATACCATCTCAGAGAGTGATAATTTATCACCGGTAAAACATGGTCCTAATTTCATCTTTCAAATGAGTTGAGTGTTTGAACTTGGGGCATTCATGACATTTAGGTAAAGATTAGCTTTTCTATAAAATGATTAGGTGCAGAAGACATTGCCCTGGTTTCTTTCCAACTCTAAGATTCAGTGTTCCATAGCCATCTCTATCATGATTAGATAAACTGGTAACTCTCAAATGTAGGTCTTCTGAGCTTTGAAGGAGTCATTTTTCTAGACACCTGTCAATGGCCAACATGAAAAGAGTCCTGGCCATGTCCTTTTTGCCAGAGGTTTCCAGACATGGATGCATATCAGATTTACTTGGATAGTACTGTCAAAAATACAAAATCTGGGGTTCCTTCTGAAAAATTCTGACTGCACAGGTGTGGTTTCTCAATTCATTTTGGAATCTGTTAATCTAAGTCATGAAATAGACTCCTAAATATATTGGTTCCATAGACTTTCTTTGAAGGAGTGCCTATAAAGGAATCTGGCTGTCATTTGACACAAACCAATTAAATGAGTAAAACAGGTTCTATTGGGGATCTTCAAGTAAACTCTTCAAATCACATTTTTTTCTAGGAAGTCTGATACACAAATCATAGTTATTTTCTTTCTCAGATTTTAATGCAGAGTCATGTGATAGAGAAATGGGCAAAAATAGCACAATACTTCAGATCGAACCGTCATCTTTGACAGTGGGAAATTGTACTGGATCACCTTGCCCTGAAAGTAGCTTTCAGAAGGAATAAATCAATGTGGTTAGAATCCATCAAACACTTGAATTGTAGACAAAGACTTTTATATTCTTATTTCTTTCATAAAGATGAGGCAGCATGCTCCTGCTGTTAAGTGGAACCTAAGTGGAAGAGATGAAGGACCATTTTTTTTGAGCTGATAATCACCTAAAAAGGAGCTTAAAAAATTCTAGAAGGATTTCAGTTGGGGTTTTTGCTAAGCTCAAAAATATTCTAAATTTTAAGATTTTTTTTTTCAGGTTACACACAATAAAGGTTCAACTTCTGAAAATGAGACCATTCAAAACCAATCACATAGTTTAAATCCATGCAATATCTTTCTTATAAACGGTCTGCTAGAAATGCTTTTCTAATTTTATTTTTCATAAAATAAACTGAACATTTTCAAAAATAGCATAGTTGCTGCAGTCTAGCTGGGCACAAATCAACGAGCTGCCACAAAGCACTTGTATCTACAAACAGGAAACTTTATTGCCTGAACTCCAATAGCATTCCATACACACTCTCCAGGAACTCTCCCAAACACCACGAGGCTCCTCCAGCAACCACCAACCGGAAATCCCCCCTTGGGCACTTCCCCAACCAATGCGAACTCTTCAGGAATCCCCACAAGAGCTCAACGGAACTCAATGGGAACTCCCCGAGAACTCCAAAGTAGCAGGCCAAGGCAGACAGTAAAGGTCTAATATACAACCAAATCAATCCAGCATCATCTTAATGGCTCGCCTCTCAACCAATGCTATTGGCAAAATGCCAGGGGCCATTCCAACTCGGCTGTGGCTCTCAGCACATAGTTCTCAAAATAATGTTCTGTTTTGGTCACACATATGACAGAAATTAAGAACACTCATTAATGGTGACCTTTTGTTCAGACCATCTGCCCAGGAAGGTGGTATTGCACAGTAGAAAGTCAGACAGGACAAGGTCTGAGTGCTGACTCTCTTGTTCTTATTGCATGTGAACTTGGGCACCACCACACCCCCTCTTAACTAACTTCCTGCTCTTGTCCTTGTTCTTCACTCTATTCTTGCTACAAGACCCAAAGACATCCAGTCAGAATGCAATCTGGACCATCCCACTGTGTTGCTCCCGCTTTCTAGTGGCTACCCATCTTCTTTAGAGCCAGAGCCAAAGTTCTTACAATGGCTAAACATGGCCCTGCATGATCTCAGGGTCCCCTTTGGTTTTCTCTACCCTAATTTCGTCTTTCCCTGTTCACTATACTCAAACTTTCTTGGCCTCCTTATTACTCCTTACACATTCCTGGAGCACCCTGCCTTGAGCTTTTCACCTGTTTTCTTTCTGCCTGAACTACTGTTCATCAGATATCCATGTGGACTCATTCCTTCCTGTCCTCCAGGCCTTCATAAAAGCATTGTTTCCTCACTGAACCATTCCTCATCCAGTCCGTTTATCACAAACTTTCCCTACAGCACTCTGTCTTATTCCATGCTAGATTCTCTTCCCTCCTCCTTTGCTTCTCTTCACCACTCAGGCTACTATATCTTACTTACCTCATCCTCAATCTGTCTTTATCTGTGGCATATAAGCTTGATAAGGGAAATACATTTTGTTAATTGGGTTCATCACCCAATTCTTAACATCCAGAGTTAATGCTTAGCACAGGGTAGGTATTCATTGTACATTTAATGAATGAATGAGGGAGATGATAAATTTAAAAGTGGGATTCCATAAGGCACATTTCCTCTTCTGTAAAATGGGAATTATACCTTCTAACATACCCTTATCACATCCTAGATTGCAAATCTCTTGGGCTTTACTTCGAGGTTTATGTACAGTTATTTACTGTCATCCACAGCCTGATGATTGAATTACAAATACATTCCTATCTCTAACAATAGCATTCCAATTCCATGGTGCCACTACCAAGATTTCATTTTGCAAATTAGCTTGACAAATATACTGTTTCTGACTGATTTCTGATGGTCAGTAAATATTAGTTTCATTTCTTTGTCTCTTTGAGTTCATAGATCTCAGCCTATAAACTCCTTTTAAAGATGCTTTGCTTCTCTTGGTAAAACTGGAAACAACACAGTTCAATACCTCTAAGAAGAGACTCACTGAACGTTGATTTAAATACATATGAAGGCAAAGAACTTAATGAGATATTTTTTTCTCTTTCCAGAAATGCAGATGATCAGAATGCCTGAGGTAGCCATTTCTGAGCATGAGCAATTTTGGGGGGAAAGTGTGGACTTGCTAGAATAGCAATGGTCTGGCTGTATGCACCTCCTGGTTGCTTACATCCCAGAGAGACATGAGTGCAAGCACAGCAGGTGCTGCGGCTGCCTTGGTTGGATTTAGACAATTTCTGTTGTTGATGGAGATCTTTTGGTTCCCACATGCATGCTTCAGTTTATTTATGTAAGAGCTCCTCCTGTAGAGACAGACCAGAGGAAAAGGAAAATAGAAGCCCAGATGTATTAAAGAAGGCAAGTGCCTGGAAAACTTTGGATTAAGTTTCAACTCGTCATTATTAAACATTAAGTGTAATGCAGGGCGCTCTTGGTCTACCTTCCCAAAGCATGCAACCTGGGAGACATACACTGTAGAAAATAAAGGTGCCCTCTTAGCACACAGGGGACATTCACAGATTTTCAGAGAAAATTTCTTTCAAGCATCCAAATTTGAATTAGACCACATTTGTGCCTGTGTGTGTATGAATGAATGATAAGTGTGAAATGGTCTATATGTAAAATCCTGAGCTCTGGAGGCCTGAATGATATTATCCACACTCCTCAGTATGGGGTCCTCTTTCCTCTAGGTGCAATACGGAAATCATATAACAGTGCCTATAAACTTCCATCACATGCCTCAAGGAAGCTAAAAACACAGAGCACATACAAAGAAAACACCTCAGCAAGAGAAATCATCAAGGCATTAAGAATATATAAAAAAGCAATTATCTGGGTGATGCAAAAATATCAGCTCCTGGGAAAAATTCAATTATTAGTGAAAGAGAAATCGCTCCTTTATTTTTTTTTGTAAATAAAAATATTGATACAATATTACAAAAGAATCAGAGTTTGTGTTTTGAGTGCTTATGTGCTATAGGCTAGATTTGCATGAGGCATTCTGTGTAATTATCACAATCACAGTCATAATCTTTTATGATAGCTTTTACATCTTTTTTTTTCAGCTAATACAACTGGGATCATAAAGGACACGTGACTTATCAAAAATATTATGGCCACAGCATATAAAAAATAAAGACCATCTGAGATTGGTTTGATTCCAAATTTCACTTTGTTCTATACTAAATGGACCTAATAGCTAGAAAATCTGAACTTCAGAACATTTAAAACCAGGATAGTTATTTGAATTTTGGTGCAACAAAATACACATTTCTACCTAGAATAACAGATGCTATAAAGAACTGTAAAAATGATATTTTACTATTAGTGAAGAATGATGTTATTAAATAATTTTTTAGATTTCAGTTTGGCTTGAAGTAGCATAGGCTCAATTTTCCCTGCTCCTCCTTGCTCACCCCTGCTCACTGCAACTAAAACCATATGCAAATAATGTTGCGGAGAGTCAGAGTTCAGAAAGATACAGAAATAGAAGGTGAACTGAGTAGAGAGCCCAGGTCTTCAGGAAAAGCACAGTGGTCTGACATCTTTGGATCTTCCATCCAATGGTAGAAGGTTGTGAGGAGAGAAGAGCTGGTGTCTCCTGGTCTTCACTCAGCGGGAATAGATGGCTCAGGTGTTTTCCTCAGTTAGCAGAGATCAAGTGGGCACATGGTCTATGCTGGCCAGCTTGACAAGAAGAACAAGGGAAATGGCATCTGAATTCCCTACCACACACCACTGGGCAGCTTGGGGAGGTCCCTTTCTCTTTCATAGATGGCACCAACCTAGATCAAGCAAGAGCTCCACCAGCACCAGAGAGCCTGGAAATGTTCCAACTTCTCAGACCTAGAGTTTTCCTCCTTACCCTCTATCCAGCAATTTGAGACCAAGAAAGTACTTTCTTCCCCTGAAGGCAGCACCGGTAAAAATGGAGCCAGAGCCCGGCTATCCCCATGAAGAACAGAATAGCACTTCAAGGACTCAGAAAATTAAATTGATATTGAGACCACAGCCCACAGCAGTAGGCCAGGACTTGTGAACTAAGTATAAGCAGGTAACTGCCTGCTAGAAGAAAAGAGGTTTTTAGTGCTTTCTTTTGAGTGATGCAAATAAGGTTCAGAGTATCTTAACACCATATCAAGGATCCAACTAAAAATCTCTTTTTTATCAAGAAATGAGAAAAGACAAGAAATACTGACATTGAAGTGAATTGAATGTTGGAACTGTTTGACAAGAATTTTAAAACAGCCTTCACAAAAATGCTTCTTCAGTGGACGATTTCAAATTATCTTTGAAAAGAAAAACAGAATATCTCCCCAAAGAAATAAGAGATAAGAAAAAACACTAAATTAAATTATAGAGCTGACAAATGCAATAAAAATAAAATATCTCATTGAGTGGGCTTGATAGTGAAATGAATATGAAACAGGAAAGAACCAATAAATTTGAAGGTAGAATGCTAGAAACTAACTAGTCTGTACACAGAGAAAAGATAGCAAAATAAACAAACAGCTGTAGATACCATGACAAAAACAATCACAACAGATCTACTATTTATCATGCCCATGTGCCAGAAAAAGAGGAGAAAGAATGCAGGACTGATGAGTTACTTGAAGAGATGGTGACTGAAAAATTCCCTAATATGGCAAAAGACATGGACATAACATATAGATCTAAAAAAGCTGAGTGAACTCAGATAAAATAAAGCCAAAGAATTCTGTGGCAAAACTCATCACAACTGTCTAAAAAATAAATACAAAGCAAATATATATATATTATATATAAATATTATATATTTATATATATACATATATATATTTATATACATATATATTTATATATATGTATATAAATATATATATGTATATATATATATATATATAAAATTGACTTTCTGAGACTGGCTTATTTCACTTGGTGTGATGTTCTCCAGTTCCATCCTTCTTTATGGTTGAGTAAAACTCCATTTTATATCTATGTCACATTTGCTTTATCTGTTCATCAATTGACCAGATGACAGTGAACAGGTTAGAAGATTCCAACAGTAGACTAGTTCCTTCTCCTTTAATATATGTTGAAGGTATATTGGAAAAAAATGTTTGAATTCCAGTTAGGAGATTAGCTATGTGGATCTTGGCGTGTTTCTCTATTCATGCATATCATATGGTACAACTTGTACCCTATGAGATTATGGATGATTCGTTTTAATGACCAGGTATATAAAAAATGAGCAAAAATATTTAGAAATGTTTACCTCAAATTTTAGTCTGTTTTAAGAACAGCTAAATCTATATCTAAGCATCTGAATACTACCCAAACAATTTTCTTACAAAGTTTTCCAATATAAAAAAAAATGATAAAGAAGAGAGAGCATCAGTCTGGGACCTGAGAGTCCTGGGTTCATGTTACTTATGCAATGAACTTGGACAGACTCTCACCCCTCTTTGTTCCAGTTTCCTCAGCTATTAAATGTCTATATTTGCAAATGTCTTTGGTTGTCCCAGTTGCTCCCCATTCAAGAATTTTTCTTAGTCATAGTGTAATAACGGTAAAAATGGTAATAATAGTGCTTATTACATGTCTGGAACTATTCTAATTTTCTTATTATAATAGCTGACATAATCCTCACACTGCCCTATGTAATAAGTATTGTTATTGTTATTATTTCTTATGGAAAAAGAAATACAAGCACAGAGAAATTCAGCAATGATTCTGACAGTACCATGCATGGTCAGCAGCACCTTCAACCATGTGCATAGAGCATGGTATGTGATAGATGCATTTGGCCAAATTACTAAAAAATTAGTACCCCTAAGGCAAGTCTTCACGGGTGGGAAGTAAAAGGGCTGAAAATAATGGACACCTCTCCCTGAGTTTACTAAGCATTAAGGTTTCCACACTGTTGGACGATTGCAGTCAGCAGTAATTGCAAAGTTTGTGCCTCAAAGAGGGAGCCTTGACGATGGTAACATGTTTCATATGCATGGAGACTTTTGCATATTTTACATTTATTCCCCATCCTAATCCTCTTTGTGCCCTCACACATTTAATATGAAGTTTCTTTTTATTCAGCAAGTGCACTGCTATTTAATATGGCATATTTGGAAGATGACAGGAAAGCACATTGTATATGATCTACTACATGCACTTTGTTCCCTTTTAGCTTTTCATTTAATATACCTATTCCCTCCCCTGGCCTCCCACTGGAAGACAGAAGAGAATGAAAAGTAAAGAAAAGTGACGAGGCTTATGACTTGGAAGATAATTTCCCTTTGTTATTACAAATCCTAAGCCATTTCAAGAAATATCCCAACTACTTCTAGGACAGATCAGGAGAGAGAGACAGAGACAGAGACAGGATGTGTGTGTGTGTGTGTGTGTGTGTGTGTGTGTGTGTGTGTGTGTGAAGATTGGGATAATCTCATCCTATTTTTTAGAAAAGATGTACATAAGGAGGCTGAGGCAGGAGGATCCAAGTTCAAAGCCAGCCTCAGGAATGGTGAGGTGCTAAGCAACTCAGTGAGACCCTGTCTCTAAATAAAATACAAAATAGGGCTGGGGATGTGGCTCAGTGGTTGAGTGCTCCTGAGTTTAATTCCCAGTACCCGCCTCCCCCCCCAAATAAAAAAAAATGTGTAAAGTGATTTTGTTACAATGTATTAAAATGGTGATTAGAATGTAGAAATGGAAATTCTGAAATAAACAGCACAATCTGTAACTCTTGCTTCTTGATTCATGCATTTCTGGTTATGGAGAAGTTGGCATTGTGTACAAAACCAACACTGCCTTTTCAAAATCTTTTGAGATACCCCCATGTAGTTCATCTGCTACAGGATTATGTTATTTAACATTCACACAAGAGGAAATGTATATTACTAAAGAAATGCTCATCTCAATAGAAGCACCACTTGAGTCAAAAATAGAAATTCAACTTGTCTGGGTTTTAAGTCCTCTGTATCCCTTCCTTCTTTCCTTCCTTCCTTCCTTCCTTCCTTCCTTCCTTCCTTCCTTCCTTCCTTCTGTTCTTTCTTTCTTCTTTTTTTTGGTGAGTCACCTGAGTGGTTGCTGGATTCATTCCTCTTAGTGCAGCTCCCTTCCCCCTAAACTGCAAAAAAGTTGGCTTTCTCTTTGTTCATTGAGAATTCAAAACCTTTCTGTCTTTAAGGCCTCTAGGCATGCTGCTTCCTGTCTTTGGCATATTCCCAACTCAACTTCTGCCACCTTAATTCCATGAGAAAGAAGAAGTCAAAATCAAACTTAATTTTCTCCAATTCCTTGACTTCTTTTCTTTTTACTGAATGATGCCATTTCTTCTTCCACACTCATATTCAAAGGTCTGAAAGTGTAAAGAATGTCTCTTGCTTATGGAAGCTGTTTATCGGAATAGGACGAGGTCTATTTGGAAACGTGATGCTCCTATCATCCTGTGCTGACCTGTCTTCATGGCCTGAAAGCTCACCTGAGCCTGATGGTGGCCTGGCAGTCTTCATTTGTCCCTCGACGTGTTTCTCGTTTCCTTTCTGCTCAAACCTCTGCTTTTTGGCAATTAATCACACAATGTTCTGCAACATCTCTTGAATCTGCCATTTATCTTTTATGTTCTAACTAAAATTTTGTATATGATCTCTGATTCCCTCAAATAGACTGTAAGTGCTCTAAGGTTAAGAAAATGTTTTCAAATGATGGCAATTACTCTCACCTGTGTGTCCATCGAGTGCATCCATGTTTCTCAACGTGCATTATCTCCTTCACTTTTCATGTCTTGTGAGAGGGCGAGGGAGGTTAGAGAGGTATGTGACTTGTTTGTGTGCAATCCCTTTATTTGAAGGAGTGAAAACTGTCTTTGGGGTTTCTGATTGACAGTTTTCTTTTGCTTTCTTTCTTCTCCCATCACACTAAGCCACTCTTCACCTACTTCCATAGTGCATAGCATGGTGCCTTCGACAACAGATACTTAATAGTTTTTGTGGATTGATATTAGGATTTAAAGAAAACCAAGTAAAATTAGAACCATCAGAGTGTGAATCTGCATGACAAACATTTGAACCAAAAAATAAACAAATGAACTCAGTGCCTGGATTTTTCCCCAATGTCAGCATTTGGTGTTGAAGAAACAAATCATTTTGGCTAGAATGACTGACTTTTCTCCCTGGCTTTTTTTTTTAATATACCCTTTACAGCTTTAGGGTAGATTAAGTTTTGCAAGAACTAGAAAGCCCATGTATGAATTAAAGTCATTTATACATTTCCATTTTGGGGGGACCTCACAAACCTCTGTGATCACTGTAAGAGGCATCAACAGCCCTCCTTGACCTTCAGCTCCTGGACAGCAAAGGAAGATGGTAGAGGCTTGGAAGTCAGAAACATGTGGTGGCTTGGGATTCTTGGCAAAGCAGGGTAACAATAATAGTCATTTTTCATTTCCCAGTCCTGGGTGTCCAGAGGACTTTTGAGAATGTAGCAAAATACACATAAAGCCCAATTCTGAAAACAAAGCCACACATCTCCCACCCTAACGAGGGAGAACCCAAGGGAGAATAATAATAAACACCCTCCTTCCTTTGCCACCAGTGTTACAAACTATGAGCAGTGACTTTGGGAACAGAGAAGTCAGAGGTTATGGGAAGGGGAAAGGACGGAACCAGAACGGAAATGGAGAAGAAAATAAAGGTGCATGACCTCTCTGGGAATCACTTCTGGTTGTGGTTAGACCCTAAGGTTGACATAAGATGCCATCCACCCTCTTCCTGCCTCCCCACACACATACAGTCACCCACAATCCCATCACCACCCACAAGAAAAACTTCTGAGATAAAAACTCATCATATCAACATATACCAAGAGGAAGCTGACTGTCTGTTATGGCCACAGGAACAAATACTTAATATATATGTTAATATTGAAAGATAATTGCAATGTATTACCAAAAATGCAGGTTATCATCAATACATTGTTCTACTTTGTTGCAAATATGAATGTATAATAAATGTGTGTGTTTGTGTGTATATGACAAACATGTATGTTAGGAATGCATTAAAACATGACAATTCTTTTTTCCTATTTTTGGTGTAGGAAACATAAATGTTGTTAAATTCTTTACCATGCTAATTATCTGAACTTGATATTTGTCTATTCTAACTTTTGACTTCTCTAATAAAAATAATTATCAAAAAATCTAAAAATATCAGTGGTTTATAACACACGCTCAGAGAAATTAAAAGCAAGTTTGTGCACAATTATTGTTTAGGAGTTTGATAAATTGGGGATGTGCAAGCAGATTTGTGACCAAAAAGAAATCTCTACCTTGAAGTAATATTTTCTCTGGTGCATCACTATATTTAACAGTAATATATGACTCCATTTTTACTGATAGTTTACAATCAAATTCTGGCTCCAAAATTTCCATTTATGTGACTGACTTAGTCAATTAACCTAATCTTTCTCTGCCTACATTTCTCCATCTGCAATTGGAGCTAACAACAGTACTTTGCCTCCTACAGCTTGATGCATATTTTAAGGAGCATCTGCCACAGATGTGCTGGGACATGCTGAGACTCACTAAGTTGATGGCCGAAGGAACAGTAGTCATTGAACTGCTTAGTCATGTCTGCTTGCAATTGATAAAAGCTGTAAGAGGCACTAGGCACAGGCATGCTTAGCAATAACTGGTTACAACTGATAGGGAGCACAGCTCCATAGACATGCACAAAGGACATGCCCAGCTGCAATCACATCACCTCACTGGACATAACCAATGGACATTGACTTTCCCACTGGTGTAAACAGTCACCAACATACACCACCAAGTAGGAACTGTATTTAAATTGCTGGACCTGCCACATTGAAGAGTTTTGCTTCAAAGACATCAGTGAGACAGGCCACCTTGCTGTCCAACCATTGACTGACTCCACCATTCCCTGACGTCCACCCATCAGCTGGAGAGAACCACCAGATAAAGACAAGATCTGTTCTTTAGCTAAGAAAAGTTGTGTGGCATCAGAGGTATTTTGGGGCTCATGGATTAGGATTGTGTGATTCGCTTATAGTGTTTAATTAGTGTGCATTGTATGCTAGTTGGGGTGCTCCTGCACACCAAACACGTTTTGCATTAATTGTTTACATTGATGATTGGTGTGATTGAATATACTCTTAAATTTAAAGACAATCTGCCTCCGAGTGATTATTAATAGCACTGTCCATGACACATATTAAATGTAACATGTAAAATATACTGCAAATTGTAATCACTCAATAAGTGTCAGATAATAACATCACTGTTGTTAAAATTCTCATAATCATCATCAGACCTGTTATTCATTCCTTAAAAAAGCCTGTTTGATGTACCAACATGGACCTCCCTGCTAGTCTCCGTGCTCAGACATCTCAGTAGCTATTCAATCTCCTGTTCTTGAACATACTAATGACCGGAGAAAGTGAACATTTCTGACATCAAACTTATGTTACTCTTCTTGAAGCCAAGCCTTATGAAGTTCCCACTTCTGTGAATGAGAACATCACCCATCTGATAGGCTGACTAGACCCTTCTTAGAAGATATTATACTGTTCTATTACTCTTCTATCCTACTTGTACCGGATGTTTTTAAAACATCCAAGTCTTTCCAATTTTATATTGAAATCCCTCTCAAGCCCATCTACCAGCTTCTCAACATTCATTGTACCGCCTCCAATTTACTTCTTCCCTGGAGGCAGAGTGATCATTTTAAAATACATTTATGGTCACACTACCCCACGCTTAAAGGCTTTCAATGGCTACCCACAGCTTCAATGGATCATGTTGAAGTCCTCAACAGTGATCTGCAGGCAAAGATGTCACTTACCTTTGAAGCTGCCATTCACACTGTCAAGAATGGTGCATGTGACTTAGGCAATTGCTCTCCTCACAGGGGCATTTCATGAGCTCCTTATGGTTGCCTGTCCCCTCCATTGCAGGGACTAGTCACTTTCCACTAATACCCACTGTCCCTGTACCACCCAGTGAATTCCTTATTCTCTGTCCACCTCACTTAAGTTCTCAGCAAATGTGCTTCTTCATACTGTATTAACAAAATAAACCCAACAGACAGGCAGTTCCTCTTTTTGCTTGCACTCAGTATGCCAGCTCTCCTGAATTTGTATCAGAATTCCTTGATTTCCTTCCTGTTACACTGTATTTTAGGCCAACTGCACCCTAACTGCTCTAGTCTTTTAACTTTCTCAGGAAATTCTCTACCATTCCCCCCATTTGATTCAGCATCACCAATTTCACCTTTCAGCTGGTCGAATCTCACCAGCACACAAACATGCTCTATGAGCTCCTATTTGAAAATACAAATTCATTTTTTTTCCCTCAGCTTCATGAATGTGAAGCTAACACACTCAATCTCTGTCTCCCTCCTTGAAAAATCATTTGTGCTACTCTCTTTCCTTGTATGCCACTTTCTAACATTTTCCTATCACTCTTTCCTCCCTCACAGCCAAGAGAAAATGATCTGATTAAGTTACTGGGTGTTCTCACAATCTTTTTCACATCTGTTCTCATTCTGCTTGACATCTCAAAAGCAATTACCATAGACAGGCACACCCTCTTTCCTAAAACATTTTCTTCTTTTGGTTTTCAGGACAACACATTCTGCTTTTTTTGATTCCTTACTGGACTGTCCATCTCTTCTTGTTCTTCTTTTGCTCAAACTCCTAATGATGGCTGTTCTAGAGCCGACACTAAGTATTCTATTTCCACTTCTGCTTAGCTTTCCTTGTTTAGTCCTAAGACAGATCAGTCATAAAAGTCCTTCACAATAATCCATGGCAAGCATTTGGTGCACAGTTAGTTAATCTTAGTTCTCTTTCCCACTTTTCTTAATGTGTAGGTACCTAACTTATATAAGCAACAAAAATTTAGCTTATATAGAGCTAAGGTGCCTCTAGGGTGATTAAATTCAAGTCAGAAGCCACATAGTTGCTGGTGTTGGGGGTTTTAGACAGTGGCTATCCCAAGGGTCTTGATTTTTCTCTCTCTTTTTCTTATGAAAATAAACAGGAAATGTTTGCCACACTCTATAGGTTCTGGGAAAATATGACAGTTTTCCTTGGCAAAGGGACTCTTCCAGCCTTTAATTGAAAGTAGAGACACTACATGTGACAATAAAGAAACTGGTGTGTGACATCTTCCAAGAAAGAATGTGAGAATTAAAGAAACAATATCAGATTGGCCCTAAAGCCCAATTACTTATTGTATCTACACAGGTTATAATATCTATGCAGGCCAAATCAGGAAACCCTAGATTTCTCATAAAATCACAAGTTCTCGAGAAGGGTTGAGGAGTCCTTAACTAATTAGAGAAAGCAAAGAATCTCAGAAAATTCCAGAATTAGCTAGTAGAATCATATGGGGGTGAAGTAGAACAGAAATGCTTAATAGAAAATGATTTTTCAAGCAGCATCCACAAGTGACGTTGAGGAAAATTTCTTTTCCAATGTACAGAATGTAGAGAAATATAGGGTTCTGTAGTTTCTGTGGTTGGCTTATTATAGACAAAATAATAAATTATGCATGCATACTTTCTCTACTTTAATGAAATTATCTTCTGACACATTGTGATTAGAGGGCATTCAAGTGGAGAGATTTTCCCAGGTTGCTGTGTTGCAGCCAAATCAAATGAGCCATGTCATCACGACAGAGTAGAAAAACAGGCTCTTTGTGCCAAAGAAATTTCATACACCATAAGGGTTCAGGAGATGTGGTTTGGAGCCCACAGAAAAAGAGGAAATGAGACCCATAAGTTTCAAAGGAAGTCCAACAGGCAACAGTGTCTACATCTACATTTTTAAACATGGAACCTATAGCTTAGATACTTCAAGGGATACAATGTGCAAAAATATTATATAATTGTTCTCATTAGTTAGGACATTTAAATGTCAAATATACATCTCTAATTCAATTTAGAAAAAAAAGAAATATGTCTATTGGGATTTACATATCTGCTAACATTACCAAGGTCAGGTCACAAATACTGAAGTAGAAACTATAAAAAATAAAAATCTTTCCCATGCAGAAAGATTTTCTCATGTGACAGGATACCTGAAAACTGGCATCCTCATTTTAGCAGCCATAGTAGAAAGTAAGAACACAATTTCATCAGTATCTATATTGATGGCAGGGAAAGAGATTATCAGCCCAGAATAGGCTTGTTTTTCTTGCAGCAATTGCTATTGCTGGGTATATATGATGCTAGAATTGGATCATACCTGCACTGTGAACTGGGGGAGGCTAGTTGAAAGTAGATGCAAAGCCTGCAAAGTGGATTTGTTTAAAATTCGTCTAATAGACTATTACATGATCCCAGGATTATGATTATAAAAGCAGGCACAAAACTAGAAGGAATGATATTGCATCAAAATTTTGTGTTAAATATCTTTTCTTTTGGTGTGTGTAGAGGGTATCAGGGTGTGGGAAGCCATCCTTGGACGTGATTTGAGTTACCTCCCTGGCTGGGTGAGAGGTGCTTAGGCACAGCTGTGTCAGAGCTTTCCCCACCCTTCTCCAGGTCCGACAGCTTGTCCGTGCAGAGCACTACCCTGAAGACCCAATCTTTGCTCCTGACCTTGGGATGCTGCCCTCCTTAATTTTCATTGGGTGGGATTTTCCCCAGAGTTTTTTGTTCCCCAATAAAAGTCCACTCCCTGGCATGTTCTCTCTCTCTCTCACTAGCCTCTCCAGTAAACCTCGGAGCCCTCGTGGAGCTGGTTTTAAAGGTAATTAGAGTCTTGTCTCTTTAATTTAAAACTCCCTGGCGGTTTCTCAGGATTTGAACCTTCTTTCATGAAGCCAGCGCGGGTTGCAGGCTAAATCAAGGATTGAACCCCTGAGTGTGCTTAACTACTGAGCAATATCTCCAGCTCTTTTTTTTTTATTTTTTATTTTGCAACAGGGTCTCACTAAATTGCCTAAGGCCTTGCTAAGTTGCCCGGGGCTGGCTTTAAACTTGTAGTCCTCTTGCCTCAGCTTCCAGAGCCACTAGGATTACAGCAGGTGCCATCACACCCAGCTTAAATATATTTTTATTATTTATTTACTTACTTATTATTTTAAAATTTGTTCTGGTTATACATGACAGTAAAATGCATTTGACACATTGTACACAAATGGAACACAACTTCTCATTCCTCTGGCTATACATGGTACAGAGTCATACTGGTAGTGTAATCACACATGTATATAGGGTAATAATGTCCAACTCATTCCCCCATCTTAACTCCCACATCCTCTCCCCTCATTTTACTCCCTTCTGCTCAGTCCAGAGTTCCTTCATTTTTCCCTACCCACCCACTCCACATTATGGATCAGCATCCACTTATCAGAAAAAACATTCAGTAAATATCTTTTTTAAACAGTCAATACCATGTAAAGATATTGAATTAAATAACTTTTGTAAAATGTAAGTTGCTTATCTCTAAGGGTGTTCAAACAGAGGCTGGAAGACAAGTTCACACGAATGTTTGAAGGATAACCTTTTAAAATTGCCTTTGATTGAGACCAGTGAGATATGGAGAAGATTCTCAGATTTTGCCCAAGATGCAGAAAGGGAGAACCTGTCACTGTGATTCCACCAGGACACTTCTACTTGACTTCCATTTATAATGTTGAGTGGTTCTGTTAGCTAAATATAAAACAATTGAAATCCGGATGGAAAGTAAGATGAGATAGCCTTTAAACTCTGACATTACCTTTAACCCTATATACAAAAAGAGAACAAGACAGAATCATTAATGCTCATTTTAATAAGAAAGTTCTATAATTTCATAAACCTTTTGAGTTGAAGTGCTTCAGCTCTCTGAACTTGAAAGCACCAACACAAATTTCAATCTGGGCAGATTTGGGGAATCTACAAAGTAACCTGAAAATGGGATCGATCCGTGCTTCCCATATCCAGTTCTCATTAAGTTTGTCAGAGAGTGCTGTGCTAATAATTGAGGTTCAATGTTTCTTTCACATGTAGCCTCACATCCTCAAGGGTCCTAAATCCAACTGTCAAATTTGGACTATCTGTTAAGAAGACAGAAATAAGGATTTGCATTTATAGACGAAGAAACTGAGTTAATGACTTGACTGAAATTCTACAGGCAGTGAATTGTTTACTTGTTGCTTTTATATTAAAAAAAATGAAAATAGGACTTTGGTTTTAGGAAGAAAGTGAGAGAATGGTAAGAGAAGATGATTCAGCTAGTCAGGTGGGTCTGAGAGTGGGGAAGTCTTAGTCTTAGGAATAGCAAATTCCATATTCTTAGGAATTGTGATCCAATTCCATTCCTTGATTCAGGTGAGTTTACCAGGGTCTTCTGTGTATCAGAAATGTTGCTTGAGGCTGGGTAAAATGGCCTTCTATTTTCAGTAAATTATCATCCTTTGGGGGAGAGATGCTAACCATAAAATAATGTATTATCGTCTTCATCTTTTGTTGTGGGGAGATCATGAGTCATAAAAGACAATAAAAGACAATTTCTATAATCAGGGAGCTTTAAATAGTCTGTGCTAGGAAATGTGCTTGACATTTTAAAGGCACACTGCAATAAAGTGTACTGTTGGTTCTGTAAACATAAAAGTCTAGAGCACAGATGAGAGATATTTTTCCCTTCTGGAAGATTTATAGAAAATTCTCAGAAAAAGCAGTGTTGCCAGTTAAACCAATGGAGAGGCAAGACTTTGCCGCATTGATGAGGAATGATCCTAATAGTAGCACTTTCTGATGTGCTGCCAATTTAGTGTGGATGATATTTGATATCTTTCAGCGGCCCACTCAGTCACACTTCTCCAATTAGACCAACTTAGACCACTCTGCCAGCTCATGGACTCAGACCTCAGTTTAAAATGGCATTGCAGATTGTCCACATATCTAAGATAGCTGCCAGGCACCTTGACTGTTTTTCCCATATGCAGTGATTTTTGAGTTCTTGCAGAGTGATCTGGGATTGACTTTTTGGCTGTTGGTAAATATGCTGGAAAATCTTGTAGTGGTTAGGGTCCAAGGGTATGCATGGTGAGCAAAGATTTTATTCTCTACACATTAAATATATATATTTACTGATCATTTACTCTGTGATAAGCTCCATTAGAGGCACTTGACAATATGATGAAGAGTAAAATAGTCCTCTTTCTCTAGTAGTAAGCAACTCCTTTTAACTCTATCTCTCTCTATAAAATGTATATATTTAAAACTACAAAGTATAATCTCAGTGGCTCTGGAGGCTGAGGCAAGAGGATCACGTATTCAAAGCCAACCTCAGCAACAGCGAGGTGCTAAGTAACTCAGGAAGACCCTGTCTCTAAACAAAATACAAAACAGGGTTGGGGATGTGGCTCAGTGGTCATGTGCCCCTGAGTTCAATCCCAATTACCCCCCCCAAAAGAAAAATGGAGTATATATGATATATAGCTACTCATGATACTATATTTGCTTACATAAGAATTTTATACATGTATAGGATTATGTGTAGACATATATGAATTTTTCCCCTGGCCATTGTTCTTCTAAGCTGTGAAGAGGCAATTTCTCTGTTCATTTGGCCACAGAGAAGTGAGGTGCTTGCAAACTAAGTCTCTTGAATTAAACAAGCCCTTTGAGTAGTGTTCCCAACTTCCCATAGAGTATGTCCCCCATTTCCGATTTCTAGATTTCCTCTTGGTGTCACTGGATGAAGATCTAGGACAGGATGTGCTAGAGGGACCAAACTGACTCCTGCTTGCCACTACATACATCTGACTGGGAAAGAGAGAACCAGGGGGGAGATACAAGGAAACCACCTTAGAAAATCATGTCACAACACAGGATTCACCCAAGTTATGAGCAGAAGTACCAGAGACATAAGAAAATACTTTTTTTTAAAAAAAGAACAATCAGAACTTTGGACTTCCCTGCTTAAAAATATCATTACTTACCAAAGATCTTTGGCTAAAGCCCAAAATCTTCACCAAGGCCTACAAGTGTCAACATAAGCTTGTGTAGGTCCCTCTTCCTTTCCACACGCTCTTGGTTTCCTGCATTTTATAAAAATGAGGTCTCTCTGTTCCTTAAGGCTAGAAGTCCCTGTACAAACTGTTCCTTCCACCCGAATACACTGCTGTTTTCCTCCTTGCTCTAGGTATGTTTAACAATTCCTGCTCATCTTTGAATCTCAGATAAAAGGTCTCTTCTGTAGAGATTTCTGAAGCTTTCTGCCTCCACTCGGTCATGTGTCCTGTTGTATGTCCTCATGGGATAATCTGTGATTTCCTAATAGCTCAGAGGGCAGTTCGAATGAAGCAATTGGTTGCGAGTCTGTTTCCCGGCTAAAATGTCACTGAGCAGGGACTGCCAGCACTTACCACAATGCCTTGTGTACGTGAGGAACTCTACTAATAACTAAATGGAGGAATGAATGAAAAAGCAGGGATTTGTTAAACTCTCCAACCCATCAGTAGAAATTCTCAAACAATTCTGATGATTTCCTCCCATGCCAATTTTCCCTTAAAATAAAAGAGTTTTTATTTGCATAGTTATCGTGCCATAGAATAGGAGCAGGTAGGGCTGTGTCTTAGGACTCTATTATTGTAATAAAATACTTGAGATAATCAATATAATAAGGGAAAAGGTTTAATGGAGCTCATGGATATGGAGGTTTCAGTCCATTCAGTTGACTGTGTTGCTTTAGGGCCTGTGATGAGACAGGACCTCATGGTGGGAGCATGTGACAGAGTAAGATGCTCATCATGATGGCTGAGCAGCAGAGACAAAAAGCACGGTCTGGGCCCAAATAGCCTCTTCAAGGCTTGCCCCAAATCACCTCAGGCTGCATCTCCTAAAGGTTCTACCACCTCTCAGCAGTGCCACAGGCTGGTGACCAAGCCTGTATCTCACGGTCATTTGGGGGATATCCAAGGTCCCAAACACAGCAGATTCCAAAACTAAACTAGTCGTTTTGGCTTTTTGTCCAGCTGGTAGGGAAGTACATAAAAAACAGAGTCAAAATCCACATAAATAGAGTTATCTCACACTAGACAAAGGTGCCAAAAAACATACACTGGAGAAAAGACAGCCTCTTCAACAAATGGTGCTGGGAAAACTAGAAATCCATATGTAGCAAAATGAAATCAGACCCCCATCTCTCATCCTGCACAAAATTCAACACAAAGTAGATCAAGGATCCAGGCACTAGAACAGAGACCCTATACCTAATAGAAGAAAAAGTAGCCCCAAATCTTTACAATGTCAACTTAGGAATGGAATTACTCAACAAGACTCACAAAGCCCAAGAAGTAAAATCAAGAATCAACAAATGGTTTGGAATCAAACAAAAAGCTTCTCCATAGCAAAGGAAATAATCAAGAACATAAAAAAGAGCCTACAGAATGGGAGAAAATCTTTGCCACCTGCACCTCAGAGCATTATTCTCCAAGATATAAAGAACTCAAAAAACTTACCACCCAAAAAACCCCCAAATAACCTAGTTAATAAACAGGCTAAGGAACTGAACAGACACTTCACAGAAGAAGAAATGCAATCAATCAGAAAATACATGAAAAAATGCTCAACATCTCTAGCAACTAGGGAAATGTAAATTGAATCTACACTCCAGTCAGAATGGTAATTATCAAGAATACAAGCAACAATGTTGAGGAGGCTATGAGGAAAAGGTACACTCATACATTGCTGGTGGGACTGAAAATTGGTGCAACCACTCTGGAAAGCAGTATAGAGATTCCTCAGAATAATTGAAATGGAACCACCATTTGAACCAGTTATCCCACTGGGTATATACCCAGAGGACTTAAAATCAGCATACTATAGTGACACAGCCACATCAATGATTATAGCAGCTCAATTCACATTAGTGAATTTATGGAACCAATCTAGATACTCTTCAACAGATGAGTGGATAAAGAAAATGTGGTATATATACACAACAGAGTATTACTCAACCATAAAGAAGAATGGAATTATAGCATTTGCCCATAAATTGACAGAATTGGAAAGTATGGTGCTCAGCGAAATAAGCCAGTCCCCCCAAAACAAAGGTTGAGTGTCATGTATAACTAGAAAGTACAGATTAAAAAACAAGAAGAAAATAAACTTATTTTTGAAGACATAGCTGTAAAAATATGTTTTAAACTACTGCTCCACTTCTAAGAACCTTATATCTATTGCTTCTGTAGAGGTCTGGCCAATGATGTTACGGATTCTGCCCAGGCTTGTCTCATCACATACATCAGTAAGAAAGAGGTCTCTGCTGCCAGAACACCTTCTCAAACCTCCTCTTAGTGCTTCACACCAAGCAGCAGGTTCTTCTCACTGCAGAGCCACTCTGGAGGAGCTGCAGGTGTGAAGAGCAGAGTGACATTTGTACACAATAAACACTGAAAGTTGAAAAGGCTTCTACACAACATGAGTCCCCTCAGGTCCTCAGCCTGAGGTCTTGGGACTTTTTTTTCTTTTCACGGCTGTAGGTCAAAGCAAGGAAGTACACAATTCTCCAGGCAGAACATCAAAGGGGTTTTGAGTTTCACGTGAGCACTGTTTCCCTTGGCACACGTTGATTTCCACAGGCTGCAGTTTATCACCCTCCCAGGCAACTCTGACTTGAAATATCTTTTCACATTAACCCGTTCCTCTTCTCCCCTTGTGATTTGACTTCCTCTTCCTGGGCTGTTATTCTTCTGAAGGTTTAGAATCGGAATCTTGGAATTTTAGCACTGTCCATCCAGGTTGGAGTTTGCTTCCCCTCAGGTCTGATTCAAAGCCCTCTAGGTGTGGACTTTGGGGTGCACACAGCTCTCTGCCCCTCACCGTATTTACAACATCCTGGGTTCGCCTCCCTCATTTATACAATCTCATTTGCTCCTCCTGCATTACTGTCCAGGAGCTGAGCCTTCATTTCCAGAGCGGGGAATATGGTTTCGATTAGAAAGCTTTGTTTTCCCCCTGGAGTGCAGATACTGCCTTTCAGTATCTCGGTCCACTTTTCATTGCTGTCTTCCTCTGGTCACAGTCTGTCTTGTTAAAGCATAATGATGTCATCTGCATCCTCTTTAATGGCCTGACCCCATTTCTTCCCCTGAACCGTATTACATTGTGGGTGACTTTATTTACGTTCTCCTTTTCACCCCTGTGACATGCCTCTGCTGTCCCTTTTCCCATCTGTTGGGTCAGGAAACACAGACCTTACACAGCCTAAATTAAATCTTTCTTTCTAAATGACCCTTTCCAAGCTGTACAGAAGCTTCAAATCTGCATCCATTGAAGTCACAAGGACATTTTTGCCAAGGATCTCCATCAGCTGTCTAACTCTGGATATGGAATCAAATTTTTTACTTTTAGCTTAGAAAGGAAAAGAAATTGTTTGAGTCTTCGCTATAATAAATGGAGGAACAGAAACTGGGGTTTCTGGTTATGTTAGCTAAACCTTGAGGTGTGCAGATTTGGGTAACAGGGAGAAAAGAAAACTGAGTCAAAAGACCTGCATTCAAAGTCCTGTCCTGGGACATTGCTTGTCTTGAAGCTCAGGTTTCATCTTTGTTTGGTCTTGATGTATTTGGGCCATTGTGTTCATCAGCCTTTCATCAATGTGACAAAGTACCTGAGATAAATAATGTAAAAGGAAGAAAGGTTTGCTTTGGTGAATGGTTTCAGAGCTTTCAGTCCCTGTCACTTTGGGTTTGCAGCAAGGCAAACCAGCATGGCAAGGAATATGTGGTGGAGCAAAGATGCTCACCTCATGGTGGCAGGGGAGCTGAGAGAAAGAGAGAGGAAGTGGCTGAAGTTAAGTGCACCTTCAAGGGTGTGGGCACATCCCCAGTGACCTAACTATTGCCCACCCCTTAGAGTGTCCATCCACTCCCAAGATCATCAGTGGCTGAAAGATCAAGCCAGCAACACATGAGCATTTAGAGGGACAGTTAAGGTTCAAATCATAATAGTTACTGTATCAAAAATATCATGGCTTTAACAGCAAACATTTATTCTCACAGTTATGAAAGGTTGGGAAAATCCAATATCAAGTACAATAGATCAGTATCTGGTGAGGGTCTGCTTCCTGGTTTGTAGACAGCTGCCTTCTTGCTGTGTCTTCACATGGCAGAAAAGGGGTAAGAGAGCTCCCTGAGGTTTCTTTTATAAAAGCACTAAACTACTCATGAGAGTTCACCCTCATGACCTTACCACTTTCCCATCTCTATTACCATCACCTTGGGGTTTAGGAGATTAACATATCAATTTGAGAGGTAAGGGACACAAACACTGATCCTATAGCAAATTTTCTTATATACAATGTATCTATTAATTAATTAATTAATTAATTTTTGCTTCCCACAGATACAAACAAATAACTCCTGTGTACTTAAAAATATTCTGAAAAGAGCAATACAATATAATCCCTTGTGCATGGGTCTTTGAGCCAAAAGATTTTTTTTTGCTAAAATTTAGGTTTTGATTCCTGTATTTATTGTAATAAGTTATTCAACATCTATAAGCCTTAGTTGATCTAGAAAATTGGATGATAAAAATTTTCATCTCTAAGGATCATTATGAGGTATAAAATACAATAATGATACTAAAGTACTTAAAAGGGTATTACACAGAATGTGCTTAATAAGCCCTGGATTTTATTACTATTAACAATAGCTTACATCTTAACAATTGCCCAAAGCCATTTCAGAGAATATAATATACAGGATTATGTCTGTTTACATGTTCTCTTGTTTGACATTGGACTACTTAGAATTGGGTCTTGTCTCCATTTCTCTCCTTAGTACCAAGCAGAGACCCGAGACATGAGGCAGGGACACTTAATAAAGACACATTGACTTGAAGAGGAGGTACACCATGACATGAGCGTGTTTGACACAGAGCGTCACCTAGCACAATGGTAGAACAATTCCAAAATGCCTCCTTTTGTGTCAAAACCACAAAATAACTCCCTGCTTATGGTCTGTGCCACTGGATTGGTTTTACTTCTACAAAGTCCACAAAAAATTTCAACTACAACAGTAATACACAGTCAATCTAAAGCTCCAATTCAAATGTAAAAAAGAAAAACTTAAAAGGCACTCCATTTTTTTTTCTTCCTAGAACTAAATGCAGTTGATAGTCAGGTACTATCTAGACTTTTCTTTCAATGCAGAAATCTATATTGTGACATATCTATCATATGTCTTTTTGTTTTGTTTTAAAAGGAAATCATTCTATAAATATTGCTCTAACTTCTTCACTTATATTGATAAATAATTCTGTGAATTTATACAACTTGAAAATAATCATCTACATGTGGGGGTTTATCAAGTAGCTTTTATAAAATTATTTCATTTTTCACCAATGAAATACATGCACAGAGCTTAGATATTCAAATAATGTTTCAAAAATTGTTTCCTGCATAAGTTTTACTCCCTATGCCAACCACTATCATGACCCCCAAGCCTCTGACTATTCTCCAAAGATAAACTTTTCCTAAGCTGCTTTTTGTCTAGTTCTACATTTCAAATTAATATCTATATGTTGATATTTCATATGTGTTAACTACTTACATCCTTTTTAAAAGATGAGGATTTAAATTTTCCTCCTTTCCTACCACTTCACCCATATACATTTGAAATGTTTGCTAAATTGGTGTTCCATATTAGTGTTATAATCACTTTGTGAACATTTGCTTCTCCTTGCTGACCATTCAGTCTCTAAGATAGCATTTTTTATCCTTTGCTCTTGTTGAATTGCTGTATCATTTGCTTATTGTGTGAACATTCAGTTAAATTTTGCAAAGTATTTAGTAAATTAGGCAAATGACTCTCAATAAATGATCCCCCCACTTCAAATCGGCTGCACAATCTCCCAGGTCCCCCTTTGCTGGAGTTATTTCCTCGAGTCCCCCCACTGTCAACATTGCCAGTTATTCTCCTGATTGGTTTTTTAGGTGTTTTTGTATCTGCTGGTCACACTGCAGTACTGCTGGGACTTTCCTTCCCCAGTGTCCTGGCCACCCACTTTCACTTCTATTCAGCTTTGGGTTGGTTCCTTGTTTCTAGGACCTTATGTTCTAGACATTTCTTCAAGAAGATCCTTGAAAAACTATTCAGGGATAGTTACTATATTTCACTTTTCTGAAAAGATTTTTAATCTACACTTCCTCCTAGGTGGTAGTGTGGATGGACATAAAATTATACATAAGTATTTATTACCTCTCAGAAATTCTAAAGCATTATTTCCTGGCTTACATTGTCAATTATATAAGGTTATTATATATGATTATTATATATATATATTTTATCATGCAAAATCTGTGGAATATGATTTCCAGATCTTTTGTATGTGTCTTTGGAAACTTAACTATGGTTATTGAAATGTTCCAGTTTGTTGTTCTTATTGGCAATGTTATGGGCTCTCTCCATTTGGCTATTCATGGCTTTTAATTATAAGACAGCATATTTTACTATTTATTAATTCGTTTATTTTTCCTTTATCAGGATATCACTAAATTGACCAAGATGGTCTCAAATTTGGGATCATCCTGCCTCAGCCTCCCTACCAGCTAGGATTACAGGTAGGCATCACCACACCCACTTTATTTATGTTACTTTTATCTATTTCTCAATGTTCATTATTTGCATGTTTGGTACTTCTTGGATGGATCTTTTTTCTCCTATTGTCCACTTCTGCTTCTGCTTTTTTGTTCTATTTTCTGGCACATTTGGTCAAGATTTTTTTTCAATCCTTTTACCTATTTGAAAAAAATTCTATTTTTTATTTCATAACTAATTTTTAGGAGAGTTCTTATTTGCCCGTGGTATCGCATTCTTCTTTCATGGGTATAATATTTTCTTTTATGGGATTGAGATATAAGCTATTGTTTTAAGTGGTTTTTAGTGACTTGGAGTTTTTGTTGTTATTCTTTAATATTTCATATTGAGGACCCTCCTCCAAAATTTTGTCATCTTTGAGAACTTAAAAGCAGAAACCTTTTGAAAGGACAGGATTTAGCAATTACTAGGCAATAAAGTGGACAGGCATTTTTAAAAAGACTGTTTCCAAATGTTGTTATTAATAGGCCTTTCTTCGTGGGGCAGTTTAGCGTCTGTAGAGAGGGGGACTCCTGTCTCCAGAGAGTAAGGTTTAAAGGGAACCCAGGGCCTCCTGGGCAGGTTCTGTCCTTTGACTTCATTTTCTAGTTTTCCATTGAAATCTTCTGTCTTGTGTTCTTTGATCTGTGTTTTCTCAAGTCAAGAGCCCCTCTAGTTCCATTTTTCCAGATTACATATTTCCATTCTCCTATGGAGAGCCACTGGAGGTCATTTGTCTGTAAACGGTAGAAAAGAAAAGCACCCTTTCCTGGCTTATTAAGAGATCCACCCATTTTTCTGCCCAGCCTCTTCTCACTCACAGTCCACTGGCTCTTAGTGGTTTCTGTGGGCAGTTGGCTTTTATCCCATTTGGTATCTCTCCTCTCTGCCGGAAGTCGTTTTCTACTTACTCTCAAATTCTGCTGAATCTTATATTGCAAATCAGACAAATAGACACTTCAACAGTCTTTAACAGTTTTGATGAAAAGTAAAGATGAACTTCTGTTCTCTTTATTGTCTGAGGGGAGAACGTGGCAGACACATTTTTGGTGACTTTGACTATAACATCTAGATTTGCCATTGACTTGAGATTCAACATCTCCCATCAGCCTTTAGTCTTTGTCTTAAAATAGACCATCTGGTAAGTTTTACTCCTGTTCATCTCCCTGTAGGTGGCTTAAACAAAAGCCATCATTTTAAAGAGGTTTCATTAGGCCTTAACGGCTTTAATTACACAATTTCATAACTGATGTTACAGTTCATTTAGTTAATTGATTTTTTTCATTGCTTTTCTTTCACATTTTCTTTGGAGGCAAAGGAGAAAATTTATATATATATATATATAATAAATATATATAAATGTACAATAAATAAATATATAAAAAAATTTATATATATATAAATTATATATGTATAATAAAGGTTATGAATAAAATAACAGAAATAGAAACTAATTTTTCATAGTTTGCAACACTGAAATATACTAGGACTATCTCTTATCACATGATTTTTAATTTTTTACCACATTAATGTTATAAAGAAATTAGTGACACGGGATATATTATAAAGTAGAAAGTAACAACAATTAATAAGGCATAAACAAAAAAATATAAAACTAAAAATGACCTAACCTTCCATGCCTAAAGACAATGATGTTTGTATAATGTATATTCTGTAATTATGTTCGGTGCTTCTGCAGTATGGGATTTGTTTTAGCAGGTTTTATATTCTAATTGGTATTAAAAAGAGAATTTCATTGAACAAAAACTGAATAAATACGATTCTCCTCCAATTCCACCCCACCCTGGTTCAACTTCCTATTTCCACCCTAGATGGTTTGTATCTGTCTTCTAAATGGCACTTTTCTGTTCACTCTGAATTCCCTATCCATCTGGAGCTCATCCCTAAGCACTAGGGGCTCACTTCCATAAATTTTTCTTATTGAAATTACTTATTCCTGTTCTGACCTTCAGCTCCAACCATGTGCAGCTACCAGCACTCCCAGGTGACTTGCAAAGACATCCTGCAATGACACGTTAATGACTAGCCTGGAATACCAGCATGATGTGAAAGCCAGTTGAAGGCCTTTCTTGGACTTATTGACAAGGATGTGTCATTATGAGGGTATAATCAAAGCAAAAATCTCCTGGGTGGGCTGTGGTAGAATGAACATGAGCTTTGGATTTGGATAGAGCCTAATATCACTTCAGGCTACATTGCTTTCTGCCTAATTGATCTTAGGAAAAAGAATGTCTCTGAGGTCATTTCCATAATTACCAAGATCTAAAGTAAGATAAATGTCTAGAGATTAGCAGGTGCTCAGAAAATTATAATTCTTGTTTTAAGTTACTTATGAGTATAGCAGAGAACTTCTGTGGGGATATTTATGAAACGAATACAGGGAGTTCCAAGTAGTTTCTGGACTTTAATATCCCTCAAGGGCTTCCATAATGCTGAAAATAACCTGGGGCCATCATTTGCCAACCTCTCAGCAGCTGAGAAGTTAAAATGTGATCACAATACTACGTGAAAGTTCTGTTTATACTACAGGAAGCATCTTCAGATAATTTCTGGATGAAACTGAATTATCAATAACTTGAACAAAAATATAGATAAGAACTATGAGAATATTAATCTATACTCTACAACCTGTAACTTATTTAGGTGTCAAGGTACGTAGTAAATTGTTATGAGCAATTAAATCTTTTATACAAACTGTTTTTCTGAATAATTACTTAGCAAGATATCTCTGAGTGCCATGATAGATAGACACAGGAAAGCCTTATTTTCTTGGGGGGGGGGGTGGGGATCAAAGACATGAAGCATAAGACCACCTTATCTGGTTAAGGGTCCTTTGACAAGATAAGGACATTATGTTTCTAGGAAAGGAGGGTTTTCTGGTCTTGGGAGGTGAGTATCAGAATTTGGTCTGGGCCAACTTGAATGCTGACTTAGTTTATATTGTTTGGCCAGCTCTCCAGCCAAGTTCTTTTTCTCACAATCTCCTCCACTTTGGTCTTGTATGGCTCAACTGGAAAAATATCAACTCTAATAAACAACACTTTCCCAGTACCTGGGATTATACCATCAGGTTCTTCTCTTGAGCCAACTCTTCAAAGTCACTTTGTTGAATGCATTTTTTAACTTCTTTGATTGAGGAGAGAATGTTTTAACAGATTGTTCTTTCCATATGGATTGACCTGAGAAACAAAGCTTGAGTCACTCACAGCCATGCAAGAGGTCCTCAGAGGATTCCCACTGGGTGGTCTTTGCCAAAAGAGGCTGTTCTTTAAGTTCTGGATTCAGTAGCTCTCACACTATTGAATCTACTGTCAAGTCCTATTGATTATTGTTTTCATGTTCAAAAATATTTTTCATTTGTGTCTAAACATTGATTTCAAATATCTGGATGACTCAGAATCTTAGTTTGATTATAAGAAATACTTTACACCACATAAGGGAAAAGGCCTTAATTTATGTAGGTATTTACTTAATCTAGGGTTTCCTTTAAAATGATTTCTCATGAATTTTTAGTAAATTTTTCAAAACAGAGATCAAAAGTATCTGTAGATTGTTTTAAAGATAAAATTTCTTCCCATTGCTTCTACTGCTTCAGAGTTTGTTCAGACCAAATGCATTTACCTCTTTCTTCTACCCTCACTTTAATGTACATTTATGCTTCTCAGGAGCATTTTTTACAATGAATTATATGACTAAATTAAATATTAAAAGATGAAAAGAGTCATAGAAAATTGAGCACCTTTAAGTCACGAAATTATACTTGAAGGAAATGAAAAGTTACAGAGATGTTTCCTTAAAAGATGAAGCAATTTTTTGGAAAAGACAGTCGAGGCACAGAAACATAGGTAGGAATATTAGGGAAGTAAATCAATGTCCTCAGGAATCATGGCTAAAGTTTCCATTATATTTTTAGATATCAGCAATGAAAAGCAATACTTAAGTGCTATCATTACCGAATGTCTATTTTATGTGCAAAAGCCTTCACATATTTTAATCTCACTTGATTCTTCTTATAATGCCATTTTAGATCTCAAATTCTTAGTTTGCAAATGAGAAGTAGAACTTCTTCAAGGTTCAATAACATGCTAAATAAGTAATAAAAATGAAATTCAATTGAAACAGAAACTTTTTGTTTGTTAACAGCATCATGAAATTGAAGGCTACATTTCTCTATTGGTGAATCATCAGAGTGGTGCATACTCTG
Source organism: Urocitellus parryii (assembly GCF_045843805.1). Classification (NCBI taxonomy): domain Eukaryota; kingdom Metazoa; phylum Chordata; class Mammalia; order Rodentia; family Sciuridae; genus Urocitellus; species Urocitellus parryii. The sequence continues at coordinate 18,207,098 of NC_135537.1, read as the reverse complement.
GGCACTCCTCCAAAGCCATTCTGTACTGAAAAGGAGAGGATACTGAAAGGGTGGAATTTTTCACAAAGAAATGATTTTGGCAGAGAGGACCAGAAGAATAAAACCCTTTTCATTAAAGCCCAGCAAGCATATCACCAGGTACTTCTGGGAGTATTCAAGATCAGGAATGAAGGAAAACTGTGTTCTAATCCCATCTCTATTATGAACTAGATTCAAATATCTTGAGTAAGTCATTAACCTTTCAGGCATTTATCAAAGAGAAGATTTAGATAACATTTTTAAATAGTCATGAAAAATGTTTGCAAAAGAAAAATACAACCTGTGAAAATGCAGAATAGAGTTCTATTTTATCAGAATAATGCTTAGAAAATAAAAATTTAAAAAGTAAGTTGACATTTCTGTACATGTTATTGTTGAGAAAGAGGTCAGTTTATGTTTGGTGCAGAAAAAAATTAGAACGTTCTAGAACCACAGCTTGGGGCAATGGTATAATGTTAAAAGATGAATAAGATATGAGCAGATTAAAAATGAAAAACACATAACAGCATCTTGTTATTTCTCATTTATTTCCTAAGGTGAATGGGCTTATTTCCTACCCAGCATTTATCCTATGTTCCTTCAACTTTACTTTCAGAGATAGTCATACTTTCTTCAAAGTAATTCTCCCCTTTTCTAGCTCTGAAGGTGGAACCCAATTAGTTTAATCCAGTTGGACAACATTGATGTATGGATGGGATTATGACCTGTGATTGCCAGTCATTCTAGAGGGAAAACTTATCATGGTGTCTTTAGAAGAATCACTCTTAATCTATCTTTCTCTCTCTCTCTCTCTCTCTCTCTCTCTCTCTCTTCTCTCTCTCTCTCTCTCTCTCTCTCTCTCTCTTTCTCTCTCTCTCTCTCTCTCTCTCTCTCATACACACACACACACACACACATACACACACACACGCACCCTTTTCTTCTCTCTCTAGTGAAATATGAATAAGAAGATGTTACAGAGATGTAATAATAAGGAAACATGAACTCACACAGGTACTGGAAGCCATTTTTTGACTATTAAAAAATAACCTTATTATGTTGTTGCTGCTCTAAGTCTTCTCTAATCTAAAAAAATTAGAGAAGATGAAAGAATAAGCACAAGCAGATAGGATTATATGGTAGAGCCCCAAATTAACCAACCTGAAGCTAGTGTCGTCTACCTCTGAAAGATGAACACACCTTGACTCTTTTAGGAAGTTTAAGTTTGAATTTCCGCTGGTATCAACTGCTACAACCCACTCATCTCTCAGCCTCAGTCTTTAATTAAGGAGATACCCAACAGGGGGCAATGAGGGATAAAGAAAAGTCAGACAGACACACAGAGAGATAATAACGCTGGGGCACTGCTCTCTGATTGAGAAACAGTGACCCAGAGCTAGCTCAACATGTTTATTATATAGGTTTTATCATCAAAAGATTATTTGTGGGAAAGTTTTAGCAAAACAGGCAATCTGAAGGACATGGGATTGGCAAGACATAGGGTGATCTTGTTACACTCAGAATTCTCTATCCCTGGTAGTTGGTGGCTCCAACTGATAACTGGTGGTGAGCAAAGGCTCAGAGTTATCAGCTGGAGCCATAGCAACTGGCCATCTGGACCTACACTTTTGCACAGGCAGTTCCCAGCACAAATGCAGCCACAAGAGAGTTAAAAAGACCTTGATTCAAATAACTGCTCTCCTCACTCAACCAAGAGCATATTAGCTGTTATACTCTAACTTCTTTTTCAAGGAGAAATCTCATCACACTGGAATAATACAACACTTGTGCCTTGATGAAAAAATGCAAGTTCTAGTTATATGAGAATGACAGTATTAGCACTGGGATTGTGGCTCTGAGGTAGAGTGGTTGCCTAGCACATTTGAGGCACTGGGTTCAATCCTCAGCATCACATTAAATACATATATACATACATACATACATACATACATAAAGATATTGTGTCCATCTGCAACTAAAAAGAAAATTTTTAAAAATGACAGTATTAGAAAATCAGGGTCTTTGGAATGAGTTAAAGTCTTAGTGCATTTTGGAGTATGAATATAATTTATTGGCACAAGAAATAATGCTAAGATAGATCCAGAATTATTATAATCAATCCTAGAACTAGTAGAGACCAGGATAGTTATAGAGCCTGGGGATTACAACTTTTGTGTATGTGGGGTAAGAAAATTCCAAAACAAGCAAGGATGCAGATAACTTGTGAGTGATTCTTGAGTGGAGAGGTGATGATGAGGCGCTAACACAAGACCTCAAGTCCTTTCACAAGGAGGATAATAAGTGAGAAGATGAGATGCATTTATAGGCAATGCCTCTGGGTCTCACCAAGGAATTTGGCAGGTTTGCATGATTTCTGGGCAGAGAAGCTGGAGAAATATGCCATGGATGATAGTACAGTTAAGTCTCAGCTGGTTTAAAACTTAGAATCAATGACTTTTGCATTAATGAGTGAATGCAACCCTGGAATGAAGCCTCAGATGCTTTTCTTAAATGAACCATCCCTTGAAAAATTTTGTAGCAATAGTGAAGGTGAAGATATAGAAACCTCCCTATCAAACTTGGAAAAGTGTCCTCCAAATGGTTAAAAGGAAAAACTAATAACTCAGAATTGAGAGTTCTGATAAAAAGAACAATTTACTAGGCTTCAATGATCATCTTTTCATAGTAAGAGAATGTCTGCTAGCAATTCTTTTTAAAAGAACTTACACTTAATAGGAAAACATACCAACTTCCCAAGATAAGATGATTAAGTTTGTATACAGAAAATCTTTCAATATCATATATGTTTGTATGCCTCCATGTCTGTTTGTATACATAATTCTCAAAAAAGCATTCCTACTATGGGTGAGGAAATTGGTGTTAAGAATGTAATCAGACTTTAATGCTCAGTACGGCCCATCTTTTAATCTCTATCAGTTCAGGAACAAGAGCGTGTTGGCAAATTTGAAAAGAAAAGAGTGACTCTAATATTATTCTGTTTAATCTTATTAAGGTGAAGAACTAGTTATATTGTGGGGAGGACTGTTTTACAAATTATAGGACAAAGGAACAGGGCTCCCTTTATTTTATAGTATTAAATTGCTATCTTTTAAAAGAAACATTTTTTTTAAAAATGCACGTTTAGGAGGAAAATGTAGGATTGTGTATATGAGACCATTTTGAGATGACCCACTATTAATAATCAAGAAATATATGTGCCTCTGACATTGGTGTGATCCTGAAGAGAGGTTGAGATGAAGACTCAAATCCACCCTAAATTCTGGGCTGCAGGGACTCCCTGGTAGAGCTGATGAAGCTTTATTCTACAAAGAAGACCTCAAGCATTGGTGCACAGAGGGAGGGCTGGCAGGATAGCTCTTAGGCTAGCACAATCCCTTCAATAGATGTTAGTTTTCCCCTAAAGATGAATAGAAAGATATAGGTATATATTAAAAATAAGTAAATACTAAGCATCAGTTCCACAGATTTGAAGCTGACACATCTATGCACCCACCTGTCTAAACATTTTAACTCCCCCCTCAATCCTTCTTTGGATTATGTGGAAATCATGATTGTTTTATGATTTTAAATAATTTGTTCAACCCCATTTTAAATTTGATACATCTTTGCACCTCTATATTAGTGCAAGGAAACCCTATAGTAGAGAGTGGAGCTGTTTATTAGAGTTATGAACATGTCTTTATAGTTGTACTCATGGGTTATAAAGGATATTCTGATATTTGAAAATCATTATCTTTGGAGGGTGTTAAAATATTAAGAAGGCTTGAGTGGACTTTGTTTTATCCTTTACCTACTTTTCATATTAAGCTGTTGTATTAGGAATATGCTGCTTCATAATTTTAAAAGTTTTCATTTCCTAAATTAACAAGATTATAGATTTCAGATAATGTTGAGTTACAAATGTTTCAGGAAAATAATAAACTGAATGTCATTTTTTGAGCTTAGAAAAAAAGAAGAGTTTTCCACAAACTGGTCTGAGGTTATTTATTTTTTTAGTCTGTTCTAATTAGTTATATGTGAGAGTAGAATGCATTTTGACACATTGTACACAAATAGAACACAGGTTCTCCTTTCTCTGGCTGTGCATAGTGCATGGTCACACCAGTAGTGTAGTCATTTGTGTACATAGGGTAATAATATCCATTTAATTCAACTTTCCTTCCCACCCTGAGTTTATCTTGAGTGCTTTATTTTTATTTAGTCCTGGGTACCATCACCTCACCTAGGTGACGTGAACGTCCAAAAGACAGTTTTTATTAATGGATGTCTGTAGGAACAAGTGTCATCATCTAGAGATTGTGGAGAATTAGGAAATAACATGATAACATCAAGTGGCTCAAGTCTGACATGGCATTTCACAGTCATGCAAACACCTCTTAGAAGAGACTTACTAAAATCTGCCAGTGTCTAAATAATAGCTATTTATTCAAATTATGTAAAATCAGTCAATGATCTAAATACTCACCCATGTTACCTCTGATTAGAGAGGAAGATAGTCATGATCGCAGGGGCCTAGAAACTAGTTTATGAGTTCAGTAGCTGAGGGCAATGAAGAGTTTCTTTCTGAACAACCCAGAAGGAACACTTGCAAATGATTAGAGAATCTCCTGAAAAACCTGGATTGTCTTGTCAAGTAGACTCTGGTTTTATTTACAGAGCTGATGACCCCTGCTCTGAGGGTGTGGGGCAGGAGGGGGTTGATTATCTCTGAAGTCTTTCCAAAGATTTCTTGAGACATCATCTGGGCCACAAAGGAAGGAGAGACACTGCTCTACTTGTTTTATATTTTCAAGAAACACTCTAAATTGAAGCGCTGGACCATCAAAGGTACATTGCAAGATTTTTCTTATTATAGCTTTCTTTTTGAAGCCTGTTGGATTTTAAGGCTTCCTACTAGAAAATATACTTTCACATATGTACATATTTTTCAAGAGTTGCACTAGAATACACTTTCTTATTTTAATAGAATTTCTAAATGTGTTTGTGCACAACCATGATTTAAAAGCTTCAGGTAACTATTGATGCAGTTGTGTTTGAGGAGAAATTAATATGTCAAAAATTCGTTCTGTATGCAAAGATTTTAACTTTAAACAAAGACTGTAACTTTAAAACAATATTCCGGAAGCCAATGGGACCTGCTTTTATTAGAGTCTAATATGAAATACTTGCAATATGATAAATATGCCCACTGTCCAAAGTGCTGTGCCAGGTGGCACCACTTCATCCTTGCAAACACTGAATGCTGAGGATACCGTCATCCTCCCTTCTTTTCATCTAAGGCAAAGAGAAGTTAAGAAACTTGTTCAAGGTCACAGATCTGATAAAGGAGGCAAGTTGGGATTTGAACTCTGGAAGTTCTGCTCTAGTGTGTGGGCTTAGCCACTGTGCTACAAGTCTTCCAAGCTACTCTCTGAAGATGACCTGAAAGAAAGCCTTAAACTCATTCAGATTTTGCAAAGAAGACATTAAGTTATTTCATAGTCTTAATATATCAAGTGTGTTTAGATAAAAATCAAATGCTAAAAATACATACTTTCAGCCTTTGTGGCACTTAAAATAAGGCTCATCATAAAATAATGTGTAGTATTAAAATAACACAGGGCATTGCTGATATCTTTCCTGACACTTTTCACTAATACTTATGGAACTCATTAATCTAGTCTTATATGGTGAAGTTGATATCAGTGACAGATCTCCCTGAAACATTTTGCCTCCTTTTCTCTTTTCAATAGTTTCTCTTGTCTGCAAGAAAATCCATAAAGTTCTAGATAGACTGACTCTACTCTTGGATCACAGGGGGAGTATATGACCAGGTCAATGAAATCCACTTATTGGCCATAGTGATTGCCTTGGCCTGGAAGAAGGGTGAGACATTCTAATGATACATATGAATAATAGATTCATAATAGATATGAATCTCTGGATATCTGTTAGAAGATTGAGTCAAAGGACATTCATTGGCTGGTCAGTGTGGTATATGTGTGAGAGAGTAAAAGCTGCTAAGTTCCTATTGGCTACTATGCAAGAAGTGAGACTACATATGAGGTTGATGCATGGATTTGGGAGATGCAAGAAAAAGCAAAATTGAGTCAGAACCTTACAACAGTGTGAACATCTGCACCAATTGCACCTTTAATATAATCTATGTTGGAGATTTTTAATTGCATACATTTGTAAATTATCCATTTAAAATTTTCATTTTCCGAGCCAGGAAAGTGGCAAATGCATGTAGTCCCAGCAACATGGGGGGACAAGGTGGAAGATCACTTGAGCGCAGGAGTTTGAGACAAGCTCAAGCAACATAACAAGATCTTAATGCAAAAAAAATAAAAATAAAATTCAAAATTTTACTTTTAATCAATATTATTATAAGATATAACAAACATTCAGAGACTAGTTTCACTAATACTCATAGATATATTGCCCAGGCTTATCCTCCAGAGCTTTTAAAGATAAAATTTTAAAGATATATAATAAAATTAATAAATGGTATTATTAAATACTAAGATGCTGTTTTTCCCTTAGAAATTCAAAATAAGTAAAAAAAAAAAAACAGTGTCCATACTGTTTTTCCTTTTCTGCATTTGTTAGATCGATAAAAATCTCCATTCCTTCTTTTCTTTGCTGTTATGAAAATTATGTTCTCACTTTTTCTGTGGCAACCCTCAAGTGTCTAAAATATTATTTTCTGGTGAGATCTAAAATTATTAAATACTCTACTTTTGAGATCTGAGCATGCACACGGCATGAAATAATATTTCCTGGTATAGCTTTCAAAATTTGAATTCTACCTTAAAAAAAGAATGAAACAATATTATTAGTATTTTCTGAGTTAGTTGTTTTGAAAAAGTGGGAAATTGTATAATCAGGTTAAGTGTGTGGAAGCAACCCTTCTATGCTCTCTTTCTTGACATCTGCTTTTCATTGAATGTAATCTCAACTCTTACAGCTGCCACCAAGCCTTCCTTCCTTTGAGAATTCTCACCACCAGCTCACTGCCAAGTCCACCTGGGACGCTATTTTGTACTTGTTGGCTTTGATTTACATTTGACCATAAATAATGAAGCTTACCCTAGTATTTTATACCATAATCTTGTACTTTAACTGAGCTTTTTATTGATGTATTGATAGTTTTCTATTTTTCCTTGTGCAGGAATTACATTTCTTGAGGAAAGTAGCATAGTCTCATAACTCTTTGTCACCCCCTGTTGCTACAGTCACACAGCAGGTGCTCAATAAATGCTCCTTGATTGTGTATCAGTAAGTGAAACATTCTCAAAGGAATTGAAACTCAAGATTTATTGCTGCATCATTTAGGAGCCCTGGTGCTAACTGATGAATTGTAGAGAGACCGCACGCTGGGTAATGCAAAGAGAAGTATCTCACTCTAAGAGAGCAGTTTACACAACACCCAGGCTATGCTAATCAAGCTGTTCTCAATTCCCTTTCTGTGTGCTCCTGAACATATGGAGATGGTTAAACTTCTTGTACAGGACAGAAGAAGAAACACTAAGCCACTGAGCAGTGAGATAGCCAAAAATCTTACACAACTCAACAGGAGAACTGACAGCAATCAAACTTATTAGATGTGTTTATACAAGAAACAGTTTACCATTTATTCTGTTTAGAGTTGTTACAGTATCAGTGTGTGCTCATGTGTGTGTGCACACACACATACAAGCACACATAATGTGCAGGGATATACGTTAGGGATGTAGAAACAAAATAACACAGTAGGAGACACTAAAATTAAAGGTAGAAAAAGTTTATGTAGAATTAAATCTTGGTTGTATTCTTGCTTTTTGTGATCTGGGGAAAGGTACAGTTATATTGTTTGAACATTAACTTCCTTGTCTGGCAAGTGGGTATAAAAATGTTGTTCTTCTAAAAGATTAGTAAAGATATCCTACATGGAGAGTGCATTAGATTGCACATTAGACAGCACATGATACCTGATATTTATATTGTTATTAATCTTGTCAGATGAAAAAAAAATGGAACAAAAGTTTGGAGATTGGGGGTCAGCAGAGAGTGAAGAATGTTCCAGCCAAACTTGGTTCAGATTAGATAATAAAAATTCTAAATTATTTTGTGGGTTTACTCTTTGTTTTCCTAAAAATCTTTCTACCAAAATTCTTTATTTTTATAATTATCAGGGAACTTCATTGATGGAAACAAAGAATATACCTCTCTTTCTGCCTTCTTGGATTCAGGGGTCTTTGTGGCTTTTCTATGCTTCTGCTTAACTTTTGTATCTTGCCACATGAGAAGGATGCTTCAATTTAATGTGCAAAATACTAATAGTGCAAGAAGGATCAGAGTTCAGTAAGCAAGTTAGTAGTGGCTAGAATTTACATGCATAAATTTTTCAAAATATTTCTAAGATTAAAATTATATCCAGCTCTCTTCATCAAAGTCTCTTATAAAAGGAGTGCAAAGAGACTTGGTTACTCATTATATGACCCATATTTTGCACAGTCATGAATAAATCTGCAGAACTTTCTGTATTCACTCACTTGTTCATTCATAGATTGAACAAACACCTGGCCTCTTTTATGAGCTCAAAGTTATGAAAGACCTTGCAGATTGAGACACCTATAGTTCTTTTGGTCTAAGTTCAGCTTAATACCTGTCACATAGTAGGAATGGATTGCCTATGTTGAATGGATAGGTGATTTTGTAAGAACAGATATCTGCTGAAGTAGATGAGTAAATAAATAGTTGCTATCTCATAAATTTGTGTGAATAATATTGCTGAAACTTTACATGGGTATCCCGACTAATCTTTTAAATTTACTATTTTTTATTTCATGAATTAATTTTACTTTTCTTGGTACTGTCTTCCCATTTGCTACTTTATGGTGGAGATAACAAGGGGTAAAAACAGAAAGCATTTGCAAAACTGGTTATGAAAGGGGTCCCAGTTTGGGTAGTACATGATGAGGGTGAAGAGAAGATTTTGTATTAGAACTTGATAGTTTTGTATCAGAACTTGATAGTCATTGAGTTTCTGTATGACTTTACTTTCTTTTGTGACATAAGATCTCTAATCTGAAAATGAAGAAATGAAGTTAAATCAACTCTCAGGTTTTTTTCCAACTCTAAAATTCTAAGCAACATACAAGTTCAAAGATAAGGAACACTGGGTATGTGTATGGTGTTGGGGAAGAAGCCCTTCCTGTGACTTGGGATCAGCTCTTCAACTCCACATGAGCTACCTGGTGTATGGAGGAAGGACTTAAGTTTAAGCTGAGTCCAGAGCTCAGTTTTGCCCTTTAATGACCCTGTGGATTGAGACAATTTCTTTAATATTTGTTTCAGTTCCATTTACCAAAGTTGAAAAGAGCACTTACAACAGGTTTGGCATGTGGTATAAACATTCTTATCTTCTCCTTTTGTGGTTCTGGGGATTGAACTCAGTGCTTCCTGCATGCTAGTCAAGTGTTCTACTATTAGGCTACATCCCCATCCTTGGTGTATGATATAAGATTAAATAAATGAATATTTGGAAAAGAGAACATAATGATGATGATGATGATGATGATGATGATAATGATGATGATGATAGCTTTTATTATGTCAACATCTCTAGGCCCCATAGTCTCTTCACATCTACAGTATGAGTGATCCTTGCTCTTTATAGGGTTTGGGGGAAGAATGTCTAGACACTTGATCATCCTCATTGTATCCACTTGCTGAGAGCTAAGTATACATAAGCAATAGTTTGGATATTCTATGTGGCTTTATAGGTTATAATCTATGTACATTGTTTTGAGGGATTGAGGTGATTGCAGAAGGTTTACAAAGGTGATAGAGCTAGACTGTTAAGATTCATTCTTCATTCTCATTAGATACTTAGGATATCATTTTTTAAGTAAAAAACTGCACCAGGAAAGAGATAATACAGAGTTAAGTATCCACTTTTTGTTTAGCTATTGCTTTGGCATTGAAAATGTCTATAAAGTAAATGAAGAAAATCTCAACTGAGAAAGATAGAAAATTATTAAAGATGAAATGTATAGTCACTGAAAATATTTTCAGTATTTATCAGAGGAAAATTGTTTTCTTAGCACAGTATTAGCACAAAGTTGAGTAATATTTTCCTTTAATTTATAGTATTTTATAACTACTTTCTCTTGTAATTTAACATGAATCTTAAATGCATGTGTTCTCATCTCCCTGTAAGCTGCCTCCGAGTTCTCTTGACAGGTGAGTAAAGGAAAACGTTCTGAACCCACACTGGGTTGATTGTACCTACACCATCTTATACAAGGGAGACACATGACAATTCCTTTGAGGATTATATATGAAGGATATAAATATTTGGGATTCTTTTTAATTTTTTTTTTTTTTGGTACCAGGGATTGAACTCAGGGGCACTTAACCTCTGAGCCACACCCCAGTTCTATTTTGTATTTTTATTTGGAGACAGAGTCTCATTGAGTTGCTAAGTGCCTCGCCATTACTTGAGGCTGGCTTTGAACTCACAATCCTCCCATCTCAGGCTCCCAAGCTGCTGGGATTACAGGTGTGCACCATCACAACAGGTTGGGATGCTTTTTGACTTAAACATTCTCCTAAGGTTAGGAAAGAAGGGTCAGGTGTTGTGCTTATTTCAGGACTTTGGGAGGGTGTGGCTGTATCGCATTGTCTGCCCCCCATCTGTCTGACCGCATATGCAAGAACACACAGTTCCTGTGAATCTTTTTTTTTTTTTTTATGAGCAATAGTCTTTATTTTGTTTTCCACAGGAAGCAATGGGCAAGACAAGATAAACAGACATAGGATTGACTAGTGTGGATAATTTCAGTGGGCTCTTGGGTATAGAAATTATTTCTGGTTTTCTGGTTCCTGGAGATGGTGGTTAGGGAGAGGGAAGTGACCCAAAGTATAGGAGCCTAATTAAGGAGGTGGTAGGAGTTGATTGATCAGTTTCATATGAAGGCCCTCTTCCAGGAAGTTGTCTTTCTATCTCTAGGAACTGGCTGGACCAGAAAAAGATGTTCCCTTCAAGATCAGCAAAGGCTTCAGATTTCAAAATATCAGAAACATGTACTTAATAGAAGAACATTATAGAAAGCATAGAAACCAACCAAAATGTCAATACATTTTTGAGAGGGGAAGTTAAACAGATGAAAACTGAGGCCGGGAGATTCACTTTGATGCTTGTCCCAGCTCACTCCTCAGGCAGTTTCAGATGGAATGCTCGAAAACAGAGAGAAGACACACCCACCAAAGTACCAGTGATACACCTAAGCCAAGGTGCTCTCAAACCAAGACAGCTATAGAAGAGCTGGTGCTGCTTTGCATTTCTTTTTAACTCTTTAACATTGAGGGCTATGGGAAAAGGAATGTAGGGCTATATTGAAGTCTTTCCCAAATGGTGGTTACAGAGACAAGAGAAGCAGCTGGTTTTATGGAAGAATAATGAGAACTCACTTTTACTCCAGAATCTCTGCATGTTAGAACACACCCTTTAGCAGGTTTTGTCTCAGAAACAATGGCACAAAGATCCTCGCTGAATTCAAACAACAAAGATAGTTTGTTTATTCGTCAGTGTAGTCCTAATAATCTGTTCTATAGGTACAGAGTGATTGAAAGTGTGGATTCTGGATTAGAGTTGGTGAATTCAAATCCTAATGTCACTGCTTTCCTATGACTTTGGGTGAAAGTCTCACGGTCTGTGTCACATTGTCCTTATATTTAAATTAGAAATGAAGGTAATATTGACTCCCCATAAGGATTAAGTACTATAAAAAGTGTAAAGCACTAAAATTAGGATAGTTGCTGGCACACGAGTATGCAATAAATGCTGGCTTGTATTATTATTCTATTATTATGTCTAAAAAATGAAAGCCGCAGGAAATGGTCTTGCCTAAAAGACACATGGATAACCATTGGCAACATTTGAACTTCAGCTTCATTTCCCTGAATCTGATTACTGTTCTTAGCTTTTGATACACACTGCACTAATGCTTCGTGATTAACATGGAACAGACACCAGGCATATCCCCTGCTCTGAAGACACTTTCCTGGTCTCTTCTCTCTTGGGGGCAAAAGGAGACTCATGTCCTAAGAAACTATGGAGAAAGAACCTTGGCTTCTATCTTACTTACCACTTGCTAGATTTTACCCAAGAAGAGAGGAAAGTATTTTACCAAATATATTCCAAAGTATTTGAAGATTTTCATAAGGGTTATATTGAGTGACGAATAAAATAGCTTTAGTTGATAGAAAAGCTTGATTTGGGGGACTAGTAAACACCAAAGTGTCCTAACAAGTTTTGCAAACAGAAGGTCCTTTGAGTGTACCAAAGGAACATGCATAACCAATAGGAAGGTCTGGATGGAGTGGAAAAGAAGAACTGGAAGCAAATAAATGAGGTAAACATTAATGTTTTTTTATTTATATGAACCAGACTGGTTCACACTCTCACTGACGCTCTTCAGAGATTTCCAGCACCCAAACCCAAAGGATATAATCCAAGATGTGTAAAAGGCCCACGAGGCTGTCCAGGAATCCAGCTGCCCTACCTCATCACTTATCTGTCTCCCCCTCCTCCCAGACTGCACTTGAGTCACACTGAAGCCCTCAGCTGCACGCTGTGTGATTCTACCCGTGAGTCATTTGTTCTGTGTTTCCCACTGCCTGGAAATCTTTTGATATCGATTCGTTGCCAGGCCGGGATCTACTCATTCTTTACATCTCACTCAGTCTCCTCCCTTCCTGGAAGCCTTCCCTGGGGGAGTCATGTGCACATGGCATCTCCAGCATCCCTCTTATTTCATCACCCTAACAGCCTCTGTTCCTGTCTTTCCCCCTCCGCTCTCTCATCTGGGCTTCTGCAGAATCATTTCTGGCCACTTGTCTGACTTTCCCTTTCCTGCTGATGATCTGGGGCCACCTGTCTCACGTAGGTACTGCAGATCTCTGGAGCCATAAGCAGAGGGATTCCCCACGCATCCTCAAACCCCGGGAGCTCACGGTGAAGCGCTTGCCTTCCCCCCTCATGCACCCCACCTCCTACCTGAACCCTAATGTCTACCTTGAAATCAGGGAATTATTACACAGTTGAAAACTAGCTCCCCATTTTTATCTCCATTTTTATAGATGTTTTAGCCTTTTTTCTCTTTTAATCTTTCTCCTTTTTTTTTTAACATTCAGAATTCTGTCTCTGTATTACTAGCAGTTGTTTCTCTAGCAGAATATTTCCCAAATCCTGAAATATAAGGGTATATTATATATTGAGAAGACAAGTATCCTATTGCCCTGGTTTTTAGCTCAGTTTGTCAATGTACAAGTCTTTTTATTTTCCATAGACAATCCTCTTATGAATAATAGAAGCAGGATGAGGCTAATTAATTTCCTTATACGTGGAAGGAAAAACCAATTGGGGGACTTACAAAAATAATATACTCATTGAGTCTTAAATTCAAAAAGGGGTAGATCTGTAGAAAGCTTAAAAATTTACCCCTTTCAGTCAAATTGAAATCTACTGTGAGTGGCTTTTCTTCCCCCTCTTCCCTCCTCCTCTTCTCCCCCTTTCCCTTCTTTTCCTTCTTCATCTTCTCATCTTTTCTCCCTTCTCTTTCTCACCTTTCTCACCCTTCTCTTCTTCTAATACTGCATTTCTCTCAGAACACTAAACATACCTAAAACTCCCTCCCATTCCTATTGATTTATTTCACATACAAGAGAAATGGATCTGCTTAGTGTCTATTGGTGGTTAATATCTCCGCTCAGGTATTAGCTATAATAAAAGCTCATTTTCAAACTTTCATTTCAACTCAGGGCCCCTCATCCAGGTGAAGAAGTAAAGAGGAAGTATGGTTTAACAGTAAAGAGCATAGTAGCAAGAACCCACTCTGTGGGTTCAAATTTTCCCCTTTGGTGAATATGTTCAACTGTGCCTCAGTCTGCTTATCTGAAAAACATGAATGAACGTTAATGACCACGATAACACAATAGTTACAAAGGGTTTTATGTATCTTAGATCTACCTGGCATATAATAAAAAATATAGGCATTTGCTATTATCATAATTAACATATTCTATTTGTTATTATCCTTGCATTACACTTGCCATGTTGATGTAAATATCAACAATTATGTGTCTATATTACTCTCTTGATTTAGGGATTCAAAGGCAACTCTGTGGAATTAAAATATGGGAGCCACATATTTAGGTCATTATATTAAATAGTATATTTTCTTAATAGCCATATTATAAAAGTAAAATAATTTAGATAAATCAGTTTGAATAATATATTTGGACACAACATATCCAATATATTATTTTAAAATGACAGCAACATATATCATTAATGAGATACTTTAGTTTCTTTTTTGGTACTAATTTTCAGAAATCTTTTGGCACATTTTTATTTGGAAGAGCCACCCTTTAAATGCCCACATGTCACATGTGCCGAATCACCACTGTGATGCACATACTGGTCTGGAAGGCAGGGACCATGCCACTCTACTGTTTTGTATTATCAGTGCAAAGAAATAGTTCCTGTGCCATAGCAGTCCTTATATGTAGTTTTGATAATGGACTAAATGAATAAAACATGATTCAAGAATAGAAGAAGCAGCCATATACTGCCACTTTGTAATTGATACATTGGTTTATGGTTCCCATAAACTTAGAAAGAAGGAACATTTTCTGGCTCAGGAGAGGGCGGAGATCTTCCCTGTACCTAGGCAGAGCTTAATGGTACCAGAGGGCGTATAATTTGGGATCTGTTCATACCCACACGTAAGAAATGGAGAGCTAATAAGATTTCTCATAAGCATAGGATTCTGTTCCACTGTTGGTCCAAACAACTTAGCTAATAGGTCCAGGGAGAGGAGGTAGGGTCGGAGCTGTATTTCTTTCCCTCTCTGGTCTAGACTCTTGATGAATGCCTATTTATTTCACAGATGTGCTATGCTGGTAGTGCTGACAGACCCCAGCAGGCTAGCACTCCACACAGGAAATTGATAGGTTTCCTCATGTTCACTTTTCTCCCACTAAAAATTATTGCATTTGTTATTTTATTGACTAAACTCCGTAAACTGTTTGACCTAAGCCTGAGTTATGTTCTCTATTGAGAGAGTTTCTCCATGTCTATTTCTTTTTCCTGTTTCCCTCCCTCTTGCTTGGCTCTTGGCATTCCTGAGGAAAACACATAGAGGTAAATGAAAAATACACATGATTCAGACATTTTTCAAAGTTAAGAAGAATTCTCTTGAAGTTCTGTGACTTTTATCTGAACAAGCATGCCAGGACCTACTCATTCACAGTGGTGTAGATTTCCAGTGCCAACTTCTTGGAAAACATTGTACTTAGTTTCACAATATTCCCTTGATAAAATATCTTTGTGACTTCTAATGGCATTGATTTCAGGGCCCATCTTACAAATAGCTCCAAAATTTCAGTCATTTCGTTAGAACTTGTTATTTTATTTCTAAAACACTGCCTTAGTTTGCTTAGTAACTCAAATTTATTAGCAAGGGTTAACTTTTTTTTTTTTTTATAGATGAGGGTTAACTTTTGCCTGTCTTGAAATAATACATACCCACAAAGAAAACGCTTTTCCAAAGATTTTGAAGGCAGTTTCCCAAAGATGATTGTGTTATTAGAATAAGCATTCAGCCTGTTGAAGAAGTTGAGAGTCCAGATGTTCCTATGCAACAAATTAACACTTATTTAAGTAACTTCAGTTTAAAATAAGGGAATCTGCAGGTACTTTTCCTATAGCACTTGATACCGTCTTCTGATAAAACCTCTAAAAGTTGTGGATCAAAGTATGAGATAAAGACCAATAGCTTAGGTATTGGTGGCAGAAAATGTAGGAGTTTTGTATCTGTTTCACAAGGTCTTCCATGGCAAGCCTGAGATGCACCTGAATCTGTTCACAATTCCTTTCTTGCCTGACCTCGAAGCTGGTCTACACTTAGCCTTACCCTTCCTGTCCATGCTAGAGCTTTTCTTCTGTATATTTCTTTTTTTCAACTCAGTTCAATATGCATTGATTTAGCACCTGTTGTACCAGGTGGGACTCCAAACACGAACAAGCTACTGTCTATCAGCACAGCAGCTTAAACTTGATTAGGGAACCAGTTGCTTAAACAACTTTATTACAGTCACCACCAGGCAAGGATGCAATGGTTTTCAGGGGAGCTGATTCATTTATTCATCCAATATTTATTATATATGATCTCTGCGGCAAGTTCTGATGCATAAGGTGTCTAGATGGAACTCAGCTCCTGGTTGGAGCTTATAGACGAGTCAACCACGTAACAAATCTTAGTCACTGAGAAGGGGAGAACTGATTGGGTACCCCAAAGTCTCTTTTCAAATTGATTTTCATGTTTTAAAAGCCTTGTGTGTTTGAGAAACTATTGCTTCTCCTGGTTCCAAGTTCTTCTGAACCTTGAAAATTGCCTGAAAATTCCAATTTTTCATTTACCAAATCCTGATCTCATGCTCTCTACTACTTCCTGTCCCTTCTCCTTCTCTTCCTAATTTTATGATTTTATTTTCCTCATTTACATGCCCAGATCCCATGTTTATCTAGTGCCCATTATTATAACTCAATCTCTTACTAAAATGATTTAACCATTATAGATTTCATAAGTACATATGTGACTTTCTATCTATGGGAAAAATATTAAAATAATTTTCTAGCAATTGCGGCATGCATATATACCTCATGACCCAGAGATTCAAATGTTCTCTGTGTGTATGATTGTATGCTTTTGTGTTGCTGTGAATAAAAGACATGTTCAGAACAAGGATAAGGAAAAGAGTTTATGTTGGCTCACAGTTTCAGAGATTCAGTGCATGTTGAACTGACTCCACAGCTTTGGGACCAAGGTGGAAGTGGAACATGATGGAAAAAGTGTGTGGACAAGGAAGGAAGCTAAGGACATGGCACCTGGTGGGGGGAGAGGAAGAGGGAGAGGGAGAGGGAGAGGGAGAGGGAGAGGGAGAGGGAGAGGAGAGAGAGAGAGAGAGAGAGAGAGAGAGAGAGAGAGAGAGAGAGAGAGAGAACTCACCAAATATAAACCCCAAAGTCATACCCCCAATGAGGTGACTTCCTCCAGCTACATCATACCTGCCTACAGTAACCACTCAGTTAATCCATCAGTGGATTCATCAATTGATTAGTTCACAAGTTTCTTAATCTAAAATCATTTCCTCTTTGCACAGGCTTCAGTTGTATCATTCATGAGCTTTGGGGGGATGCCTTTTTTCTAAACCATAACATTGTACTTTCAGGACACACAAAACTGGACCATAGAAATTCCAAGCATCACATATGTTCCTTGTAAGACATTAAAGCATGTGCAACTCATAACTTTGATAACAATCTCATATCTCGTTTTCTTTTCTCCCCACATTCTCATATACAACAATCAAGACATGCTCTCACTTCTGACCCTCCTTGCAACATTTACACTCAACATTTCTTCTTCTACTCAAAGCAGCTTCTATTCTATACCCCCCAACTCTGTTTCTTTTCTTTCTTACATTTTTACACAGACTGAATTGATCTTCCACAGACCACCTCATCCTCTTTCTCCAACTCTCTCTATTTTTACTCTGACTCTGCATGCATCATGTAAGAGTAAGAACTAATCTAACCCAAGATTGAATCTTCTGGGTTGAGAGAAGTGGGTGCTGTAGGCAGAGAGTAGGAGGGACTGTCTTTGGAGGGCTGCAGGGGTCACAAACTTTGTAAACACTCCGCTGTTGTTATTTTCTTTCTTCATATGCACATGTATTTACAGCTGTCACATGCAACAGGATGAAACATTTTGTGAATTCAAGGTAAACTGAACCTAAATTCCTTAAGCAAACCGTTGATTTCATGGCGGTTTTGCCTTTATAAACTCATTGTAACTAGGTCTTATACTTTATTTACAACTCCCATTCCCATAAGTTGTTCTCCAAAAGCTTTGAATCTTGTTTTTATTAAAAGCAAAATCTGATGCTGTAGGAATGGGAGTTGTTAGATGTGGCTTTACCCCCAACAATGTTTTCCAAATAATCCATTGCAAATGTTGAAATGGGGTACCAGTGAGGGGTGTTCTGTAGGACTCTGGATAATATGGACCTGAGTCTTGGATAACAAACTAATACAATGACATCTACTGTTGGCTCCTTT
This sequence comes from Urocitellus parryii, assembly GCF_045843805.1. Taxonomy (NCBI): domain Eukaryota; kingdom Metazoa; phylum Chordata; class Mammalia; order Rodentia; family Sciuridae; genus Urocitellus; species Urocitellus parryii. Next base: position 18,188,905 of record NC_135537.1, on the reverse strand, counting down.
GCTTTGTAAGCCTCCTACTTTTCAAAAAGGGCTTTGGATGTGTTTCAAATTGAAAAGAGCCAGAAGGAAGAAAAACAAGCTTTCATGCTGACTTGAACTTTGGGTTGTTTTCTAGGAAATACACTGGGTTAGTTCACACTTCGCTTCATTTTCTCTGAATTTCCCAAACAGCTAGACTATAGTTTAAACCACACATTTTAGTGTTCCATAATTGTTTTTGTTTATTTTGCTCATTTGCATCATCCTCATGTCCCTAAAGACTTACAACATACATAGAAAGAAAATAATTTCACACTGTTCTGGCATAACTCCTGGGTATACAAGAACTCCTCAAAAAACACAATGATGAGAAGTCCCAAGGGAAACAGGATGGACGGAGGGCTTTCGGTGAACCAGGTGTTGTGACTGATGCATTATTTTTCACTTAAATCTCACAAGAAAGCAGTGAGAATCTACTATTCTTATTCTTTAAGCAAAAATTTTTTCTAATATTTTATTTGCCTAATGTCACACCACTAAATGTAACACATCTGAGATCTTTGCATTTTGACCCCTTTTGGTTTCTCAAATGTTATGAAATTTATTCATATAAAATTTATGTATCAAAAAGCACCATATTGAGTTAAGTGCAGATAAGAAATTGATTTTTTTCTAAATTAGTCAACTCTCAGACCCGCTCTCCATTTGCCCTTCTCAGACATTGACAGGGTCACATGAATCTTAGCTCTTCTGGCCACTGCTGGTCAGTCTCATTTTCATTTTCAGACAAAACTTGCAAATGTAAAACTTCTCCCTCTCCAGGGTCATATCTGTCCTTGGTTTCCATAGCAGGGGACATCTTCCTACTCCCTTTTCCCTCCCTCTCCCCCTTCAATCCCAGAGATGCTTCTGGATTTCCCAGGTTTGAAAAAGTGAGGATAGATGGGAGGGGCTGGTTCATCTTTTTCTCCCTTGACTGTTCAATACCTTCTGTGTGGCAGATGCTCCAAACCCAGATGTCAGTGAAATGTGAAAGTGCAATAGTTGGTTAGAATTATTTTATTACAATAAAAGACCTAGTTAAGAAGGCTTTTTATTCTAAACAAAAGTCTGGAGAAACAAATGTGTGAGAAAGCAATTGAGAAATGTGTTACAGTCCTTAGGGGGAAACAGTAAGGAAGGATTTCAATGGAGAAGACATTTGGAGAATTAGAATTGGTAAAAAGAGTCAAGTGAAAAAAAATTTATGAAACAGATGCAAGCTTATTGATATGAATAAAACAGAGAAGACATGTGAAGTTGATTCTGGACTGGGAAAGGAGATAAAGGAGATACTGACTAGAAGACCATCTGTCTTTCATTTCCCAAGTACATGTTCATTGAAACTCGAATTTGCAACATATGAGGGTTTGATTGGTGGGGGGCGGTCTGTAATTGCTCAGATTCTATTCAGTTTTGGAGTTAAGAAATAATAGGCAAACTCACAAAGGGGATTGTATGTTAAAGGAATATAAAAGAAAATATATAAAGAAAAACAAAGAATATATGCTTTCATTTAGGGAAAAAAAACAGTAAGTTTTAGAAACATGAGAATTTTCTTTCTGAAGAGAGTGTCCTTATTTCCAGTCATATTGAAGCTTAGGTGACTTATCCTCCAAGGCACTGGCATATCAGATGCCTATTGTGTTGTGGCTTACTGTGTGGTCTACTTGACTCTTGGAATCAGACCCTAGGACTTTTATCTCTGGTCATATTTATTCAAAAGTTATTTTTGTGTAGCTTCCTATTTCACTGTAAATGTTTGCAGAAATATTAGTGGTATTTTACTAATATTTTTAAGAACGCTGAAATATTAAAATTCTAAATGAAAAATAATATTGATGATGAAGTATCTATTTAACTATCTGAGTCTATGGGAGAAAAAAAAGGATCACAAACAACAATGTGAATGTGTTGTGTTAGTATTTTAAAAAATTACCAAGAGTAGAATATATTAAAATTATTGGGTATCAATTCCTAGTTTTTGGATGCCCAATCAAGTCTTTGCAATAATATTGATAATAATAATAATATTTCATTGATTTCTTTCCTTCACTAGTTTACACAGGACACCAGTCCCCTAAAATGTGATATAATCATTTCAGGTGAGTTGTCAGTTGCTGAACATACTTTCTCTGTTTTTCTTTCTGTCCATCTGTCTTTCCTCCCTTTCTCTCTCTCTCTCTCTCTCTCTCTCTCTCTCTCTCTCTCTCTCTCTCTCTCTCTGTTGGTACACATCTCTATATCTGCTAGGTATGGACTGATTTCTCCTACAACATACCAATCTTTAGTATTCTTTCCAAATAAGGAAATCTAGACGGAATCATATACTTGAAAATATATGTGCACCCTCAACAGGTAACTATGGTTAGCTCACATGATGAGGCTGCAGGAGAAGTGTTGGGCCTGCTAGGGGAGAAAAAGACTCTTCCTAAGGAGCTGGAGGACCCAGCCAGCATGGCCTGGCAGAGGCTGGGAGTAGATCCCAAGGGAGTTTTGATGAAGGAAGCTGCAACTTATGGTTCAATAAGGGAGAGTTTTTCCACTGTGGGAACATTCTCCTGATACATCAGATTTAGCCCCCTAGCAAGAACACCAGAGGATGGTGCCAGCATGCCAAGAAGGTAATTTGCAGAAGGAGGGCAAGAACCATAACCATAATTGCTGTGGCAGATGTTGGAAACGAAAGCATTGAAAGTTTCACACAGGTGGGCAGGTTCCACTGGGTGTGCTATGGAAGACCAGAGGATCCTCCAGAAAACCATTCTGACCAATCAGGATGTTGAGGCCATGCCCTAGTTGATGGTGATATCAATTCCAAAGTCCACTTCCAACTAGGGAAAGAGTGAAGCTTGAAAGGTGTTTTAAGCCCTGAACAGACCAAGGCTTTTTGTACTCTCTGCTCATTTTTCAGTAGCAATACAATTCCCATGGAAGTTTATTAGGTTCTCTTCTGTTTCCAGAATTCATAAACTGAATAATATTGATGTCCATTCTTTTGATAGGGGTGGGGGTACAAGGGATTGAACACAGAGGTGCTTAACCACTGAGCAACATTCCCATCCCTTTTGTTTTGTTTTGTGTTTTTGGTACCAGGGATTGAACTAGGGGGCACTTCACCACTGAGCCACATCCCCAGCCTATTTTGTATTTTATTTAGAGCCTGGGTCTCACAGAGTTGCTTAGTGCCTCACTTTTGTGGAAGCTGGCTTTGAACTCTCGATCCTCCTGCCTCAGTCTCCGGAGCTGCTAGGATTACAGGCATGCACCATAGCATCTAGCCTTGATGTTCATTTTTATACATGATTCTCAAATCTGCTTTTTCCCTCTCCTTGTGATTCTATCATATTTACTGGTGGCTACTTGAAGTTCCCTGAAATAATATGCCTAAGTATAAAAGCCCTACCTGCTTATCCTTGCCTCTCAGGGTTGGATATTAATGAGATCTCTATGCTCTAATCCTTCTGGTGGCCTGTATCTTGGCATTTGATGTGATAGGTAAACTAATTGCCACACCCACACCACCAATATGTTCATGTCCAGTGCCTGTGAATGTGGATCTGCAATGGTTAAAGGGACTTTGTAGGTGTGATCAAATTAGAGGTTTGAGATAGATTTTCCTGGATTATTCACATGAGGCCATTGTTGTCTCAAGGTCCTTATGAGAAAGAAGTGGGGACTCAGAGAGGCAGAGGAAAACGTGTCATTGAAAGGAAAAGGCTGAGTGTTACAGACTGTACTTAAAGAGGGCATAAAAATGAAGGCAGGATCAAATCCTGCAGATTATGTGAAAGATTTTGACTTTTTTTTAAATATGCAATGCTATTTGCCAAATAATTTTAAGAGTGGGAAGAACCAGAAGATTATCAATATTTAAAGCTTCTCTGGCTGCTGCATGAGACAATGGACAGAGGGACAAGGGGACATAGGAAGTTGATGTGAGATTGTCATGGTAGCTTTGCTTATGAAAATTAAATGAAACCAGTGGATGCATTTGAGATATAATTTCCAATTTGTTTTCTCCCATTGATATCACTATCCCATCCAGTTGGAAATCTCTTTCTCTCTCTCTCACTCAGACACACCAAAGAGTTTATTTTTTCTTTTTGTCACATACATTACTTAATATTTTTATTCCAAAGGAACATCTGCAGGTGGGGACATGAGTGCCAATAATGTAAATTAAATTTTAATTTTAAAAAGCTATCTTGACAACAAGTACGTTATTGAGAACCTGTGGAGTATTTAAAGTCAAATTTAGAGTCAGAAAGTGGGCCATAATTGAACTTCCCTGCCCTCTATGGTGACACGTGTCACAGATTGGCATTAACATTTCAGGCACGAGGCAGAAAGCCTTATTTCCACCCTATGTCCATTTTTAGATTTTTTTCTTGCACTGGAGAAAGTGGGAAAAGTGAAAGAGAGAGAGAGAGGAGAAAGAGAGAGAGAACATGCCAAGAGAGCCACTCTGGCACTTGCTACAGCTGTCCTGCAACAGGGAATTGTAAGGAAACATTATCATAAAAGGGATACAGTGTATGTCCCATGATTGCAAAACCGTATTGAATTCCCCGCTTACTTAGGCCATGTTGAACATCTGCTCCATATGTGTAATTGGAAATCTCAGAGTTGCGTTTTTCATAAAGGAAGATAAAGATGCCAAATGCTTTACTAAGAGGATTTATTTGTTTGTGAGTAATATGTGTGGAAATGTGACAGAGAGCACAATGCTGGAACTGGGCTTCAGCACTAGTAAGTGAGAGAAAAGCTTTCTTTCTTTCTAAGAAGTTATATAAGAAGTTGTAAACTTCACTGAGTTTAGCATAAATTAATAACTGATGAGAAGAACAAGGCGCAGATGATGCACAGTCAATCTGGAGTCCTCTGGGATCCTTATATTAAGAGGAAAAAAGTAAGAGATCAAGATGGAAGGACTCAAATTACTCCAACCACATTGCTCAACACTTAATCTCATGAAAACTACATGAGGCTGGGGCACCAACAGAGTGGACAATGAGAACTGAGGACAAGGAACAGCTTTGATGAATGGTAGAATTTGACACTCGTCATTCATTGCTTTGACCTAATAATGAGCAACTATTTTATTGCAAATGATAGTAATTTACCTTAAATATGTAATATAAAAAATGACTGTCATTATACACAACAGATATTGCAGGCTGTTGCTCTCTGACACTCCTGTAGAATTGTCAGCCTTTCCACCTGCAGGGTCTCTTAGAGAGATAGGTAAGTAGACCCATAATCCTACTTGATGGCTGCAGTAATTTAAATTGATGGCTGCAGTAAGTATTTGTGAGTATCTGGAAAAGGTGGGAACTCTTGTAATGGGTTTCTCACCCAAAGTATCTATGGCTCTGTATTCTTTTCTTCTTCTCACTGAGTCTCAGATTTCTCTCTCTTTTAGAAAATAAATATATTAGAATTAATAACTGCAACTAGAATGCTTTTTGATGCAGATAGCAGACATCTAACTGGTAGTAAAATAAACAAATACAAAATTTATTTATTTTTATAAAATCAGGAGATGATCAGTCCATCACAGAGCCAGTGACCCTGGAACATTCAGTATTCCTAATCATTGGATTGTCACCTCATGGTCAAAAAAAGGCAGTCACAGCTCCAAACATTGTTCCCATTCTCAGGGCAGCATTATTAAGAAAAAAAAAAGTGGTTTTGTTTGCTGTGCTAGTTCTTCTATCAGTAATACATAATTGTTTTTAAAAAGTAGATTTTGTTTGAAATATCATTGACCAGAATATGTCACAAGGTGATATCAAGCTGCAAGGGTTAATGTGAAAACAAATATAGTTCTGAACACAATTTTAACTTGAACAAAAAGAACTTCTGTTAGCAAGGAGGACATTGGGATTAACTAATTAGCATGCATCAATTTCTAACCCAAGAACTACTCAGGTCCTTTTCAACTTAAAAATTGATGGAGAAAATGTTGACAGATAGGGTTTAGTGGCACAGCCAAGCTGAAATTGGGAAATCTTTGTTCTGCTCTTAGAAACACTTGGAGGGTTGCCTGAAACTGAGAAGATCCCTGTGGGTCCTTTCATTCATGATTACAAAACATAATTTTCACCCCCCAAAATTGTGATTAAAAGAAGTAACACACACACACACACACAAAAGTACCAAGATTGTCTCAAAGTTCCTGGAAAGATTACCAACATTACTGCCAGGATTTATGAGCTCTGCAAGAAGATTCCTGCACAATTTTCAATTAAATTAACAGTTTTCAAGATGATGCCTTTTAAGTATGGTGGCCAGATGTATCTTTTCAGTCTCATTGGACTCACTTTTTTTTCTGCCTTTCTAAATATGATTGCAGAGAAAGTAATTTATACATATGAAAAATCTGGGTTTTTAACTTTCTAGATTCTACCAATCTTCTTTGTGTGTGAGTTTAACAACCGAAAATAAAACTACATTGCCAAAGGATTCTGAAAGTGCAGTATACAGAAATAAAACTTAGCTAGAGATTTGGAGGTGTTCAAATATCTTAATGACTGTTCTCTTTCACTGAATGATTGATGTAAAGAAACTCCACTTTGGAGTACTTGTCTGTTGGTTTATTCAGTATTTATATAGCAGCAATTTTATTATACGCTCTCTGGCCTGCACAGTTCCAGGCTCGAGGGTTACTGAGATACAAGGTGGCACAAACCCATGTCCCCAAGAAGCTTATGCTGTAGTGAAAATAGAAACATAAGAAGGATTTGGTTATAGCAACAGAGTAGAGAGAAACAAGGCAAGGTGGTGTGTGGTGGATTTTGGGAAGGGGTGTTCAGCAAAGGCCCTTCAATGACTTTTGACCTACAGTCTAATGTTCTTATCTGTTGGACCCCAAGATTCTCTACTTATTCTTCAGAATTCTTCTTAAGCATAATTGTTTATATGAGTTTTTACATCCTTCCCCAGGAAATTGAGATTTTTTTAAAATCCATTATTCATTCATTTGAGAAAAACAATTTCAATTAGAAAGTTAGATGTAAATGCAAACATGTATTTATCCTAAGGGAAAAATATCAATTAAAATTTTTTCGAGCTAACAAATGCAAGAACATCACCAAATCCAGAAAAGGAACAATAATTTTTATCAACTAATTGGTTAATCTGCCTCTCTGATCATTTTGTCTACATTTTGGATGCATGTTTTTACACTGTCACAACTCAATAACTGTTTAATATCTATGAAGAGAAAATTGTGTAGCAAAAAGGAAAACAAAAAAATCAGGGTGCCTCTTGAATGAGAGATTGAATTTTTAACGTATAATTAGAATGCATAGAATATGCAAACTCTCACAAAATGTATTCTGATTTTATATTACACAAGATACTTCACAAGGTTTTTAAGAAAAACTCATAATAATGAGCATTATAATAAAAAACAAAAAACTGAGAGTGGAGAACTTATGTTTTCATTAGCTAAATTCTCTAAATTTCACAAATCTGAGGAGTTGAGAAACGTACCACAGACAGCTTCTTTATCAGGACACCTCAAAACTGGTTTCTGCTCCTATTACCCAACTGCCTCTGGTGCTTGGTATCATGGGCAGGTTCATGATGCAGTAGAGCTTCTAGCTCTGCACATCTTCATCATGAAGATCCCATCCCAGATGAGACACCTCGTAGGAACTATGCCTATAAGTAATGCTTAAAAACTCACATGATCCTATTTAATTAAAATGAAACTAAATTTATCCATAACCCAATTTCCCATTATCCTGTCCCACAAATGCTGACCTCCATTCCAATGACTGTTTGATTTAGGGACATCGAAGCAGAGCAGAAAAGCAAAACCTATCTACTAATCTTATGTATTTTTCCCCTTGGACAGAGAACTCCTTCTGTGATTTTTTTTTTTTGATAGCAGAAGATTATATGTTCACCTTTTCAAAGAGAGGGAGGTCTGGGAAAATTTTACATACCTCAGTGGAGATCTGCTGGTGTACCCGCTGGTTCTTACCTGACCTACCTATCTACCTGCAAGGGAGTTGCCTTGTGAAAAGGCAAGGCCAACATCAGACATTCCTCTCCAATTCCTTTGTCCTGGTATTTGAACAGGAAATAAATCAACATTAATAGAACAATTGGCTTACATCATCTATAAATAAGTATGCTTTAGATTTCATAAACAGAAATTGCAAACCAAATGACTTAATTTCTTTTTGGAATGTGTACCTGCAAAGCCGTAGGTAACACAGGGTCTAGCAGAAATTATTAGAGTCAACTCTGGTTCTCAGTTTCAGGCCATTTTCCTTCCTAGCAGTAAAATCGCAAAGTCTTACCAATTCTTGTATTCATATCATGTCTAGTATGTGATAACTGTATTTAAGTGGGTTTATGTCTGTATCTTCTATTCTGTACCCAAACAGACTACATGTAAACATCCTGTATTCGATTTTTCACTTCATTCTTTAGGTTTAGGAAATTTTCTGATATTATTTCATTGAAAAGATTGTGTATTTCTTTGGTTTTATGTTTCCACATCTTCATCTATTCCAATAAATATTTAATTTAGTCTTTTCATATTATTCCATATTTCTTGGAAGTTGTGTTAACATCTTTTCTCAATGGTCAACTTTATTTTTAATATTTTATATTTTGATTTCATTGCCTGAACCTCTGTGTTCCAAGTGGTCTAGTCTGTTGGTCACACTTTCCATTAAATTTTTAACTTGGTTTATTGATTCTCCATTTCAAGGATTTCTGCTTGATTTCTTTCCAAAATCTCTGTGTCTTTATTGAAGTGATCTTCACCTCCTGAATTTTTTTCTCCGATTTCACTCCTTACATCATCCTTTACCTCATAGATCAGTTTAGCTATGCACATTCTAAACTCTTTCTCTGACATTTCTTCCACTGTGGTGTCAATGGATTCTATTATTGGAGCATCTTGATTTGTTCAGGGTGATATGTTCCTTGTTTTTTCAGGTTGTTTGTGTGTCTACCTATCTAACAGTGTGGATCTGAAGCAGTAGGGTTTCTATCTCACAGACTTATAGTGCCTCTGAAGGTTTCCAGTACCACACTATTAAGGGGAAGACAAATAATAACAGCAAACAATGCAAACAATATACAACCTTAAACTAATTAGCTCCTACCAAGACATCTACAGTTTTGTCACAATAAACAGAAACGATATGTTCAGTTAATTACCTGCAATAAAATCAGTAGGTTTGTAGAAGGGTTTACAATTTCAAATGGTGGACAAAGAGAGAAGAAAAGTGGTTTAGGGTATGACATTGGGAGAAGAAGACAGAAGTAAACAATTAAAGGAACAGTGAAACAGAGAATAATAGAGGTTGGCTGTTAGTAGGAAAAAAGAGAAAAATAGAATTGTTGGAAACAGGACCAGTTTGCAAGAGCAATTTCTGTGACCAGTATTCCCCTGTGTAATATATATATATATAATATACATATTTTATATATAATTATATATACATATATATAAGATATATATTACATATATATTACTATATATATCATAAAATTTTTCAAAAATAGAAAAAAGTAAAAAAAGAATACAAAACAAAACTGAAATATACTAATCAGTCATCCTAGTTCTCAATAAATTGATGCATGAAAAGTAATTGGTTTCAAAAATGGTACAAATGTGAGAGAAAAAAGATCTCAATGAAAAGTTGAACAATTGTTTCAATTGCAATTCAAGTATTCTCAGTCTCTCTTCCCAGTACTGAGGTGGGCTGTCAGGAGTATGATTTTGCTCTATCCTCAGGGTGCAGTTACTTATGTGAGAGGGTTAATCCTGGTGGGGTTTAGGCTTAGGTATGTTCCAATCTCTTTGCTGAATGCCAGTTGGTCTGTAGATGTTAAATCAGTCTACTTCCAGGGCTCAGCAATTGCTGATCAATGCTGGAAGACTACACCCCAGGGATCTCTTTTGGGTTCTACTCCTTTGGTATAGAAGCCCCCTGTGTCACTTATGGACTCTATAATTCCTAGTCTCTGATTCAGTCTTCAAACTCAGTTTCTCCCACCCCTGTGCCTTTTGAATTCCCAGTCAGACATGCCACTCCCAGCTTGTCCTGCAAACAGCTGGATTGTATTCTCCTGTGTAAACCTCTCTCCATGCCCAATTTTCTCCTGGTCACTCAGGCACTCTCTGTTGCATTGCTTTGGTTTGCCCATCTCATGTTTTGAGCCAAACTCAGTTTTTTGAAGGAATTGGCTCCCCCAGGTACTGGCCTCTACACTGTGGCTGTAAAATGATTCCTTCTACTGTCCACCGCACTCTCCTGGGACAGATTGGTAGTTTCTTTCCCATACAAGGATATTGTGCAGTGAATCTTACTGTTTTAGTTGGGCAGTGACTCTGACCTCTAAACTCTGTACCCTGACATGTCTCAGTCCTCCTGAGGATGGAAGTTCCTCTGATTTCCTTATTGCTTTACTGTGTTCATGGATGGACCATTCTGGTTTGTGCCTCCATCCGCTGCCGTGGCTGTGGCACGGTGATTTCTTCCTGATTTTTATCATTTTGATCTCCTGAGTCCCCGATCCGTTTTGAAGTATCCAATGTTAAATTCCAGTAAAGTGCCCCATAATTTTTGCTCACTCACCCACCTTGCTGAAAAGCTGCCGGTCTCCTTTTCTTGGTTTCACACCACAGAGCCACCAGGGAAGTGATTCTCTATTCAGCCATCTTTCTGTCTCTTCCTAGCCCCTTTTTATGTTGAGACCAGTTCTCACTAAGTTGCATAGGGCCTCACTAAGTTGCTGAGAAGTCTGTTTTATTGGAATACTTTAAAACTTTGAATCATATTAAAATATTTAGTAACAAAAATTTCAGTTTCAATAGCACATCTTTCAGTAGGTATGCTGAATGTGAAAGGAAACCCATTTATTTTGGTTTATCAGGGGCATGCCTCCACCCAAACAGGATAAATATCAATAATCCTCTGCATAATTTTTAGGCATTATATTAGATAAAAATATTTTCTGGACTGTTTTTAGCACACCTGAAGTTATTAATATTATCTTTGATTATTGTATTAAGATAATAGAAAAATATATTTGTCCTGTTTCAAATTTTAACAGAGGTTTTCTCTACACGTAAAAGCCATTCTAAAGAGTGTTAAGTTCAGTCAGCCACTAAATATTTTGCAGTTTTCCTGAATCATTTGTATTTTCCCAAATTGTACTGATTTTTCTTTTTTTATTTATACAAAGCCTTCCAAATCAGAAACTAAGAGGAAGTAGCATATTTTTACCTATTTGTTTTCCACCTTTTATTTGTCTGATTGACAAAGGTTTTATCATTTGGATTCTTTTCTGGTTAAGCTTTGTTTCAAACATCTGAAAAGTACCAGAATGACAGATTTCCATGCACTTTTGATGTGATCGGTGTCAAGGAGGCACTTTATAGAGAGGAACTTGTCGCTGGGTGATGTGTGTTTCTGTTGAAGTTGAGACGGGTTGTTGTGGAAGGTATGTGCTTAAGCCCAGGTGTGATGGACACTCAAGTCCAGGTATGTTCACCTCTAGGCTACTCCTAGGAAGGCTAGGAGTAGGGCAAATCAGCATGGCCTGATAAAGAAGGATCTCTGACAGTTTGAGAGGGAGATTATCCTCAGAGCAGAGTATATGAAAAAGGAAGTTAGGATGCTATACGGCCAAGATGTGGTGCCCTACAAGTAGTTAAGATATAGTGTTTTCAGGCTTGGAAATGTGTGATAATGGTTCCCCTGTAGATTGTAAGACCCATAGAAACATGCACTCTCTTTTTCCTGGCTTCATGATGCTGTTTGTAACTACATTGCCACTGGAAAAAGTGGACAACATTGTTATGATATGAGGGAGCCTCACCAGGACGCAGAACTGAGTTGTGTCCTCAGTCTGTGGAAGAATGTTCTTCTGTCTCTATAGTAGGAAGACACTCGATTTGGACCTCAAGGAATAGAGATGAAGGTCATAATTAATGGGAGTTAGCTTGCCTTCAGATCCCAGAAGATCAGAAGACTAGAAGTCACTTTGAGGGTAGACTCAGTCTCTGATTTTTAGGAATATCCATTCCTAGTAGCTTACTATTTAATTCATTAATTAGTCTATTTGTTTTTTATATAAAATATACTATGCATATGCTTAGTTACATATTTACTTACACTTTTAAAAGATTGCCCTAAGAAATAATGAAACACTGTAGCCTTGAACTAATGGTTATAAACCAAAGGGTATCCTTTTTATGTAATATGCAGAGAATTATCTCAAAGAAAAATGACCAACTAGAGACAAATGGAAGATAGAATAAATTTGTGCAGTGCATACATACTTTTTTTGAGGGGAAATATCTGACATTGCCATAGGATAGGAACTTAGTAGGAAGGATAGAGTTTGGATTTATTAAGATTTAGATATGAAAGGATATGTCACCTTGTTTCTAAATATAGGTCTATGGATATCCATAGCACATCCTATCAAAACCATGTCTCTCACATACCAGATCCCTCTAAGAAGGCTGTTATTGTTCCTATTACTCTGATCAAGAGTGTCCACATCATACATAGAAAGACACTTGTCAAATGCCCTGGGCTTTTGTAGATGTGATAGATGATGCCAAAACTTGTATAGTCAGAAATACGTGTCTTTCAATAAGGCGTATGTTCTGAAAAGATCAAATCAAAAAAGAAAAAGAAATTTGTGGTAAAATACAGCTTCATTTAGTATTTTGCATAAATGCTAGAAAAGCTCATTCTGGTTTACTCAGTGGTCTGAGACATACCTAATTCTGAAAAGCATCAGCCACAGATTCCCTGAGAGGATTCATTATCAAAGAGGAAAATTATCAAAGGACAACCCCCCACACACTCTAGTCATGCTGATTACCAAACTCTCCAAGAACTGACCAGAGACTCTAAGAAAGAATGATAAGTGCGAGAAGGATATGTTCTTTTAGGTCTTAAATATTTTGCCAAAAAAAAAAAATCACTTTACTTGTTTATAACAGAAATATAAGCAACTGTGAGGCAGCTGCTATTGATGTAAACAGATTCACATAGTGAGAATTCATCGAAAAGGACATAAATTTTCATTTCTTCCCCAAGAATTGAGAACAAGCCCGGTTCTTCCATGTGCAGGGTGTGATAATTACGAAGTGAGCTGAGCTTCCTCCAGAGCAGTCGTGCTGTTCAGGCAAGTTCAGGGAGGCCAGGTGTGTGGCCATGAGCAATGGAGGGGGCAGCAGTGGAGACAATGTTTGGGCCAGGAAATTCAATCCAAAACATTTTTTTTTTTGGAAGGTAGACTTGTCAGTGGAATGGCAAGAAGAGATTGTAAAGATACTAAGATCAATAAGTGTTTTTTTTTTTTCCTATAGATGATACAATTAAAGACAGTTAAGTGTTTTTCTCTGAGGCCTTGCTGATGCTTATTATCATCTTAATGTAAAAGAGAAAAAATGAATTGTCTTTCTTTCTTCCCTTTTTATCATTTTTAACTCCAGTGCTGAGAACCAAGGCCTCGTATGTGCTAGGAAAGCACCTTACCACTGAGTTACATCCCCAGTCCCGAATTAACTTTCTTAAGGAACATTTGAGAATAGCAAACCCCAAAATTGTCAGCTTTAGTTTACAAGTTTCCAAATGGAAAATATATTCTTCCCATATTATCAAACAGGCACTCATCATAAGCACTTGCTGAAAACAAAAGAATTCATATAGAACTAAAAGTGCAAAAAAAAAAAAAAGCCTTATGTGAACCTTGAGTTCTGAAATAATTAAGCTAAGCTGTAGAGAAAATTTAATAGTCAATCAAATTAGGAATTCATTTAAATAACTTAGGAAAGACAAATGAGCTGCTTCTTCTAACTTGATATATAAGGACTGAAATAGTGAGAGTTTAAGCAATTGGCCTGCGCAGCACAAAATTTATAAATGAGGTGCCAGTGCAAACATCAAGAAATGAAATGTGGCTTAGAACAGGGTACAAGAGAAAACTGAGAGCATCTTATTCATTCATGTATTCACCAAATATATTTTGGCACCAAGTAGGACCCTGAAACTGCACTAGTACCTAATGACAGAACAGTGGTACCCAAATGAAGGAAAGGAGCCTGCAGAATGAATATCTAGGGGAAAAATATTCTTTCAGAGACTCTTCCACAGTCTACGCAGAACCCCAACAGAGAAGGCAAATTTGAGAAGCCCAAGAGGATGCATCATACATGGGTTATCTACCCTTTGCTTTTAAACTTGTGACCCAGTGGATATACCGTACTTGTAATTTGTAGGGGTCTGTGATTCTACGAATCTCAGAAAAAAATGATAAATTGAAGTTGAAATCCAGACCAGATGCAAGGAATAAGTGCTGTCTTCTCTTGTCCTAATGTATTGAAAGGGTGCTATCAGGGATCTTTGACCTAGTCCTGTCAACTCAGGGAACACAACTGTCAGAGGAGAAAACACAGTTATCTATTTCTCAGGACTGCTTACATGTACCTCGTGTTACCTTATGGCTGCAGGACTCCCAATGTTCTTCTGTGGTAATGTCAATTCTATTGTTACCAGATGCTTGGCCATGTGCCTTGGGTTACCCAGGTTCACTGGCCCAACAAACAAAACAAAATTGGAATCATATTGTGTACATACATTTGAGGACATAATGATATGCAAGAGAAATAAGAAGGATGGTGCCAAAAGGAGGAGAATTGAAGTGCTGTCTTATGAGGGTAGAAAGGCGAATGCCAAGAACACTGAAGAACTGAACTCACATTCTAAAGAAAGCTCTCATGTGTGAGCTAATTCCGGAGGCTACCAGGACAAACTGTACTTACAGATGATTCACACAGCTTTGTTTTAAGGAGCCAGGAGAAGGTCTGACTGGGTAAGTGATGAAATGCCTATGCCCTTCACATCCCAAAACCCATTGCTGTGATATTTGTCAAAGCTTGTCTGCATGAAGTTAGGTTTTTAATACATTTTCATTTTTATGTTAGATTGATTTGGGCAAGTTGCTTTTTAGGAAATCCCAAGGCTCAGTAAATCATGCTGAGCAACTCACCTTAGAACTCAGCTTTCCCTGTTGCTCATATAAACATGAGTTCTGTTTAGTACCCTAAGAGAGGAACTTTCAGACCTTGCCACCTTTCCTGGATTGTGTGCACTGATAAAACCGATTGGGCTTTAATTGGTCTCCTGAGTTCCTGCCTCCCCAAACCAGACAGACAGGATCAGTGACATATGTGGCATAATGGAAAAGAATGTGTGACTTGGAGCCAGAAAGCCCTAGGTAGAGTAACAGTTCTGTTGTTTATGAGCTGTGGGACATTGACAAACCTCTACCTCTCTGAACCTCAGCTTCACTTATCCTTATCTACAAAGAAACAAAAGAAAGGCATTCTAACACATGCATTGTTTATCTAATAAGGTGGGTGGGATGACTTAATAAGAACATGTGTGGAAAAGCTTTGTACATCACAAAGGGCCTTGGATTTGAAGTACTCTTTATGTGAAAATAACTTTTAAAAATGAAGTTTGAAATTGAGTACATTTCACAATGTATTATTGATATTTCAGAGACATCTGAACAAATCCTAGATCACATGCTTCAATTTATTTTTAAGTCCATCTTATTGTAGGAAGCTTTGACTTGTTATAATATCCATGTAATTGGATACTCAGAAAATAACATGGGCTAAGACAAAGTGTTAAGTCATTTTTTATTTCCACAGAGCTGGATTTATGGGGAATACCATTTAAAACAAAAGCTGGAACCATGATCTGATCTCTGACTTCTTGGTTATAAAGTTCACATTTTTTTGGCAGAACATAGAAAGGTGTTTCATACACATTTTAAATTAACAAAGTAGAGTGTCAGGGAAATTTTGGTGAGGAATCTCACAATGTATTAAATGAACACAGAAGACACTGCAAATCATATAGGGACCTGTTGGCAAGACATGGGGGGAAATGCTGGCATTAGCTTGGGTCTATGGAGTGAGTGAAAATATCCAAAATCCCTGGGAGATGGTATAAAGACCTGAGGCCATAGGACACGGGTGAGGAGGTAGAATAATCCATCAGGGCTCTAGGAATGCAAGCATGTAAGAGAGACAGACTGCAGACTATCTTATTTCTCATGGGGCTTCATATAGAACTCTCATTCTTCATATTGCAATTCATCATGACCCAAAGTAAGTACACTTAATTTTGCTCAGTTCTTCTCTATCTTCATTTATGACAGATAATAAAATTATTTAATCATTTGGACATTTCTTGAGTACTCCTTATGTATGAGACTAGAGCTAAGTTATAAAAAGATGTATCATCCTTATTCCCTCTTGTCTATACTTTATTATATGAAAGCCTTTTCATATTGTTAAATCTAACCCATTCAGTGACAATTCACTAAATTTCTGATTAACCATCTGGTCAAGTGGAAAGCATTGTCAGCACAAAGATAAGTGAAATTGAGTTCTTTTCATTTGTATTCATACATTCGGTTTATCGTCTCTCTGAGACAGACTCAGATTTTTCCTGTATTTCTTGTGTTATATACCTCCGAATGACATCTAACACTCTTCGCAATCTTACAAATGGAATATATTGCAGGTGTTTTACACTTGGATTCAATAAACATTTACTTAGCCCCTCTGTGTGGGTAATCAATAGGCAGAAGAGATGTGAGCAAAAAGAAGAAGCTGTTTTTTAGAATACTGTGAATTTATGGCATGGAAAGAAGTGATAGAATAGGTTTTAGCATTACACTGTCCTGGAAGATGTTGTTGCATTATTTGGAGCTAATTTCTTCATTTGTAAAATGACAATAAATTTAACTAGTATCTACTGTGCTTTAAATAAAATAATCTGTGAAAAAAATGATGTATAATAAGCATTTAGTAGATGACAATTCTTGTTAAATAATGCTATGTTAATCAAATTTACTTACATTTTAATGTGTCATTATTTTTCATTTCTTCCTATTTCTACAATATCTTCTTTTAGTTGGAAAATGTAACTCCACACTTTCCTTACATTTTATCTGTCACCTGTAGTTTTCTGGGATGCCATGCATATATTCTGCAATCATCCTTTAGGCTATAGAATTAATTGTGTCTCTCCTCATCCTTCTGCCTGCCATGTTCAGATGTTGAGTCCCAATCTCCAATGTGGTAGTATTTAGAGATGAGACCTCTGGGAAGTAACTAGTTTAGATGAGAGCATGTGATTGGGGATGCCTTAGTGGGATTAGTGCCCTTATCAGAAGATACATCAATGACCTTGCTTCTTTCCTCTCTCTGCCATGTAAGGACACAGAAAACTCAAAGTCTTCAAGCCAAGAAGTAGGATTTTACTGAAAACCAAATCTACCAGCTCCTTAATTTTCTATTTTCCAGCCTCCAAGAGAATGATAAGTAAATTCATGCTGTTAAACCATTCAGGCTATGGTATTTTATTATGGCAGCCCAAACTGACTAAACACCCTTATTCATGGTTTCTATAATAGTAATTTGAATTTTATTCTACTCTGAGTTTCTCCCAAGGTAATCAAGTTGCATTGTCATTTTCAACCATAAGGAATCTGAAATCTTTCTTCAATCAGAATCCACCTGAGAAGAGGTAAATCACTGTAAAGCCCAGCCCCGAATGCAAATCACATTCACTGAATCCAGTTTCAAAACTCATGTGAGGTAAACATTTTTTTCTGCCTAACCATCAATAATTACATCTCACAGCTCACTGATGTGGGCCCAAGAGTATCCACATATTGATTACTATTCCTTTCACTAAAATATTACATGAACTGTCAGTAAAAATACAGCCACATAAATTAAATGACATTCAATGTATATTGACATCTACCATGGACCATGTGGTAGACAAAATCAGAATTTACTTATATTTTAGATTTCTATGAGTATGACACCATGTAGCTAAGTAAATTTATGTAAGTCACTGGAATTTTCTCCATCTTAGTTTCCTCACCTTAAAAACTGGGTGTTGGACTAGTCCATATTTTCCCAATCTCAATGTATTAACACGTTTGTGGGAAGCACTTCAAGTAATTTGTTAAAGACAACCTTTAAAACACTGTCATAGCTAAATTTTTAATGAAAGTTCATAACCTCTTTTATTAATAGTCTGATAATTTTTTGAAGGAAAGGACTGATTATAGTTAGTGAACTGGATTGTGCACAGGAGCTTGGGTATAGATGGAAGTTTGCTTCACATAGAGCTGGAGGAGGTGGGTTGATGAGGGTGTGACCTTGGGTTTATATTATGTGAAGGGATCTCTCTCTCTCTCTCTCTCTCTCTCTCTCTCTCTCTCGATTGTTCACACTCTGAACTGCTTTTCTCTGCCAGATACTTCCACCATGATGTTTTGCTTCACCTTAGCCCAGAAGAACAGAGTTGTCCATCAATGAACCAAGACCTCTGAAAACATGAGACCTCAAATAAACTTTTCCTCCTTAAAATTGTTCTTGTCAGGTCTTTTGGTCACAGCAAGAACAACAGAAAAAAAGCTGACTAAAACAACTACCAAACCTATCCCAGCCTTACTTTCATCATCTGTGAAAAGAAAATTGTATACAATATTTTTTTTCTCAATCTGGTTGTACAACCAAGCACTACAGGTGAAGATTTTACCCGGATACTTAACACTAAGTGTTAATAAATGTTGACTCTTATCATTAACATATCATAAATACAAATGTTTTAATTTTTTCAACCCTAAAAGTTTACAAATGCAGGAGTGTCATTTATAAAGAAATATATTTCCCCTTTCATCATCATTGCCAAAGTTTTAATAGCTTATTCCATGCTCCCCAGAAAAACAGTAAAACTTGTGCTCTGCAATGTGAGATCTCTTTACCCAGAGCAGTAAGAGATCGGTGTACAGTATGTGAACACTGAAGCCCTTAGAAATTATGAGCCACATTATCTGAGAGGAGAATGTCTGGTCCATGGATACAAGTTGGTTACTTAACTAGAGAAGCTAGAAGTGACACCTCTCTGGATTCATCACCACACAGGTGACATTAATTTAAGTTCACAATGCACAGGGGTAGCTGGGGAATGGACATTTACATTGGGAGTTTTAGGTTGTGGTGTCCAAGTGTCAGGAGAAAGTGGTTTTCATGGGCAGCATAAAAGTGAAGCACCAATCCTCCAGCTGACCACAGGAAGTACAAAAACCGCTTATTCTCTTTCTTCTTCTTTTTTTCTTCCCCAAACACCATTTTCTGTCATTAGCTGGATATAAAACCATGCTTTTCTATGTCACCAGACTGGATATAAAACCACAGGCCTTTTTTAGCAAAAATTTCTGCATTGCATAAACTCCATATTACCGTGTCCTTCTGTGAATAATTCAGTAAGTTTGGGTCCCTAAAGTGTGAATAAAACACAATTTCCTGACACTCATGAGAAAGATTTATTTTGATAAAGCAAATTAACTTGATTTTAAAAACATAATCCAAGGGAATCCAAGATGATGTACTAGAAGAAGGCTGAATTCCTAGTTGCTTGGTGGCTCTGGATTCAAGCAGCGGGAGTGGTGGTCAGCAAGGTGTGTGAAAGAGGGATTTCACAAAAACTCAATATTGCCAGTCTGAGTATCTTAGAGACTCAGAAATGTGGGTACAGTAAACAAAGCTGAAAGACAGCATTGGAATCAAGCCATTTTTGATAGTCGCAGCAGCACTGGTAAAAGTACTGGTTCAGCACAGAGGGAGGAAGAAGATAGAAAGAAAGATAGATTTGGCACAGAAAAACCCCAAATCAGAAAAGCAGCCTGAATTTAGCTGACCCAGAGGCTGCACTGGGCACAGAGTTTGAAAATCACAGTTGCTCAATTGGCCTCAGAGAGCTGAGGCAAAGCCACCTTGAGGCAGCCATGCTGCAGCTACTGCTGTCAAACCAAAGGGTCATAGCAAACACTGCCACACTGTACCAGCAAGAGCCTGCCATGTGGCCTGGAGTGTACCTAGTAAAATGGGAGCAAAACAGACACAGAGAAGTTTGTAAAACTGAAGGGGAGAGAAACTGGCTTTTCCTTTGAGTCTGGCGAATCACAGGACCAACTGACGTGGGTTGGGTATCTGAACAGCTGGGTGTGAATGCTCTCAGGGACTAAGCCTGGGAAGGCTGCATTTCTGGGCAGCAGAGCTGTGGAGGATTGGTTCCCCTGCCCCACAAGTAGAATTCTTGGGAGACTCCTGAGATCCAGACCCCCAACAAAGATCTACAACTGCCAGGCCCTAGGGGTATATTGATCTAATCTCTGCAGAGCAGACAACACCCAAGAAAACCTGAGGCTGATGAGACCTAAACCCCACCTGCTGGAACTCCACTCATAGAACTCTGCCACAGCCCCACCTGGGGAGTATGACAAAACTCCAGCTGACAGTATTCCTATCCCATCCTACCTCACCCTGGTGAGAGGGAGAGATGAGATTGATTTCAACAAGCTTCAATCTTAGGCCACTGCCAACGTGAGCTCCACAGCAAAGCAAAAAAAGGAAGGAGTTACACACAGCCCTTGCCCTTGTTCTCAGTACCTAACTCAAGAAGAAATGGAAAGGAGAGTCGGGCGTACACAGTAACACTCCATTCTCACGAACAAGTTTTGATCACCTCAGTGGAAACAATCCCTACATTTTTCATTAAGAATCTTCTTTTTCAGCTAGGTGTCACCCATGCTGTAATCCCAGCAACTTGGGAGGCTGAGACAGTAGGAGCACACATTCAAGACCTTGAGGGAGGCCCTTAGAAATTTAGGGAGACCTTGTCTCAAAAGAAAAACTAAAAAGGTCTGGGGAGGTAGCTCAGTGGTAAAGTACCCCAGAGGTCAATCTCTAGTACAAAAAAAAAAAAAGTTTCTTTTTCTTTTTCTTTCTTTTCTTTTTTTTTTGTGTGTGTATTTGTATATGAACACACACACATCTTACATATTTCTTTTTTTTCTCATTTTTAATGTAATTATTTTCTTATCTTTTTTGACTGTTAAGGTTTTTTATTTGTACATTGGTTTTATTTGTGTTGTTTTCATTTGATTCTTTCTCTCATTTCTCTTTCTCTCTTTTCTTCTCCAGCTAGCAGCCAAGTTCTATTGTTTTACCTTTTTCTCATCCCTTACTTTGTTACATCTATTTTTCTCCTCCTTCTTTATAACCACCACCTTCTATATCTTTTCTGAATTCTCTCTGTTCACTTTTCAAAATTGAAAGCTCTTTTCTACCTTCCTATTGCATTGTTTTTCTGTTTATTTTTTATTTTTTATTTTTTGTATCAGGAATTAAACCTAGGAGATGCTAAGTCCTAAGCCCATCCCTTTTCTTTCTTCCTTCCTTCCTTTCTTCCTTCCTTTCTTTCTTTCTTTCTTTCTTTCTTTCTTTCTTTCTTTCTTTCTTTCTTTCTTTCTTGACGGGATCTTGCTAAGTTACTTAGGGCCTCACTAATTTTCTGAAGCTGGGCAATATTTCTGCCTCAATCTTCCTAGTCAATGGGATTACAAGCATGTGTCATCATGTCTGACTTTACTTCTCTTAATTAAGTGTACCATTGTTTAGATCTAGTTGCTTTATATAACTCCTGCCCCTACCATTTATGCTGTTGCAATTATAACTGTTGTGGATGACATTGTCACACCTGCTGTTTGCTTTAATGCCATATATAGTTTATGGTTATTGATTGTTTTTGCTGTTGGCAATTGTTGGCCCAACCATGGGTCAATGAAACAAAGAGTTGATTCTTTGAAATGATAAACAAGATTGATAAACTCTTAGTCACTCTAACCAAAAGAAAAAGAGAGAAAACCAAAACTAATAAGATTAGAGATGAAAAAACAAAAATCACCACAGATAACTCAGAAATCCAGAGGATGATTAGGGACTATTTCTGTTTTCTGTGGAAATTGACATTGTAGATACCATAGTATTTATTTTCATGTTGTACATTGTCTGCATTGATTATTGCTATTGTTTGTTTCCACTATTCTGTGAAGTACTAGGAACCCTAGGAACCTACAAGTGAGACTACAAATTCAGTGAATGGTGCCCCCAAACAAGCAGAAGTAGCTAGTCTCATAACAGTCAAATCATATTTTGTGCCAAAATTAATGAAAAGAGACAAAGACTTCATTTGGTAAAGGGAAAAATCCAACAAGAAGATTTATCAATAATAAATATTTATGCCCTAAACATGAGTAAAACTAAGTACATAAAAGGAACACTACTCACATTAAAGCCACAGATAGACCCCAGTACAATAATATTGAGTGATTTCAATAAATCTCTCTATTAGATAGATCATCCAGACACAAATTTGGTTAAGAATCTTTGGACATAAAAACTAATATAAATCAAAAGGACCTAACAGACATATATAGACTATTTCATTCAACAACCGCTTAATACACATTCTTTTCAGTGGCTCACAGAACCTTCTCCAAAATATACAATACTTTAGGCTGTAAAGAACTCTTAGTAAATACAAAAAAAATTTATATAATAGTTTTCATCTTATCATATCATAATGGAATGAAGTTCAAAATCAACATGAATAAACTCTACAAAAACTATATAAACACATGGAGATCAAACAATACACTTCCAAATGATGCGTGGGTAATAGAAGAAATCAAAGAAGAAATTTTAAAATTCTTAGACTCAAATAGAATAGTGATAACATCTCAAAACATCTGGGACACTATGAAGGCTATTCATGAAGAAAATCTGTAGCTGTGATTGCCTACATAAGAAAATCAGAAAGACCCCAAACAAAAAACATAATTATGGATGTCATGAACCTTTTTTAAAAAAACAAACCCATTCCAAAATCAGCAGAAGGAAGAAAATAGTTAAGATCAGAGCCATAATAAATGAACTTGAGAAAAAATAATATAAGGGTCAATGAAATAAAGAGTTGATTCTTGGAAATTATAAACAAGATTGATGAACTCTTAGCCATTCTAGCCAAAAGAAAAAGAGAGAAAATCAAAACTAGCAGAGAGAGAAAAAACAAAAGAAAAAGAAAGAAAACCAAAAAAGCAGCTAAATTCAGGCTGCTTTTCTGATTTGGGATTTTTCTATGCCAAATCTGTCTTTCTTTCTGTGTACTTCCTCCCTCTGTGCTGAACTAGCACTTTTACCAGTACTATTTTTTCATCATTAGAGATGAATTTCATCATTAGATATGAAAATCATATCATTAGAATCATCATTAGAATCATCTCTAATGATGAAAAAACAGAAATCACCACAGATAACTCAGAAATGCAGGGGATCATTAGGGAATATTTTGAAAATCCATAAAACAATCCAATAAATTGGAAAACCTAGAAGAAATAGATACATTTCCGGACAAATATGCCAAAACTGAACCAAGAGGACATAGAAAACTAAGAAGAACAATAACTTGAAGTAAAATAGAAGCAGTAATAAGTCTTCCAACAAAAAAAAGGCCTAGGTCAAGGTGGATTTGCAGCTGTATTTTACCAAACTTTAAAGAGAAACTAGTGCAACACCTCTCAAATTATTCCATGAAATAGAATGGGATGGAACACTTACAAATTCATCCTATGAAACCAGTATTATATACATATCAAAGGTAGATAAGGACACATTATGGAAAGAAAACTATTAGAAATATCCCTGAGGAACTTAGATGCAGAAAATACTTAATAAAATATTAGTAAATTTTATTCAACAACATATTAAGAAGATTGTACACCATAACCAAGTTAGCTTTATTGCAGAGATAAAAGGATGGTTTAATGTATGCAAATCAATAAATGGAATTCATCACATGAATAGAATTAAGGACAAGAACCACTTAGTCATCTCAATAGAAGCAGAGGCATCCTTCAACAAATTTCAGCACCCATTCATGATAAAAAACACTGAAGAAACCAGAAATAGAAAGAACCTATCTCAACATGTATCCATATGTGAAAAACCTAAAGCCAATCCTCAAAGTAAGTGAGGAAAAATTGAAAGTATTTCCTTCAAAATCTGGGAAAATTCAAGGAAGTTCACTCTCACCACACTTATTTAAAATAGTGCTGTAAATTCTAGCCAGAGTAATTAGGGAAGAGAAGGAAATAAAAGAGATAAAATTAGGAAAGGAAGAAGTCAAATTATCATTATCTCTCTGCACATGATATGATCCTGTTCCCAGAAGTTCCAAAAAACTTCACCAAAAGACTGTTAAAACTAATAAATAAATTTGGTAAAGTAGCAGATTACAAAATCAATATACAAAAATTAATAGCTTTACTATATGCCAACAATAAAGCTACTGAAAAAGAAATCAAGAAAAAAATTCCATTCACAAAATATAGGAATAAATTCTTTTTTAAAAAAATAGAAATAAAGTTAACCAAGGAGGTAAAAGACCACTACAATGAAAACTATAGAACACTTAAGAAAGAAATTAAAGAAGACCTCCAAAGATGGAACGATCTCCTATGTTGATGGAAGGCAGAATTAGTATTATTAAATTGAACATACTATCAAAAGCATTGTACATATTCACTGCAACAATCCCCATCAAAATCCCAATGCATTCTTCTCAGAACCAAAAAAATAATAAAAAAAAACAAGCCTAAAAAAGACATAGAATAGCCAAAGCAATTGAACCCCAAAGAAGGAATGCTGAAGGCATCACAATTCCTTACTTCAAATTATACTACAGAAGTGTAGTAACAAAAACTGTGTGGAACTGTCATACAAGCAGACATGTAAACCAGTAGTACATAATAGAAGACACAGAGAAAAACCCACACGTCTACATCTATCTGCTCCTGTCCCCAAAACACATTGGAGAAAAGACAGCCCTTTTAATAAACATACTGGGAAAACTGGTTATCCATATGTAGAAGAATGAACATAGACCCTTATCTCTCACTCTGCACAAAATCAATTCAAAATGGATCAAAGACCTAGGAATCAAACCAGAAACTTTGCAACTCAAGAAGAAAACATAGGCTCAGGTAACAAATTTCTCAATAGGAAATTTCAGGAAATAATGTCATAAGTTAACAAATGAAATGGCATCAAATTAAAAAAAACAACTTCTGCACAGCAAGGGAACAATTAAGATTTTAAAGAAGGAACCCATAGAATGGGAGAAAATATTTGCTAGGTATTCTTCTGTCAGAGGATTAATATCTAGAATGTATAAAGAACTCAAAACTCTTTAAACCAAAAAAAAAAAAAAAGCAAATAACCCACTTAATAAATGAGCAAATAAAATAGAGACTTCTCCAAAGAAGAAAGACATTGATCCCCAGTTCCAAAAAAGAAGAAAAGACAATAATGAAACCCTTGCATAAAAGAAGAAAAAAAGAAAAAGAAATACAAATGACCAACAAATATATGAAAAATATTCAGCATCATTAGTAATTAGGAAACTGCAAATGAAAACTACAGAGATTTCATCTCACCAGTCATGACGGCAGTCATCAAAAATACAAATAATAATAAATGCAGAGGGTTGTGGAGAAAAAGGAACACTTTTACACAGTTAGTTGGATTGAAAATTAGAATAGTTATGGAAATCAGTATGGAGGTTCCTCAAAAGACTAGGCATGGAACCATCATATGACCCACCTATACCACTCCTGGATATTTATCCTGAAGAATTAAAGTCATTAAATACAGTGATAGATGTGTAACCATGTTTATAGCAGTGCAATTCACAACAGCCAAACTATGGAACCAACCTAGGTGTCCATCAACAGTGTAGTAACAAAAACTGTGTGGAACTCTCATAAAAGCAGACACGTAGACCAGTAGTACAGAATAGAAGAAAGTCATGGAGGATCTAATGGAATCAAAGGGAGATGAGAAGAGCAAAGGGACCAAAGGGTAGAAAGCTGGGAAAGAGGGAGAAAGTGCTGGAGGGGTGATATTGGGCAAATTAATTGTTATATTGTGTGCACACATGAAGAGGTAACAACAAATCTCTTTATTATGTACAACTTTAATGCACCAAGGAAAAAGTGCAGAAAATTAAAAAAGAATAATGATCTGAGAATTATAGAGCATAATAATACCTATCATACATAAATACCCAGATATTCTAGGAAAAATACCAGGCCTGTGCCAATGTCATGTTCTAGGGCAAAGCCTGCTTTGCTTTATGTATCTGTTCTTTATTCTGATGATGGAATAGGTGAGTGGAAGCAAATCAAATAGCATCAAATGTATTTTCCACAAACACTAAAAACAGAAATCCAATAAATTAAAACCATATTGGTTCTAAGGTCATGTAAATTAGAAGGAAGGAAGTACTAAAGGATGAGAAAGACCCTCCATACAGATGAACAACTCAAAAATTATGTGGTCACAAGTGAAAAACAATTCACACCACCAACAACATGTAGTCACACTGCATCAGGGAGGCCTGATGGGTAGATTGATGAGCCTGAAAATCTGAATCCCTGCTGCTTGAGAGGCTGAGGTAAGAGGATTGCGAGTTTGAGGCCAGCCTGGGCAACTTAGTGAGACCCCATCTCTCCATAAAAGAAAAAGTGCTAAAGACGCCCTGGTTTCAACCCCCAGTGCTACAAATTAAAAAAAAAAAATGTATATATCTAAAGATGACATGGTGCACTTGGCTATACGTGGAGGCTGTGCTGAGAACAGCAACATGCCAGAGGGTGACATGAGTTCAGATCTCAGATCTGCCAGTTATTAGTTATAAATCTTTGATAAACTTAACTTTCCACCTCTTTCATGGTAAAACTAGAAATAGTAACTGTCATTTTGGCAGGATTATTATAGGAGTTCCAAGAATAATACACAGGAGAGTCCCTCACTTGGTACCTGGCACATTTTAATGACTTGATTGGTTCCATTCAGTTCAGTGGAGATGGTTTAAATCAAGAGTAAATTTAAAAAAAAAATAATGGTCAAACATCTGGGTATTTGGTGTTATCCAGACGTTCCGGTTTGCCTTTTACTTTCCAACCAGATGTGCAGTCTCTTAGTATCCATCCAAATGTTTAATGTTGTACAGACACATTCAGATATACTTTTAATTATGAAATGATGTGCTGTCCAAATAGATATGCATGCAAAGACAAAAATGATATATAGGACCAAAAACAGTTTAGAAGCTCTGACTCGCCTTCTGTGCACATTACCTCAAGTGTTCCAAGAAATTTAATTCATGGAGAAGATGAAGAGCACAGGGTTTTCTTTAACAATCATTTATGTAACATCTAGTCAAATATGTACAAGCAATGATGTAGGGTGGATGACCTGAAGAAAGACAAAGAGCTAATTGTGCCTGCTATAATGGCAGTTTGAAAGGAAAAAACTGTCAGCAGAAACTTCAACACTTTTACAATGGCAAGTGACGCAACCTTGCTTAAAAGTGGTTTGTGCTAAAGAGGAATTTAATTGTTCACAAAAATGAAAAAGAAAATCAAATGGTCAATCTGGGTCTGAATATGGCTAGGACCAAATGATCTACCACTATCACGAAGATTTGATCTCTATGCTTGATCTCTATGTCTCAGCTCTTTAATTTTTTTTTTTTCATTTTGCTCTTCACTTTAGGCAGACTGTTTTTGTTTTGATGAGATGGCTAGCATAAGTTATCCTGGCAACTTCCAACAGCTCAACTGGGTCAACAGAAGAAAGAGGGATGTCATTTCTCAGTGATTTCAGTAGAGGACTTAAGAGTTTAAACTCAGTTCTCCAGCTCAGTCACATGCCCTTTATTCTAACAGATAGGGCACTCAAACTGATCCAGTCTAATTTGGGTGACAAACATTATGAATAAGGGGGGTATGATGTCTTCTTGAAACAAACGGCCCAAGCCAGGAATAGAGACCCTACAAGAAAAACTAAAACAAAATAAACTACTGGTATTATTTCTAGGGAAATGTCTGTCCATCTAGGAATGTCTGTCCATTGAAACCGTTTTACACAGACAAAATTCTTGGGTAAAACCTAACCAAAGGTACAGAAGTCCTGATCTGATCTGTTAGGAGAAGGGTTGGTAATCAAGAGGTCTTCCCTGCAGTTACCTTTTACCAATTTCTAGGAGGCTCTTCAAGTGCCTTTGGGAACATTTATTCCTACATAGAACAATGACAGATGCCTCATTTCATCTAATACTTCTGGCTCAATAATGTTTGCTCTCAATTAAATAAGTTTATTCATTTAAACTGCTTAGAAAAGTGCCTGGCATATAATAAACACTCAATAAATGTTTACCATTAGTGTTATTAAATCCATATGATTTATTATGTAATTAATTTAAAAATTTCTTCCAGCAAATCCAAATAACACTATTAATAACTAGGTTTTTAGTACTGTGACTATTTAAAGCAACCTTTTCCATCCACTTACTATATTCTAAAAAGGTTCATTAAAAAATAAATAAACAAAAACACAAAATACAGGAGCAGAGAAATGAAACAAACCTTTCCCTGTTATCTGAAATTTTGACTGAGGTCCCAAAGATGAAAACAACTGGTACTAAAGTCACTTGCATTCTAAAGAGAATCTCTAAAGCATACAAGCAGCCCAAAGAGTTTCTTAAACACACTCCTTATCACTACCCCTACTCATATCAAAGTCCAGCCTGGCAGTTCATTGTGGAAATTTATGAGCAAGTATTTCTGAGTAATATTTTTTAGACTAGTAGAGAATGCTGTGCACTGATGCTCTCCTTTCTTTGGGAGGAAGAATAAAATAGATAGGCATTATTTCACCATTAAGAAGCAAAGCGGAATCAGAAGGACTCAGAGAGTAAAGACTGTTAGAAAGAGGGAAAACTGGCTTTTCACCCCTTGTCTGGATATTGGAAACTGGGTAAGAAAGTTCTATTCCAGGTCACAATCAGAGAGTAACAGGAAGACATTTTTAGCAGCAGCCTCCACATGGAGGGTTTGAAGTTGTATAAAAGGGTACCATTTTTCTTGTATCAGAGTCATTGAGTTTGAGTCATTTTTAAAGTAGTTTGACCAAAGGGCCCTTCCCTGGTCAGAGTATCTCTTTCAGTAATGGTCTATACAACTTGTGCCATTGCCCTGGAGACTGAGGCAAAATTGAAAACAAATAAGCAAGACAAAACAGCCTGAAACAGCATCAGTCCTCTCAGGGAATGGTGCAGGTTCTCAGCTGGGGTGCGGATTGTGGCAGCAGAGCTCCAGAATCCAACCAAAGAATCCCAGGAAGACAGCTAGCATATGGATGTTTCCTTAACAGAAATCTTTTACCTGCTGGGACAGAAGCACAAATAGTTTCATCGTGCAAGGAAAAGAAGTCATTTTGCCATTGAATTATCTTTTTTTATAAATGTTACGAGCTAATTGTTAAACATAGGAAGTATTAAAAATTATACATAATACTAGGTATATGCTTACAATAAAATAAGTTATATTAGAAATGATAGTAGTAAATAATCAAAACTCATCACTTTTGGTACTATCACTTAGTGTCATTTCTGCTCTTGAGTCTACTTATAATGACTATATGAATATGATGGAAAGCTTTAACACGGTGCTGCTGTGGTCTCTTCCAACTCCATGTTCAGCAATGTAGGTTGGTGTCAATCATGGTGAGACTATTTACGTTGCTGAAATCAGCCAATGAGACAAATCAAGTTTGTTTTCTTTTTTCCTTTTTTCTTTTGTTGTTGTTTTGTGAAAAACTGGTTTTCAAAGCTTCATCAGCACACCATTGGTGATCCATGGTAGATTTTTCTCACAAGAATTCTTTAATGATTCCACACTATTTTCAACACCTACCACTCATTTCGTTCTTTAAAAATCCTGACTCCAACTTCCAACCTATAAGTACTACATCTCTATATTTTCTCTAAGAAATGTAGATTACTCAAAAATTGTACAATTGTACAGAAATGTCCATGAATGGCAATACTATACTATACTTATGAAAGTATCTTTGGCTCTGAAAGAAAAAGACAAATCTTGGCTTTTAATGAGGAAAGAAATAAAAATACATATATATATATATTTAATGCTACAGAATTTTGCTTATAATTTGCTTTGTGAAAATAGAATATATAGAAACAATCTTGAAAAGGCAAGAGAAAGATACAGAATAATTATAATTCAGAAAAAAGATCAATGGCAAAAATTTTAATGAAATATAAATGTTGCTGAAAAATACCATCAACTCAGAATTATATATCCAGTGTTGATTCTTATAACCTCTATATAAACATAGACTTCTATATTTATGTATAAATATAGTCATGAATTGGTTTCTTCTTTTAACTTTAATTGTGTAAAGTAAAAATTATAACATGAAATACTTTAATTTGTTTTAAATAATATATGGCATATGGTAGCAAAAAACATAGTGGAGTAAATGGAACTATATTTTCAGAGTTTCTATATTAATACCTGTAGTAATTTAATATTAAATCTAGATAGATAACAGATAGATAACTAATAGATAATAGATAACTTAGAGAGGATTGTGATAATTCCTAAGTCAACTTCTAAAAATAATTCAAAGGAATGGCTAAAAAGCAATAGAACAAGTAAAATAAACTACAGAGGTATGTTCATCATGAAGCAGGGAATAAATGGAAAGTGAAGGGAAGAAGCTTATGGGATGAATAAGAAAGATATAGCAAATGATAGGTCTAAATCTGCCAGTTTTACTTATCACTTTTAATTTAAGGAGACTAAGCATTTCAACCAAAAAGTAGAGGCTGCCTAGGGTTGGGGATATAGCTTAGCTCAGTTGGTAGAGTGCTTGCCTCTCATGCATAGGCCTGGATATTCTCTCTCTCTCTCTCTCTCTCTCTCTCTCTCTCTCTCTCTCTCTCACACACACACACACACACACACACACACACACACACACACACACACCAGGATGTCAGAATAAATGTTAAAAAAAAAAAAAGATGGAAGACAAAACCATGTCCACCTGTCTCATCAGTTCAGGCTGCGATAACAAATTTCCAGTGTGAGTGGCTCTAATAACAACATTTATTCCTCACATTTGTGAAAGCTGAAATTCCTCAATCAAGATGCTAGCAGATTCAGTGTCTAGTGAGGGACTGCTTTCTGTTTTGCAGGTATCTGTCTTCTCATCACATACTCAAGTGGCAGAGAGGAGAGAAATTGAACAAGCTCCTCCTCTTAATAATGAGACTACTCCCATTAATGAGGGGGTTAGGATTTCTGCATGTGAACTTTAGGGAGAAACAAACATTCAGTCCATAACAACACTCTAAAAAATGTCACTGCAAATATAGAAATATAATCAGCCAGGAAGATAAAACATTAATGAAATATATACTATGCAAACAAAATACCAGAGGGCTGGAATGACTATATTAGTAACACACAGCCTTTAAGAACGGCTTGTCTCTTAGGAAATAAAAAAAAAAAATAATATATTTAAAAGAATCATTTTGTCAGATAGATAATTATAAAGGCAGTGCAGCTAGTAGTAGAGCCTCAAAATACACTGAGCAAGAACTGACAGATCATATGGGAGAAAGATAAATTCAGATATAAAGAAGATATAAACAATGCTATCAATAAAATAAACATATTTATGTAAGACTGTTCCTAAAACAGTATTCAAGTATTCATCTGAGTTTCACCAAGACAGACCATATGTTTAGCCATAAAACATGCCCCCTAAGATTTTGAATTATCAAGATTATTAAAATGCATAAATTTCATCAAAAAGTAAGTAAATTAAAAATTAATACCAGAAATTTATACTGGAAAGTGCTACATCTTTGGAAATTAAATTACTAATTTCTAAACATTCCATGGATCAAGGAAAATCAGAAATTATTTTTAATGAAATGAGATAAAACATACACTAAGTTTCTGCTATTTTCTTATAATGCATAAAAAGAAATTTACATTGAAAAATTCTTACATTAGGAAAAAAAAGAAAGATCTCAATCAGTAATTAAAGCTCTGTCTAAAAAAACTAGGAAAAGGAGAGCCAATTAAACCAAAGTTAAGAAAAAAAAGAAAATTACAAAGATTAGAGAAAATGTAAGTGAAATTGAATACAGAAAAATTGGAGAGAAAAATCAATAATCTTCAAAATATAAAAATCCATTTTTTAAAAATCCCCATATGTAGGGGGCCGTTCTGCCCAGGAGCCAAGCATCATCCCCTCTCAGTCATGAGTAAAGGTGGTATCCGATTGGCATCACATGCCACAAAAGCTTCAGCTCTGAACTTGAGCGTTTCCCAGTGGGATTGGGCAACCTCCCTTTGAAACATTAACCCCCTCTTTATTTGGGTAGAACATTCTATCGAATGTCTTCTCCCTATAAATAAAAGGATTCTGGGTGCACTGGCTCTCTCTTGCCTTCCAGCATGGAAAACGACCCTTGATGTCCCAGTGCAGTCCCACCCTGGATCTGAGAAACTCTTGCCCATGTGGTGTGTTTTCTTAGTTTCATGTTGCAGCTAGTTCTTTTGAACCCAGCTCATCTCATCAGCACAGGTCGCTGGCGAGATCCATAAAACTGGGAGATTTCTAGGTTGAATAATGAAGGAATAAAGAGAGAATACACAGGTGGGTAGTATTATGGAAGAAAGTGGAGACAGTACTACAGACCTTAAAAGGGTAAAGATATGGGCTTCGGATATAGCTCAGATGGTAGAGTGCTTCCCTTTCGGAATACCCAAGGCCTTGGGTCCAATCCCCAGCACCACAAGAAAAAAAGAAGGCTAAGATAGTATTTATTTTGACAAATATATCAACATAAATAAATTATCAGCATAAATAAACATAATGAATTTATTTTTATTAAAGAGAGAGAGAAAGAGAGAGAGAGAGACAAGGGAGGAAAGGAAAGGTGCTCCTTAGATTCAGGTGCCTTGAGAAAGGCTGTAAAGTGCACATTATCCAAAAGATGATGCCTTTAGTAAAGGCGGTATCTGACTGGCAACCCACACCACAAAAGCGAGGGTTGAGCAAAATATACATTATAGCTCAACAGAGTCATGTGCCAGTTCCTGGGTTCAATCCTAAATCAAAGAGTAAGGTTAAAGTTGAAGACAAATATAGATTATAGTAAATAGTCATGAAGATTACTTTCCATACCAAGAACACAAAGAAAAAGTTTGACAATTCAGGGAAAAATTTAAAGGAGAGGGAAAATATCTGAAGTTAGAATATAAATTCTAGCATTTGATTAGTGATGCTAATCAATGTTGCTGCAGGCTTTCTTCTGAGGACAGCTTGTGTTCTTCCCCTGGTTTTGGAATGGAGGCATTTCATTGTTTTCTAGATGTTTTTATTATTTCAGTTATATTTATTTTGATCAAGGAATTATTCAGGAATGTGACGCTTAATATCCAGGTAGTTGATGTGTATTTGGAGTCTCACACTATTCTTATGTTGTTATCAACTATACTTCAAATTCCAAATAGGTTTTGTTCTGATTATTGTTCTATTATATTGTTCGTTGCATACAGTTTCCTTATCTTACATATGCCTGGATAATTATCATTAATATCTATTCTGTTCTGTTTTGGACACGAATTCTATTTTGTCTCTGGTTAATACTGACATTATTATCCTTCCTTTATTTGGTTAGCCTAGTATTTTTTCTCCATTATATTACTTTAATTTTTTTTTACTTTATATTTTTATTTAAAATAATATATGGTGTGCTTTGCCTTAATTCAATCTGACATTCTTTAATAATGAAAATGTTTGTTTTGTAATATTTATGTTGACTTTATTTTACTCTTTCCATTTTACTGTATGCTTATATAAATGTTTCTTTGTCTCTTTTTTCTTTTCTTTAACTTTTTTATTTGTTTGTTTTTTCAGTCCTGGGAATTCAACCCAGGAACTGGGTTCAACACTGGCACATGCTAGGCAGATTCTAGGAGCCCAACTTTACTAATTTGACCACTGTACTATTCAGTGTCTCTTTTTCATTGTCTCTTTCCTTAAATCCATGTTAACTTGGCTTTCTCTATTTTTTTGCAATTGATTAGTACAGTTCTTTTCATAGTACTGAGAATGAAATCCTTATTCATCATTTTTATACTAAAATTAGATAAAAGCAAACACAATATACTTCAATTCTCAAAACAACTTAAGGGGTGGACATTCAGGTCATTTTGCAGATGAAGTGGCTGAGCAGCAGAAGGTCTGGTTTACTTACCCAAGTTCATGTACCTAAATGATCTGCACCTAAAATCTGTTCAATAATACCACTCTATATTGCTACTCCACCCTCCCATGATGACACCATATTCGCCTACTGCTTTATCTCAACAGAATAAAATCTTTAGCTATTAAGTATCTCCAATGTCCTACCCTCTTCCTTTAGAATGATTTTCTCTCTTTTTTCCCCCATTAACTATAATCAGGTTTGCTATGATTCCTAGTGCCCAGATATTTGCAGTCAAATCCTACATAAGTATTTTTGAGAATTCTTTTGCAGCACTTACAGTATACATTTCTAGAGTCCATCTTTCCTGGCTTACTTCATACCCCTCATTTAAGTACATTAGTGGAGTATTCTCTGATTTTTTTTTTTTTTTTGCAAATCCACACAATATTTTTATCAGTAGAGGCCACAGACTTCTTTAATGCTTGTGTGGGCTTGGGGGTTCACTCCCTTGGCTTTTAGTGCTCCATGGGTGTGATCCCTTCACCTTCAACTTCCAGAGATGGGGACTAGAGGTCAGATGTTCATCTGAGCTGATTTTACTTTGGAATTTTTTTTTTCTGGAGCAGAAACTTGCATGTTTATTTAACTACATTTTTGTTTTTATTTGCTTTTCATATGAATGCCCACTTCTTGAGAGCAGGGCTATGTTTATTTTGTTTACTCTTTATCCCTTGGCTCTTAATGCATTATCTGGCAATTTATTCATGTACAAAATCTATTTGAAATATGTTTGATAAGTAAATGGATAGCACCCACAGAATGATCACTGCATTGGGGAATGTGGATGAAGTAATAAATACTGAGTATGGTAAATAGTTATCAACCTGACCATTAAGTCAGAGTAGAACATGGTCAGTCATTTCTCTGAGGCTTAAGGCAGAACCAAATCCATGTAGTGGTTCAAGCTTCTGGTCAGGCTGCCATGGCAGAATCACAGAAGTAGACAGTTGAGCAGGTCTTTGGTTATAAAATGTTTGAGATTAAAGAGCAGATGATGTAAAGGAATTTAGGAACAAACAGGTACAATGGGAGTCCCATTGTAACCACCCAGATCTCTGTATTTTCTCAATAAAAATTATTTGATGTTGAACCCTGAGGACATTCATATACCCATTTAGCAAGTATTGGTTGAGCATTTATGTGTAGAGCAAGATTTGACAAGTTATGTGGCGAGAAATAAAATGGGCATAACCCAGACCATCATAGAACTTGGTGTTTATTTTGGAAGAACATGACTATATCATGATTCTTCTCCAGAAATGGGTATTCAAGCTGTCCTGGCTGAACAAAGGTAGAAGAAAGGGAAAGATTAAAAACCAGCCTGGCTCAGACTCTGAGCCATTGCAACTAAGAATAAGACTGTATTATATATGCTAAAGGACAGGGAGGAAGAAAAAAAACATAATTTTGTTTGACAAGGAAACAGCAATAGGATCCATAGGCCACATATAGTATTTATATAGAGCTGTACAAGTGGTTCCTGTAATACGAGAGTCTAAGTGGATTTAACAGTGGATTCAACACTTTCTGAGTAGACATAGTTTTGAGTACTATTTAAAAGAGTTGATAGAGGTCATGAAGGCTTTTCTTGGCAGTGTGGTTAAGTTCAAGGAAGAGCATCATAACGCTAGGCCATGTGTAATTTGGGCACAGAACTTCCAAGAAGTGAGGTGGCAAATGTGCTCTGCAGTGGCTGCAGGAATATGACAGGAAGCCAGGAGAAAGGAGGTTGGAGGAGAATGGAGCTGAGAAAAGACAGCCAGTAAATGACAGGCAATCGAGTTTTTAAATGGAAGATAGAAATATAAGCAGGGGAATAATGAAGTGATGATGGAGAGGAATCGTCCTTATTGCTGTGTCCTAGATTTGAAGTGCATTATCATTATGGGTATAATATTAACAGGGCTATTCATATTCATTGCTTTTAAATGTCTGTTTTACAGTATCAATGAGCTAATGATAACCTTGTGCTACATAACATTACTTGAGAGAAGACATACAATAAAAATCCTTAAGATATTTCTTTTTTTCTGATTAAATTTTGGTATTAAAATTATTTTCATTATTATGTTAAGGATTGTTAGCAACTATGTACAAGTGAGAAGTTTATTATTGATATTCTTTATTATTCCTTCATCAATTTTAACATTTTCAATCTTTTTTTGTTCTAAGTTGTATGTGATATGTCAATACTTCTTAAAGTAAAGGGTTGATCAAATTACATTTTTAGAAGAGTGAATTTTGGTGAAAAATTCTTCTCCCTTGTAATACATTTTCAGTGTAAGGGAATTTCTACTACTATAATGGCCTGGTCTCCTCATTTACTCCTTTTTACTGGAGAGGATTTGACTTATTTGATTAGGGAAGTTTGTAAAGAAACAGCATATGTATGACAAATGCCTCTTCTCTTCTCTTCTCTTCTCTTCTCTTCTCTTCTCTCTCTTTTCCCCTCCCCTCCCCAAACCTCCCTTCTCCTTCCCTTCCCTTCTCAAAGCCCCAATCCACCAAGCCACACATTCTATGAAAATAAAACTCTGTGGAATAAAGTCTTGTGTTAGTGTGGGTGAGCATATGCCTGAATTTTGTTTTTTAATATTATTCAAAGTATTTTTACAATATATTATATACTTGATTCCTATGCCTTACAGTGTTTTTGAATGGATAGGGAATAGAAATATTATTTACTCTTTCTATCAAACTCCAAATAAATGGAAAATTAAATATAAGCTATTTCTTAAAATATTCCTGTTTTAGCTTTAGGCATGAATGTCTTAAAACTAATTGGAAATACTCCAGAAAGAGATTGACATTGGTCATATAAATTTGAGGTTCACTATTTTAAGGTAATATTTGAAAGATATGTGATTAATTTATTTAGAAATGATATGAAGAGTAGGAAGATCAGAAGACCAGGGGAAGAGCACTGTTGAAGTCATGGGTCATGGGATGAGAAGCAAAGGCAGGTCTATTGATGGGAAGGAAGAACAGGAGTACTCGGAGGGAAAGTGGTTGAAAGAAAACAGAAAAAGAAAATGGAAAAGATGAATAGGTAGGAAAAGCCATCTAGGCATTTGAGATTGTAAATGTAGAGAAATTCAGAGTAAGGCTTAGGTC
Organism: Urocitellus parryii; assembly: GCF_045843805.1. Lineage (NCBI taxonomy): Eukaryota > Metazoa > Chordata > Mammalia > Rodentia > Sciuridae > Urocitellus > Urocitellus parryii. Next base: position 18,151,616 of record NC_135537.1, on the reverse strand, counting down.
ATAGACAATGGATGTGGGCTGTAGCTGAAGTACTAAGGTGTTCCTATTCCTCTGTGCTGAGAAAAGCCAGGAGCTAAAGCAAACTGTTTGGGAGGAGTTGTCTCTGTCATATTCTAGTAATTCAAGATGACGTCATTTGTATGTGGTGGTTAGACTTTAGTTATAGTATCTTCTTAATGAATGAGTAAAATTCACCATCTTTTTAAAAATGTCTATTAAATGACAGACATTATTCTAGGAACCAATGATTCAATGATAGTTACTGAACTTCTATTTTAAAGGAAGACTAAAACGACAAATGAATTGATCTCACACAATGATGCATTCTATGAGGAGCTTATAAAGTGATGTGATCCAGAGTGACAGTATGACTTCTTTAAATTGGCATACAGAGAAGACCTCTGGGCTTTGAGGAATACCTGGGGTTGAGGAAAGACAGCACTGGGGGCAAAAAATGTCATGGGCCACAAAGGAACTGGGTCCTGGGTTCACCAGTCCTGCCATGCAGGGAATCATTTCAGAAAAAATCATTTCAGAATCATTTCTCTGCTCTTCCTGAGAAAGGAATCAGGATGTGCTTCTTAATTTGGTCTTACTACATTGTCAGTACGATTATATTTGTTCCTAACCACATGGGACCAAATAACTAAATACATGCAAATCGTGGAGAGGAGTAATCACTGACTATTTTCAAAATATTAGAAGCTCACATCATCCCAAGTTATAGAGATTGAATTGGGAACATTTTTCACTAACTTCAAAAGATGAAAAAATTGAGTCTCTGAAAATGAGTCATTTAAAATAGCATGTTGATTCTGGTGCTCAGCCCAGGCCAAGGTTAAGTTTTCTGATTCTAGTTTATATCACTGGAATGTTCAAGCTTCTCTATCTAAGCCAAAGTGACACTTCTGGCTAATTTTTCATTACATCCTAAATTCCCATATTACGGTGGCTACAGGATGGATTGACAAAGAGAAATTAGGCTGTTATAATATCCAATGACTAAGTAAAGTAGGTTGAGGAAAAACACTGTCAAATACCCAGACATAAAACTTTGGATCACATTTTAAAAGGCATATTTTGGGCACATCTAAGAGAACCAAAATGGCAACTCATCAAATACATGATTATTTGGGATTCAGCCATTAAGAAAAATCTAGACTCCAAAGGCAGTCACGCTAAGCACATATGATTGCTTTTTTCTCTCCCCCTTATTTCAAACCTTCTTTGCCTCTTGCTTAGTTATGAAAGGTAGAGTCCACAAGCAAAATCAAAGATGCAGTCTCACATACTATAAAAACATCAGAATCATGTTCTTATGCTATTTTAGTGATCATGAAAGCAATGGCCATCTTTTTACTGGTGACACTTGATGCTTAAGTGAAATTCAAAATTTTTGTTGAGAAAGTAATAATAATCTGAATAATATATAACATCAAGTCTAATATAATTTAAATAATAATGTGAAAACCTACCATAGACTTAGACAATGATAGGAAGCATGTGCTTTTCATATGCGTTTATGCATATGGAAAGGGTGCATAACATCCTATAAGGGGGTTTCGATGGACTTGAAATTAAAAAAGCAGGAAATTTGGCATTAGAATTCCTTCACTGGTGCAGAGGTACCGAGATTAAGTTAAAGATTAAGATGTGGATGTTTTGCTTGACTTAGAGAAGACATCTGATATCCTTGTGAAGAGATGTTCCTATTCCCACCTGAAATCATTAGAGCACCTTGCAGGAGTGCTCAGGGAGGGGGCATGGTAGGTATATTAGAGCCTCCTGTGTGGTACTGAGAGCCCATCACAAAAATAATTTGGACTTGGCCTTTGCCACCAGAAGCTTACTTTCAGGGAAAGACAGGTCCATAGAGATATTCTGAATTAAATAGGCACACAGGGATGGATAGTAGCAACTTGCTGAGGTTCTTAATGGAATACAAACGGGATTGCCTACCTTAGCTCAGAGATGTGAGGGAGTTTCCTTGGAAGACTGTGTATTAGCAAGTTATTAATCTCTCTTTTTTCTTTGTGTGATATAATGTAAATTCGCATGACATCTTAGCATTGGTCAGTGTTTAGTTTAGAATGGGAAGGAATCTGGGAAATCATGCATTGTGCCCAGATGTGGGGAAGTTTAATTTGTAAGCTCAAGAGAGTCAGTGAAAAAGGCCAAGACAAATTGAACCATTACACGATATGTAAGGTTTCAAACACATTTTCAACCCTGGGCAGTCCTGGCCAGCTCTTTATAATGTATTTTGGTTTCATTTAAATTTATCTAACACTTTTATGAAAAGTCAGTAAAACTTATGAGGAAATAATTCTTACCCCCAAAATAGGCCTTAAAGATTATCTAGAGCACTTTGAGTATTTTCAAAATATAAAATAGTCTTTCTTATCCCCCATCAGCAGCCCTCAAAACTGATTTCATTCAACCTCTTTTAGTAAATGCTTCCAACTCTATTAATCTACAATTAATTGTTTGACCAATTCTTTGGTCTATTAGTCTACAATTAATTCTTTCAAAGTAACTTTCTTTGAAGTTTTCCTTAAATGATTCTTCATGTAGGTATAAAGGAAAGCTTTGTATGTTAGTTCATGATCAATTAAAAAATAAATATATACATATATATTCTTGGTATATTAATTCTCAGAGAGATTATGCAATTGTGTTTAGCACTTGGATTCCAGAATGGTCTCCAGTATCTACTTCCTCTGTGGAAAAGAATTTTTCCAGTTAAAATGCCCAGGTGCAGTGATTTGTCTAGCTGGGCAAACTGGCAAAAGTTATGAGAAGCTCATCTTGGTGTTAAAGGAACATGATTTGGGGGTTTTCATCTGGTTTTGGACTTTGGAAATGATTTTTAAAGCCCTCTTTTTAATATATCATGCTAGCTTCTTATCACAGTCCTAATAAATAGTCAAAAACTTAATGCTTTAAATGACTCAATTACCAGTTCAAGTTTATTTCACAGTTCTGAAAGTCAGAAATCTCAAATTAGTTTCACAAGCTAAAATCAATGTGTTGGAAGGTTGTTTCTTTTGGAGGCTCCAGTAGACAAGGTTTGCCTTTTTCAGCTCTAGAGCCACTTGCCTCCCACCATCCTTTTCTTCCATCCTGTTATCTCCACCTTGAATTCCCTCCTGCCTTCCTCCTACCAATACCCTCATAATCCCCTGTGTCCCCTAGATAACCTAAAATAATCTCCACATTTCAAGATTCTTAAATAAAACAAAGTCCTCTTGGTCATGTTACATACTCACAGACTTCAGAGATTAGAGTGTCACCATCTATGGGAGTCTACTATTCAGACCACCACGTACATCAATATAACACATAACCTTTGAGACAGCAACAGGTGTGAAAGCAGTTCCCATGAACATTTACTGTCTTTTCTCATTAAAGAAAGAAAAAAGTAAAAACAAAAGTCAAGGCATCATAATATCTTTATAACCAATACAATATGAACACTATACAAACAAAATGTAGAATTTTAAGCATTTTCCCAGAAAGTAGATGAACTTTCACCAATGAAGTGACAGTTTCTAATTTGTTATGTGGTCAAGGACACACAAAACATCCATCCACTATATGATGAAACTATTTAATATACTCACAAAGAAGAGATCTTTTGAAAACACATTATCTGCCAAAATAATTTTACAGTTTTAACCTAAAAATCTAAAATTACACATATATTTCAAAAGTAATTTAGACTTATGAACTAGGAAGAATTACAGGCAACAGTATGTCATACATGTGCAAGACAGATGCATATTTGTGCCAGAGGTCAGAGCATAATTTGCTCTGGATGTCATCAACCAGGATGCTATGAGGTGGAGAAGGTGAAGGGGAAAGAAAGATCAGATCTGAAAATACTAACCAAAAAAAGGGGAGATCAATTAAAACCAAGGGATCACCAAAGAATCCAAAGAAGAAGAAAAACAAAGCAAACTCTCAAACATTGTTTACAAGATAATTACTAAATGTAGGAAAAAGATAAGACATTGGTACACATGTTCAGCTTTCTACTGCCTGTTTGACATTCATCATGCATTGATTTGTTATTTTGGAAATCCTGTGAGATAGACATTTTCATACTCATTTTATAAATGAAGACCCTAGAGAATGAAGATATAATGATGTGATGAATGCCGCACCGAAACTTGGAAGCAGAGAAGGTACTAAATTGGGTTTTCTGCTTCTAAAGCCCACATTTTTAGCACAATAATTCAGGCAGAATAAAATATTCTGAAAAAAATCTCAGTATTGTACTTTTTGCATTCCAATGTACAACATATAAATATACAAAAATATGTTTTAATAGTACTTATCACATAGTAACCATAATGTTCTTTGAAACTATTGTTAGAAATAGTATTTTGAGAGGTAGATGTGCTATCTAATACAATGTGAAACAAAACAAAACAAACAAAACAACCTGACTTTTTGCTATACAATCTCAAAACAAACTATTTAAGAACAAAATAAATGTAAAAAATTACTACCAAATGTCAGGGACTCTTCTAAGTGCTGCATATCCAAGGATGGTCAAGGCACAAGGTCCTTCATTGTTGAAAAGGTGAGCAAAGGCAATTGAGCATGTTAAAAGTGATAATGGATGAGTCTGTAGAGTGGGTTGATAGTGATAGTGGGATACATGTGAGTTAGAGAGGGTACACAAAGCAGAGCACTAACCTTGTTTCTAGAGACCCAGAGAGGTCTTAAACATTTGCACTGAGACCCAAGAGATAGATAGATATTAATTTAGAGCATAGGTAAAGACTAGTTTGATGATATTCCCAAATTAATCTATTAATTGGGGGTGGGGGTGGGTAGTACCAGGGATTGAACTTAGGTGCACTTGTCCACTGAGCCACACCTCCAGCCCTTTTTTGTATTTTATTTATAGACAGGGTCTCACTGAATTGCTTAGGGCCACACTAAGTAGCTGAGGTTGACTTTGAACTAGGGATCCTCCTGCCTCAGCCTCCTGAGCTGCTGGGACTCTATGTGTGCACCACCACTTTCAGCCCAAATTAATCTTGATATTTCAAGCATTCCTAGTTTAGTACCTGATGCACTTCAAGTTTGTAACAAAAACTTAATGAACTTAAGAAGAAAATTTGCAATGATAAGGACTACCACTACTGAAGTTAAGGGGTAATGATTAAAATCTGTAAGAAGGGTAAGCGTGTTAATGAGGTTAATGAGGACTTCTTTACTGTATCCTTTTTAGACCTGGCTAGGGCCTGTTACAAGAAATTCTGAAAACACCACTTTTTAGAACAGGATTTTAGCTGGGCACAGTGGCACACACCTGTAATCCCAGCAACTCCAGAGGCTGAAGCAGGAGTTCAAAGCCAGCCTCAGCAAAAGTGAGACACTAAACAACTCAGTGAGATCCTGTCTCTAAATAAAATTCAAAATAGGGCTGGGGATGTGGCTCAGTGCCCAAGTGCCCCCTGAGTTCAATTCCCAGTATTTCAAAAGAAAAAAAAAAGCACATGATTTTAGTAACATAAAGAAACTATGAACTTTGAGACTCTCTAGGCATTAGGTTTCATATGACATTATTTTAATTCTTTTAAAATTTCTATTGAATAACTAATGCATAGCTGAGGGCTTGGCTAGTGGATCTGTGGCTCTATGGAAATATTGTCCAACAATGCATTATGATCATGGAAGTGTTTTACAAGTCAACTCTGTCCAATGTGGTATACCAATCACAGGTGGCACCTAAACCCTTGAAAAGTGGCCAGTATGATGAGCATCTGAAGTTTATAATTTATTTAATTTAAAGCATAAACAGGTCATTGAACTTCACTCATCTATAACATGAAGGAATGTTAGTTCTAATATTATTGTCTCTAGAAGGAGGTTCAAGTTAGAAGTCTAAAAGGTTTCAGATGAATCTGTAGATGTATTGTTAATATATTTGATGTGAAAATCAAGGAAGTTCTCATGATCTAATAGATTTCAAAATGTCAAAGTCAAGGGCAGAATATTTCCTAGGATACAAAATGTATGGCAATTTATGAGACTTAACACTTCTCTAAGTGCCAGCAATGTGGAATCAATCCAATTATCTTGGATCAAGTTTTGTACTAATTCCCTGGTTAGTAGCTATACATTTTTATGTCTTCTTTGACTGTCAGACCCTTACCTGAAAAATGAGAATATTAATAACCACAAAAGATCATATGTTATTTGAGTAGTCAGATATCTGTCATATATTAAGTCCTTAAGAAAGAGGAGTCAATTATCCTTTCCAGAAATATCTCAATCATTTGGAAGAAGAATCTCTTGACCTTTGGGCCTCATTACATATTGAGGATTCATTTCTAGGGATGTTTTGAGAATTCAGCGTAGCACTAGCAGGGGAGACTGTGAGCCCGTGGGTGATGTGGCCTGTGAGCTGACTACAGAAAAAATAAGACAACTGGTTAATTTCATATCATCCCGAAGAGCCAAATGGAACAATAACAGCATTTATCTATTACAAAACATGACTGAAGTTAAGCTGTTGCTAATCCTTAGAGCTATTCAGACTTTCCGCAGGGGGAGGTGGTGGGTGGATAAAGAAGAAAAGAGAAAACCCACACAGCTCTAGGTAAATCTTTGCAACTGTTTACAAGACAAAAAAGAACTCTATAGAAACCGAATATAAACAGCATATGTTATTAAACTCAAAACACATGAAAGAATAAAAGAAAGTCACATATATTTTCTCAATGTGACAGGGTCTGAGTCAAGTTTTGGGGGAAGTTGAATAAGGCCACAAAAAAGGCCTTGGCATCTTCCAAAGATCATTAAAATATCCTCTCTACCCTCAAATAAAAGCATTTGCCTCTTTATGGATGAAAGACCACTGAATACATTAGATGCTTAGAGCACACATCCACCATCCTGTGGTGGAACAACCAGGACTCCATAATGCCAACATGTAATTGGATAATGAAGCTCTTTCCTGCTGAACCCCTTGAAACAGATGGGGCTGTTCTCCAAACATTTCTTTTTAAAGGTTTCATTATAGTTTCATTAAAGGGATAGTGAATATTATTTATTTTAGAATCAGACTTTACAAAGTTTATTGCCCTGCATGTCAGTTTTCTATTGCTGTGAAGCAAATGATCAGACACTCATTTATCAGCTCACAGTTCTGATAAGTGACTAGGTTCTTTGTTCAGGGCCTCACAGTCTGAAGCCCAGGTGTCCCCTTACTGCATCTCCATCTGGAGTTTGGGGTCCTCTTCCAAGCACATTCCTGTTGTTGGTAGAACTCATTTCTTTGCAGCCCTGAGACTTATGTCCTTGTCTTCTCACCAGCTGTCTGCTAATAGCCTCAACTCAACAATGAATCCAGTCCTCAAGCTTTGACTCTGACTTCTTCTTTCTACTACTGGCCAAGGAAAACTCTGCTTTTACAGTGGCTCTTGCAATTAGATCAGGACCACCCAGATCTTCTCCCCATCTGAAGGTCAGTGATGCCACATAACATCACAACCAGAAGACACTGCATGATATTTACTGGTTACAGGGATTAGAGTGCTCAATCTTGGAAGCCATTTGTAGATTCAGTCTACCTGTTGTGTTTTGAATATGTGTTGTCCTCCCAATCTCATGTGTGAGTCAATACAATAATGTTCAGAGGTCTTGACTATTATTTTTGAGATCATGCCCCAGATTATTGCAACACTTAAAGCTACTTTCAATTAGATTATGAGAGCTGTAACCTAATCAGTGGATTAATCCACTTGAATGAAATAACTGGGTTTTAACTGTGAGCAGGTAAGGTGTGACTGCAATAAGTAGGTGACTGGGGACATATCTTTGAGGTTTATATTTTTTCCCTGGCAAATTCTTTTCCTCCCTCTCTCCCCCACCTCTCTCTCTCTCTCTCTCTCTCTCTCTCTCTCTCTCTCTCTCTCTCTCTCTCTCTCTCTCCTTTCTGGCTGTCACATCTCAAGATTCTTTCTCTCCCATACCTTTCTGCCGTAATGTTCTGCCTCACCTCAGGCTCAGAGCCATGGAATTAGCATACTGAGGACTGAACCTCTGAAACTGTGAGCCAAAATAAAAGTTTCCTCCTCTAAATTGCTCTTTGGGTCACAGTGATATGAGACTGACTTAACACACTCCCACAGACTAAATGGCACTCAGAGGACATCTTCTGTTTAATTTACATAATATCTGCAGTATTTCCTCTTTTACTTAAATATGGTTTGTTAATATAATCACTTTTCCTGTACATATCACCTCCAGAAAACTGCAAATAGGTTACTGGGTTAATTGTTCTAATTCTGAATATGTCCATTTAATCAAAAGGTGTTGAACCATACTGTTAACTTTCTTGCTCTTAAATGGACTAAAGTACTGCAAATCTTAGTTTTATTATAAGCCTGGAGAGTATGCTGTCTTAGTTGAGGCTGACCTTTAGACTGTTATATTTGAGATCATGCTGCAGATTATTGCAACACTTGGTTAGAGCTACTTTCTATTATCAGAGGCTAATATTATTGCATGGAGTATGGTTCAGTGCACTAGGTTATGTCCCTGTCTTCTCACTGGCTGTCTGCTAACAGCCTCAACTCAACAATGAATCAAGTCCTCAAGCTCTGACTCTGACTTCTTTCAACTACTGGCCAGGAAAAACTCTGTCTGCTTTTACAGTGGCTCTTGCATTTAGATCAGGCTCACCCTGGTTACCAACTTGACCAAGGCAAGGTCCTCTGCCCATAGGGAAGGTAGCTTTTTGCAGATATGTACATCACTGTAATAAGATAAAAATATGCAAAGTGTTAAGCTGGAGGCCTGTGTGCAGGGCCCTCCCTTCTCAGTCTTCCTTAATTGGTTAATGATGGCATCTCTGAAGCAACATGATGGAATGTCAAAGACCGAAGAGGTTATTCACAGACAGGTTTCTCCTCTAACTAGCTGTTCAGTCATGAGTTATTTGCTTAACCTGTTTGAGCCCTGATTTATTAATACATGTAATGAAAATAAACAAACATAGCTCTTGGGTTTGTTGAAAAATTATAAATAAAACAACATATGAAAGCACTCAAGCAGCAATTACATTCCTGCCTGTTTCTTTTTCAGAAAAGGCTTTTATCAGCTCACCCTCATTTTGAGCTACAGAAATCCAGATAGAAGATGAACAATCACAGAGCTTTACTTTCAGGCTCATGGTAGTTAGAGGGAGGATCGACCCAGCAACTGCCCTACCAGCAGGCCCCTCAATCTTTCTTTCACTTGCCGGTTTTGATGAATGGTGCTGTAGAGGTAACTTAGAGTGTAGGTATGGATAATAAATATTGGCACTACTTTGTCTTTGATGCATTCACATTCCTTGTAGATAACAGCCACATAATATATGATGACAGTTGTCTAAAAGAAACAATGATTTAATAAACAACATAGATCCTAGCCTAGCAAGGGACTTCAACACTGATCCCGAATAGGGTCACTTTCTTTGTCTCTCCAGAACTCTTCCTTGCACTATTAATTTGCTTAATAGACCTTTCTTTACAAACCAATAAAAAGAAATATTTCAGGCTGGGGTTGTAACTCAGTGGAAGAGCACTTGCCTTGCACACATCAGGCATGGGGTTCTATCTTCAGCACCACATAAAAATAAATAAATAAAATAAATATTTTGTGTCCATCTACAACTAAAAAAATCTTTTAAAAATAAAAAATAAGAGATATTTTTCACATAACGTCTGAGCAGCTCTAGATTCTAATGCATAGGACCTTCCTGGGTAAGATACATATCAATGTACATGTTCCTTCATGTATTTTCGCTTGGGTTCTTTGTGAACTTGTGGAATTTACTCACAGAAGACAGGTGTCAGGTTTAATTCCAAGAGGTATGAACTTCCTGTATTTATAAGTAAACACCAGGAATTTGAGATGTCTAGCTCTTGTCCATCTCCTCATGAGTGACTTTGAAAAGGGGAACAGATTTAAATTTAAGTTAAGGCTAGGAGAGCTGGATTGTGTATCTAAGTTGCCTAAATTTTGTCAGTCTGTGAAATTTAACTATAAAGGTTATTCAGAGTTAAGTAAGTCAGAGGAAGCTCATAGTAATGTGCTGGTACTGAATTTATAAAGAACCTCAACCATGGAAAAAAATCTGATTTCAGTGTTTCTTTTTCTATTCTTAATCATGTTTAAAATATTAAAATTTTCAAGCATTGAATGCATGACAAATTAGCTCCACTCTTAACCTTTAAGTTTACCTGAAACCTCACAAAGCACTGATCACTTTAATTCTACTTCATGGGTGCTCAATAACAATTTCATACAGAGCAGTAGAAGAAGATATGGCTATTTCTGTCATTTTTATCAGTGGGGGAAAATTTTAAACTGCCTTTTGCCTTTTCACAGAGATGATTTTATAGGTTATAGATATGTATGCACAAACACAGCAGCCCCATCCATATTCATAACCTTGATTTCCAGGGTTTCAGTTACTCATGGCCAACAATAGTTCCCAACTATTACTACAGTATAGAGAGGAGTTAAGATATTTTAAAAGAAAGGCCTCATTCACACAATTGCTACTTATAGTACATTGTTTAATTGTTTTGTTATTAGTTGCTGTTGTTAATCTTCTGCTTTGTCTAATATAAATATAAATTAAACTTTACCATTGAATCTCCAGGGTTGCAAACTCATCATACATTCAGGAACTCACTGGAGTTCTTATAACTTACCTCTTATAAACAAGGGAGACAAAGTATTTTTGTGTGTATGAATATGTGTTTTAAATATATGTTGTACAAATATGTACATAAAATGCTAGATATATGGCATCTATGTATATTTACTTATAGATATATTAAATTATATCTGACTCTTCCAGAAAGTTTTCCCTGACTTTTTGAGAGTTAATCACATATCATGTTTTTTTTTTGCACCATGTTCTTGTTAACCCTTTATGAAAGTACATTTCTCAGGCTAGTTTACATTATTTCTTTGTTGGAAAATCTCTCCTACAATTTAGTAAACTCATCTGGGATACCATTAGCTTTAGAATTCTACCACAAATATATAGCCAGTGCCATATGTAGTGAATGCTCATTGACCAAAATGAACTTGTGGTCAGAGTGCTAAGCAATAAATTTAGGTGTCTGAGTCAATCAGCCAATCAGTGCACACATAGATCTTAATTGGCATCTATACAGTCTAATTCACTGTTAGCTTTCTTGCTCTAAAATGGACTAACGTGCTACAAATCTTAGTTTTTATTATAAGCCTGGAGAGTATGCTGTTTTAGTTGAGGCCAACTTTTAGATTGTTATATTTGAAATCATACCCCAGATTATTGCAACACTTGGTTAGAACTACTTTCTATTATCAGAGGCTAACATTATAATTTGTAGCTTACATAGGCCAAGGGTGATCCTCTTTCTTGTTTCATTCTCACAAACTATGACTGCTTTATTTGTGAAGAAAGCATCTTTCATAAATAGTAAAAGCAAATATAAATATAAAATGGCAAAAATATAAACTATTTTGGTAAGACAATGCCAAATCATAAAATTAAAATGCACTAGGTAATTTATCTGCAATATGAGTATTTAGCAATACTACATGTTTTCAACACAGACTATAGGCAACATAAGTGATTTCTCTAATAGGCTTCACATTAACCATGGCTACATATTTAAATATATTTCCCTTTTTAGAAAAAAAAAAAAGCTACAGAATCATTCTACCTCCTAAACCTCTTCATTTAAACTCTTGTGCTTTAAAACATACCAAATTGTTTTATTCTCTATACTTTAGGAAAAAATCATCTCTCTGTAATTATTCACAGTTGCAAGAAGTTTAGAGTAACCATTACTAATCTCCACTTAAAGTTTAAGAGTTTAATGCTGGAATTGAAACACATGTCTGTTTTATAATTCCATGCTTTCCACGCTACCAATTATATCATGACAAAAGCTAAGCTATATAAGCTGCTCATATATCAAGATATTGGACTTTTCAAACTTTCAAACCACATGCATACATACTACAAGCAAATATTATTTTAGTTTCTTGGAGAAAGTGGTTATGAGGTAGTATTCAAAAGTTTGTATGTCATGTGTTGATTGACAAATCTCCATCTACAAAAGTCTTTGAAAAAACTCGGATAAGTTTACCATGAGTAAAAGTATACATTCCAATCTTAATTCTTTAATTTAAATATTCAAGCTAATAAATATCCTTTCAGACACTATGTGATACTGAACATTTAAAGATACATTTTCAGGAGCAATAACGTCAGTCTCACAATGTACTTTATCCTTTAAGACAAAACAAACAAAGATGTCTGCATCTTCATGGGACTTTTTGTTGCCCAGGGCAGGAAATGAATCGTGGTTTCAAATTACCTGTGGGAGATAGGATCATTAACACCAGAAAAGGAGACACTAATGGTAGAGAAAGAAACTTCATTCGTAAGCAGTTGACATTTTATCAATCCAGGTTTAGACTAGTTCATGAGAAGCTTCACAGATATGAGTAGGAAGATGTGGTTTTATTTTAGCTGATAACGATCCTTCAAGCAAAACTGGTACCCCACGGGGTTAAAAGAAATTGTGGTTTGCATCACAGATTTAGAAACTTAAGAATTTTTTTTATTTTAAAACTTATTGATTTTTATGAGATTTATAAGACAAATTATCATATTTTGGAATTGTTTATACTAGGTTTATTACACAGCTTGTTGTGATTGAAGATTGTGGGAGAGGGGCTTCAATGGCTTCTCTCTTAACTCAGCCCAACTCCCCATTGCTTATTTTTGAAAATTCCTGCAGACACTCCAGTCATCATATGGTTATTAAAACCCCATGTAAAACAACCAGAGCATTTATATCTTGTTTCCCTGAGGAATATGCCGAGATTTCCATAATAATGCAAAATAGATTTGGCTGACTTGTTTTGCACTTCATAAACCTAACATTAAAGCAAACCAACATCAACGAAAACAAAAAACAAAGCAGTTTCCAACAATACATGAACTAGTATACGGATGGCTTTGCCAATTTGGTGACAAAGAAAGAAGAGATGAAGAACCCAAAGCTCAAAGAATGGACGTTCTCTGAAAATGGATGAGAGGACCAGGAAGTCAGCAGAATGATCACCGCAGGAATTGTGTTCCTAGAGCATGGAGGCCCAAGGAGGAAGGACAGGACAGTGCTTGGAGTCAGAGGGGCGGGGCTCCAGTCCTGCACTAGGTCTTACCTAGTCATGGGCCACCTGACAGGTTGTGTTCCCTTTCCAAAATGCACGGTTATTTTTTCCGAGTATAAAAAAGAAATATGACATTTTTTCATTTATTCACTTACACTGTGTGTGTATGGACTGCCTATTGTGTGCTCCCTACTGGTCTGATGCTAGAAAAATATGGATGAAGAGAACAGAGAAATAACAATGAAGAGAAAACCAGAGCAGAGTTTCTGCACTTGTGGAACTTTCCTTTTCATGGGGGTTTAAAAAGAAAAGATAAACATAATACTTAACTAAAGCACAGTATGTTGAGAGATGAAGAGGAACACTGTAAGATGGGAAGCTCTAGAGAAATTTGTTATTTTAAGTGGTGTAGTTGGAAAGAGCTTCACTGTTACAGTAACATTGAAGCAACATTTTTAAGAAGAGAAAATGAATATACATCGTACCTTGGTGAAGAATTCCAGGCAGAACACGAGCTCACACATTTTGGCCGCTATTCTGCTGTGTGCCAAAATATGGGTACTTTGCTTGCAGATGCAATGTCCCATTAGGATAAACTGGGTGTTAAGGCTAAATGAGAACAGATTGAAGGTTGTTCCTTTAACAGGGCAGGGAGTCAGAGACCTCCCCCTGTGGGAGATGGCATGTTGGAGCTAGACAGTGCATGGCATGTGATCAACATCCATCATACATGTCATTGTTGAGGAACAGCTCAGAAATACTATTTCAGAAATGGAGAGGTGGGGTTTGAAATGACTAGATTAGCAGTTCCCTTAATGGATAAATCAGACACGAGGACAGGAAAAAGAAAAGAAAAGAAAAGAAAAAAAGAAAAACCTAAAAGTGCTATTTTGAATGACTGCTTTAAATTAAACAGAACCACAAACACCAGGCTCTACTGATTCTTTTTCCAGATTTTCTTATTCATGCAAAATTTCTTTTTGATTCTCCATAAAACTCCATGCTGAGAAAGACTGAATTGCAGAAATGTAGTTTTTTTGTTAAGTTGAATATTAAGTAGGTTATTCTGTATGCCAATATCATCTAATACTATTGTATTTTTACTTTCATTTCTTATATGTAGGGAAATGCTTACTATGAGCATCTAATAAACTTCTTTGGCTATTTCCCCACTGGTTATTTAATGGGAACCTGCTATGAGTCATTTTATAAAACAAATCATTCTCAAGTGCTTGGAATGCTTAGAGAGTTGTATGTTGAATTCTTCTTTTAGCATAAGTAACACCTGTTTCTTTTCTTTTATGGGGGGTACTAGGGATTGAATTCAGGAACACCCAACCACTGAGTCACATTCCCAGCTCTATTTTGTATTTTATTTAGATACAGAGTCTCACTGAGTTGCTTAGCACCCCACTTTTGCTGAGTCTGGCTTTGAACTCTCCGTCCTCCTGCCTCAGTCTCCTGAGCCTCTGGGATTGCAGGCATGAGCCACCATGCCTAGTTCACCTGTTTTTTTGTTTGTTTGTTTAGCAGGAATAATAACTCAGTGCGGCAGGAAACAAACTCTAGTCATATTATTTCTTCTTCACCTTTTCTTCTGCCCTAGCTAGCTCTTGCTTGGTCCAGCCCAGAGAGGAGCTCTGATTGAATAATCATTGGAGAGCACTGCACCCACCATTCAGGAAATGAGAGAGCTGACCCATTGGTTCCTCTGTTCCAGGACTCTCACAGGAATAGAGAGGATGGGTTAGCAGCCTAAGCTAAACAGGTCACGGTCACACCATGACATTGGGAACACAGGGGAACATTGCTCCATCTCTCTGCCCTATGTAAATCCACGTGTTTGAATTTTGTTTCCTGCTTTCCTTCCCATGGCTTTCTCTTGCATTGGATTCAAATTTTCCCTTCAATTCAATACTACTTGATCCTGTCTTGCCCCGGTTTAGCCACACTCACTTTTTCTGTGCAAGATGAATTAGAGAGAAGTTTGGCTTGTGTGCACATGTAGCAGAAGCCACATTGAGGAAATGAGCCAGGAAGGTAGACCTCTCATAGGCAGACAGAGAAGGAAAGAAAGGGAAGAGAACCTCATGCCACCTTAGAAGGAGACATAAGGTCTGGAGAACTTCCTGCTACTTGCTGCTCCTGACAGCTTCAACTGAAATGGCTCCTTCTTAGCTAGAACACCTGTTACTATTCCTAGAAGCTTCAACCACAGCAGCCCATCCTTAGCTAACCCTACATCTACCCCTAGCAACAGCCAAAAGCATCAGATTTACCCTTACCTAAAGAGCTTCCTCTCTACAACAGACATTCCAAACCACAAGGTTGGACCTGTTCTCTTAATTATATAGATAAGGGATTGAAGTTATGCACTTTTGATTGGCTTATTACAATCAAAGTTTAAAGAGCTTGATTGGTCTACGCTAGCATCCCTCTCTAACATAATCCTCACCATCACCTGTCAGATATGCCTTTAAAAATTCCTAAAAGATAGGCACCCATTGACATCCCTCTCTTGGGACCCCACCATCTTCAGGAACTCTGCTTTCTGTCTGTTATTCTATAAATCTTGTTGCTTTGGTCTCACCCTTGAGTAATGGGTTTCCTTCTTCAAATTCTTGAGACAAAGAACACACCCATCCATGCTCCGTTACAACATTCAAATTTTCACTGAATTATTTGTTGTTCCACTCAAATTGCTCTCGGAGAATTCATACTTACTACTTGTACATGATCACTTTAATAGAGGGTGCACCATAACAGCAAATCAGGCTAGAAAATTCAGATTTGCATTAGTCATTATCCAAATAGTTGGGCTTATAAAATTTTCACCTATCCACCCACACTGCAGACCATGGAGATGCCTGATTTCCAAGATTCATTGCTTCATTTTTTTCCTTATTTATCATTGCAAGTTATAGGATTGTGTGTGAATGTTAGTTTTAAACCAGAGAGCTAGTTTTAGAAGATTTTGTTAGTACTTAATTTAGTCAATAGAATGATGTATTATGCTAATGCCTTAGTGTCACCTGCCATGATGCTCACTTGCTAATACTATGAAAAATTCTAGAATTTGGGAGTCAAATCAGTGATCAGTTTGGAGTAGCCATCGTATGCCAGATTCTAGATATACCACCGTGAAAGGGACAGAAGTGTCTATCCATATATAGCCTTCAATCTTAGCGGGGGTGAAGGAGGAATAACCTTAAATTTTTTCTCCTCTTGGGTACAAAGATATAATTGGTTACAGAGATACAATATTATTGCCATTGTCCTACATTATATGCTTCATCTATTTTTATTTTTATTTTTGCTTGTTTTTACTGTTCCTCCTCATATTTAATCTTTGGATTTTTCCAGGGCTTGACCTTTGATTTTCTTCTCTATTTAAACTTTCTTTGGGGACAACACTCATGGCTTTTCTATTATCTCTAACGTTGACAACTCCAAATTGATACCTGATGCCTCAACCCCTTTGCTGATCTCTTGATGCACATAACATATAAAACTGCCTACTCAGTATAAATGAAGGCATGCCTAATAATGATCTCAAAATCAACATTTCCAGACAAAGTTTCTTGATCTCCCCAGATCAAATATAGCTGTCTTCAACTCTGTATTTGGAACCTCAGTGCTATGAGAAGCTCAGGTCTACATTTAATTCCACTTTTATGTGTGTATGTGTAAAGTTCACATCCAATCCATCAATGTATCCTGACATCTCTATCAATAAGATATAACCAGCATCCAACCAGTTCTTGTTGCATCTTCTATGACACTGTGACTTGAACCACTAAACTATGAGGATTCCAACATCTTCTGCAAAGCAGTGAAGTTGATGAAGTATAATGAATGAGGCTACTACTTTGATAAACACTATACAATGACTTCTTATCTCAAGATAAAATTCAGCATCCTTACAATGATCTACGAGAGGCCCATAGTCCAGCTCTGGTTACATCCCTGCTCTCACCTCCTGTATCTGCTCTCTCCACATCTCCATTTTTCACTCTATACTGGTCTCCTTGTTGTTTTGCAAATATGTCTTAGGTCCTTTGTACTCAGTTGTCCTCTTGGACTGTATTTCCACATATATTATATATCAATGATCAAATGTTATTTATTAAGCAAACTTCCTGATCAACCGAACTGTAAATGGCTATTTGTTCTTTAAACACCCTAACACTATTCTATTCATTATTTTTCTTCACACGTCTATCATTATTCGACATGCCATATATTTATTAGCTTATTGTCTCTTTCAAGAATAACAGTTTCATGGTGGAAGCATCTTTGTTGGTAATGTTCTCTTAATGTATCCTTAGCCCAAGAACAACAATTGCCTGACATTAACTCACCTGAATAAGTACTTACTGAATGTATGAATGAACCTCTGTGTTCAAACATTTACTCCTGTTCATATCTATATAAGACTCTGAGAAATTGAACTTTGTTATCTATTTTCTCAATTCTAAAAAATGTATAATAATTGGATTTAGTGTAGATGGTTAAGGTAAGATTTAAAAGCAGTAATTTGTGAAGTTCTTAGAATAGTTTGTGTAAGCACTTAATTAATACACAAATAAATAATCATTTAATAAAAATAATCTATATAAGTAATAGTGAATGTATAAATAGTATAAATAAAAATGTACCACATAAATTGGTTGGAGCTCAGATATCAACTGGTGCCTCTGTGCCATACTAACGTGACTGAAAGAAATCAATATTTTAACCACAATCCTTTAAATGTCAAGGTATATTGTAATTTCATATCCTCTTCCTTTCTTAATCTGGCTTCTATCCATACTGTTCTCATTCATTCGAAAAATCACAGTCAGGCTTTCAAAAATTTCAAAAGAGAAAAATGTACAAGACCCTATGGAAATTAAAGGGAGGGTATTATATTAAAGGGTGGAATGTTCAAGACATGGCCTTTCTGTTCTCTCCAGCCCCTGTCAGTCACTGGAGCTGTCTGCTACCTGAATGGCCAGCATCAGCTCTGAATCTTTCACTACCTTTTTCTCTCCGATATCATCTTATTTATTTCAAAAGTAAGAACAAGTTACCTTTTTCTCATGTCCTATACACAAAATTAGCTAAACTCATCAGGATGTTCACAACAGCAGGACTCAAGGATTAACAGATTATCAGATGACTAAGAAGACACATTACTATTGAGGAAATCCTGCTACTACTATTTCATGCAAATTACTGATGTAAGAAAAAATTTTGCCTTTTTATAGCATTTGTTTTAAATTTTCCCCAAATAAGGTCTCATAAAGCATTATACTTTTTTTTTTCCAAACAACTTACAATTTCACAATGAGGCAGTAGAAACAAAGCCCTAATCCTGAATCTGTTGATTGCTCTTAGCTCCTTCTGAACTCGACCTCCAAAGGAAAAACTGAAATATTCATGTTGATCCTCAACAATGATCCTTTTTCTTCCTCAGTTCCTATTTGTGCTTATACATAGCATTCAATTTTATTTTTTGTGATGGGTTATCAATCAAGAGAAACTTCCAAATCACCCATAAACTTTAGACCAGACAGTGTTAAAAATGTGACTAGTGTCAGGAATAATAATTTGATGAAGGAACAAGTGTTTCTCTGGAGTGACACTAGAAGAGAAAATATGTTGGGGTTATGCTATTAATATTCTATCCTAACCCTACCTGTCACTTTGCCTTGTTTGTATACATCATCTCTTTTGAAACAATTCAAAGATCTAGTGAGTTTGGGAGGAAGAAGGTAGCTAGTGAATTTAAAACAAAGAGAAAACAGTGCCCTTCTAAAAAAGACCTCAGAGACTGAGAATTTGAGAACTTTCTTTCAATGGAGTTTTTTGAGTTTCCTCTTTGTTTTAAATTTTAATTTGTGTGTGTGTGTCTGTGTGTGTGTATATGTGTGTGTGTGTGTGTGTGTGTGTGTATGTGTGTGAGCATCATTTTTGAAACAACCTCTGGTTGAAACCTAGAACCCTGGCTTTGTGTCGTAGTTAAAGACAGTTTTCTGTTACTATAACAAAATACCTGAGATAATCAACTTGAAAGGAGGGAAGATTCATTTTGTTTATTTTAAGATGTCTAAGTTCATGGTTTCTTGGCTTTGTTGCTTTGTGTCTGTGATAGCACAACAGATCATGGCAAAAGTACATAATAGAAAAGGCCCATTCTTATAATTGTAGCCAGTAAGGAAAGAGAGAGGAGGGGTGCAGGGCCTCATTATCCCCTTCTAGGGCACACCTCCTATGCCCTAATTTCCTCCAATCAGGTTCCACTGCATTCTAAGTGTCACAGGCTGGGGACCAAGCCTTTAACAGATGAGTCTAAATGAGGATATTCAGATCCAAACTATATCAAAGAGTAAGATATTTTTTTTTTCAGAAACGAAAAGTAGAAATGAGAATTCCTTTAGCTTTAAACTCTTTTTTCATTTTCTAATGAAAGTGGAGTTGGCAGACCAACGGTCCCAGTCTCTTCAGTATGCCTTAAAATGGTGCTGAATAACATTTTGATAGAAAGTTTATGGAAGTTTTTGTTTCACAGTCTGTTGAAGTTACTGTTATCTCAAACGTATCCCAAGCTGACAAATTATTACTGGAATAGATGTGATTTGGAGACCCAAGGCCAATAGTTGACTTCAAATCACTTCAACTTTCTGAGTTAATTCTTTACCTATAAATGGGAATAAAGGTAACTATATCAAAAGGAAACACTAGATTGTTTTTCTGTGTGTAAAAATATGTTATATATAATATATTGTATTATAAAATTATAATAATATACAAAGGTATATTTCATTATATCACATATAAAATATATGATATAATATGAATAAACTATGATACACAATATAATGTAAAATATATTCAATATTTTGTATTTTATAATATGTATATATAATAATATATAATGGAAGTGTATATGTTATAAAATGCATATTTTTATAATATAGATATTGTTTATATCACATATAAAATATGGGTACATAAGATATGCACAAATAAAATACCTAAAACATGCATTATGTAACATATTTTGTATTATTATTCATAAATATATGTTAGTTACCTCTATTATCAGAACCAGCTTTGCCAAGCATGGTGGCACACACCTGAAATCCCAGTGGCTTGAGAGGCTGAGACAGGAGGATTGTGAGTTCAAAGCCAGCCTCAGCAAAAGAGAGGCACTAAGCAACTCAGTGAGACCCTGTCCTCTAAATAAAATACAAAATAGGGCTGGGGATGTGGCTCAGTGGTCAAATGTCCCTGAGTTCAATCTCTAATACCAAACAACAACAACAACAACAAAATAGCTTTGTTGGCTTAACTAACTTCACTAAATTGAGTTGTGCAATACATAAAATAGTTTGGGTTAGATTAATGGTTCTCAAATGGGGCAATTAGGAGTTTGTAATTGTCTGAGACACTTTGGTTACTGCCATGGGGGAAAGTTTGCTACTGGTACTGAGTGGATAGAGGCTAGAGAAGCTGTTAAACATTTTACAAAGCATAGGACAATCCCCATAATAGACTTTCCAGGTCAAAATGTCAATAGCACAAGAGTTAAGAAATTCTAGATTCCTGAAAATATTTATCAACACTAACAGTTTTAAAAATGTGTCTAAGATGGTTGCTTTCATGAATTACTAATATTTGCTGAATACCAACAGCTTCCTATTACAGTTGAAGAACATCTCAAATCTTGGCCATGACCTACAGAGCTCCCTGTGATCTGCCATGGTCTGCTTCTCTGGCCTCATCTCCTGCTACTGTCCTCTGCCCTCACTCTGGTCTGGCCTCACTGGCCACCAGCCTGTTCCTTGAACATGGCAAACCCGCTCTCTCCTCAGGGACTTGGCTGTTCACTTCACTGTGCTGTGCATCTCTCCAGGTTGTGCTTGTCTCCTTTTCTCATTTTATTTCCATCTCTGCTCAGATTTCGCTTCATCTGACAGAGGCTCCTTGATCATGTGATGTGATTGCCACCACCTTTCATCTTTGTCTATTTAGAATGACTCATGTTTTGGCTACAGTGTATTCTCACAGATTCGTACTCAGTGTGTGGTATGGAGAAGATACTTAATAAATATCTGTGAGTACATGATTTGAGCTGCCATGCCAGGTACTTTTAATACAAACAAGATGAAGAAAAGTTAGTAAGTTTTACAAAGATTTTCTTCCAATAAATTAAAAGAAAATATTTTAAAAATATTATATCTACAAGTATAATGCTATTTTCATTAGGGAGACAGAAATTAACCAGAAAAGGTTCAACATTGTATTTCTTTTGGAGTCCAGTGATTGAACAGAATGATACTTTTTGTTCCTTTATTTTCTTTGTCTTGGTTTTGTTTTAGGGTGTAACTATCCCCCTGTCTCTTTCTCTGACCTAGGATGTGAAATGTGAGGTGCCCACATGCTTTGAGTCTGAGGAGAACAGGACCAGGTAGGTATTAGTTCTGCTTGTGTTTAGTTTTTGTCCCTAAGGCAAACATTTGACATTAATTAATTTAACAATTTTCTGATCAGTAGGATTTATTTGGTGATTTATTTGTCTTGCTTTGTTTACATGAACCCAATAATTGCTGCTGATTAATACACAAAGAACTTCTTAGTGTGTGGTTAATGAAGGCACTCTAAGACTTGGAATTATTCTAAGATTAGGATATAGAATCTTCACCTGAAGACTTTGTATATATTTTGTGGATAATATTTTGGCTTTCATTGCCAGAAATATCTAATTGTCTTTACCAGCTTACCTGTAGACACATGAACCAATAACTAATTATCCAGTTTACTTCCCTGGGGTTAACCTGGCCCTACTTATGACTACAATAATATCTTTTTTTTTAGCTGGAGATCCCCTATCCTGCCAATGTTCTTGGCCTGCTGGAAGCATAGGATTTTTAGTTTCTTTTAAGGCCAGAATTACATTAGTCACAGACTAGAAATAAAAATAGTCACTAAAAAGATATTTTAGGCATCATTACCCACTTCTAAATTATTTATATTACCTAAAGTTTCTAAAACAAACTTTTTTTTCTATATGCAGAAAAACATATAAAAATAAACCAGAATTCAAGAGAATGAAAAGACAAAGCACAGAGTAGGAGAAGATATTTACAAGATATATCTGATAAAGGACTTTAGCTCAAAATATATAAGTAACTCTTAGCAATAAAAAATGAAAACTATAATTAATAAATGAGAAAAATATTTGCACAGATACCTCACCCCTGAAAATACAGATAACAAATGAAAAAAAAATGCTTAACATTATATGCCATTATATAATTAAAAATTAAAGCAATGGTATAGCAACATGTGCCTATTAAAATGGCAAAAATCCAAAACACTGGTGACACAAAATTCTCGTGAGTAGTAAGAGGAACTCATTCATCTCAGTGAATAGACAAAATGTGATACATCCATACCCTAGAATAGTAAGTGCTAAAAATGAATGAACTACCAAGCCATGAGAAAACATGGAGGAAAAATAAATGCATATTACTAAAGGAAGAAAACAATGTGTAAATCCTGTGGACTGTATGATTTTAACTACATGACATTCTGGTAAAAGCAGAACTACAGAGACAGCAAAAAGATTAAGGATTGCCATGTATTAGAGGGAAAGCAGGTATAGATGGGAAGACCATGGGATGTGTAGATCAGTGAACTATTTTGTGATATTATAGTGGTGGATACATTGCATCATACATCTGTCAACACCTATAGAATGTATAACACCAAGAGTGAACCTTAACGTAAACCATAGATTCCGGCGATATATATGTAGCTCCGTTGATGGTTATCACATATACCACCTTTTACCTGGTGTTGATGGTGGGGGCTACTGTGTGAGGTATGTGGAAATGGGAACTAGAACTTTCTAAAAATTTTATTGTGGATCTAAAACTGCTCTAAAAATAAAGAACTGCTAAAAAATATAGATATGCTATAAGAATGATATTTTCTCTCCCCCATCTGAGTACTGAGAGGGAATAGCTACCGCGCATTGGAGAGTAATGCAAGAAGAATCTGACAAACAACAGAGAAGAGAAAAAACAGTTTTTGATAAGACCAATTAAATGTCAAAGTGGTCTCTTGAAGTGGAATGTTTTCACTGAGGTGGCATGATAAATGATGAAAGTATGAATGTTTTCTTGAACAGCAAGGTAGGTTCAGCTCTTTGTTTCTTCTCATGCTAGGTGTATGGTATGTTCTCAGTGGAGGGATGCTGCTGCTTGGCTTTCCCAGATTTCTGCGAGAATGGGGTGTTCCTGGCTCACTATCCCCACAAGGCTCAGACTAAGGATTTGTCCACGGTACAAGGGCATTGGGTAGTTGTGATAGTTTGCTTTTTAAAGTGAGTTAGTAAACATTGCCATTATAAAATCATTAGGGAAGAGGTTATGTCTTAGTTTTGACCATAACACCAATACCAGGCACAATATCTGCAAATAAAACCTCGGTAAATATTGAAATTCACCAACACATGCACATCTGTTTCTTTTTCATTGGTGCATATTAATTATACAGAATGATAGGTTTCATTGTGGCATGTTGGTGCAAGCATCTAACACAATTTGACCGACTTACTCCCAAGTACTTCCCTTGCTTTCCCCTCCTCCCTCCCTTGCTCCTCTTCTTCTGTCCTATGGGTCTCCCTTCTACTCTCATGAAATACATTTTCTTTTCCCTCATGAGTTTCCACATATGAGAGACCACTTATGATAGTTCTCTTTCTGAGCATGAGGTTCTCTAGTTCTATCCATTTTCATACAAATGACAATTTCATTTTTACCTATGATTGAATAAAACTCCATTGTGTATAATATATATACTACATTTCCTTTATCCATTTATCTGTTGGTGGACATCTAGCTTGATGCCTGATTCTGTAACCTGGCTATTGTGAATTGCACTTCAGTGAACATGAATATGCATATATCTCTAAACTATACTGATTTCAGTTCTTTTGGATAAATGCCAAGGACTGGTGATGCTGGGTCACAAGGCAGTTCTACTTTTTAGTTTTTTTGAGGAAGCATTACCCTCATTTCCATAGTGGCTGTACTAATTCACATCCCCACCAAGGGTGTGTAAGAGTTCCTTTTCCCCCACATCATTACCAGCATTTATTATTATTTGTATTCTCAATGCTTGCCATCTAGAGTGTAATGAGGCTAGCTTTCATTCCATTTCCCAGATGGCTAAAGATGTACATTTTTTCATAAAATTGTTAGCCATTTGTACTTCTTCTTTTGAGAAGTGTCTATTCAGTTCATTTGCCCATTTATTGACCATAATTTTTCTTTTGGTGTTGAGGGGGTTTTTGTTGTTGTTATTGTTCTGTATATATTCTGGGTATAAATCCTCTGTTGAAAGAATTGCTGACAAAGATTGCCTTTCATTCTATAGGCTCTTTCTTCATACTGTTTATTATTTACATTGTTGTACAGCAACTTTTGATTTAATGCCATCATACTTGTTGATTCTTGCTATTATTTGCTGTTAGAATCTTATTCAGGAAGTTGTTTCCTGAATCTATATATTAAAATATTTCCCTTATGTTTTCTTCTAACAGTTGTAAAACTTCTGGTCTTGTACCTATATAAATGATTCATTTTGGTCTGACTTTTGTACAAGATGAGAGGTAGAGATCTTGTTTCATTCTTCTACTTATGAATACCCAGATTTCCCAGCACCATTATTTAAGAAGCTGTCTTTACTTCACCGTATATTTTTGGCACCTTTTTCAAGAATCAGATGACTACAGCTATGTGGGTTTTTCTCTTTTTCTTCTATTCTGTTTTGTTGGTCTACATGTCTGTTTTTATTTGAGTAGCATGCTGTTTTTGTTACTATGCCTTAGTAATATAGTTTGGATTCAGGTATTGTAATGCCTCTATGCAAAGCTGTTTCTTCAATGTCCATTAAATACTTATAGAATCAATTAGCCTTGAACTAGAAATCAAGCACTAATGTTCAAAATAATATTCGATCTATTTTCATTATCAAGACTTTACTAAAAGTTCTGAGTCTCCATTTCCTTATCTGCAAAGTGAATAGAAATCTACCTGGCCTGCCCCTCTAACAGGTAAGAGGCCAAAATGGTGAAAATGGCAAGAGATTGATTTTTAAGCTGCTGAATTAAATGCATGATGAGACATGGCATGTCACCCTGACATTGGCCTAGAAATAAAAACAAAGGGAGTGAGGATTGAAAGGATTTGGAGAAAGCTTAATTTGCTAGTATAATAGGTAATTGGGAGAAATACTTAATACACTATTTGAGGTAGTGAGTCAGACCCCCACACCACTCCTACCCTGAAAGATATGCTCCGCTTTCAAAGAATTCTCAATGAAACTGTTTTCCAAAAAGTGGGTGTCTACTTAGTTAGGATATACATGTAGACTCAAAGGTTCATTGCTTTAAGCATAGGGAAGAGTTTTCCCCAACAATTTTTCTGGAAGTTTATCAGAGATTTTTTTTTTTTTTTTAATTTGAGACTCTGAGATAATCCCTGTCTGCCAGAAAACTGAGCTAAAAGCCTGTCTGGGATGCACACAAACTCTAATCCAGCTTTGTGTGTAATCATATCAGAATCAGTTTGGACTATATTAAACCCACACAAAAATTAGTCTGTGTTTTTTACAGTCAAATAAATACATTAATGGAGGTAAGACCAAGCCAAAAAATTAATTTCAGACAGCACTATGGGGACAGAACTGGAGCAGGAATCCAGCATTCCACTTCAGAGTAGCAAATGTCTTATAGGTGATTATATTTTAAGGATTAATTCAAAGTCATTGGAAAGATCAAGTATTTTATCACATGTTTCCATTCCCTCTCTCCAAGTGGGCCTGCCTGCATTTTAAATTAGACAGATGAAAACCGGTGAGAGCTTGCTAATGGATGTCAGAATCTTAGCTCATCTTATTCAAGTGTTTCCTTATTTCTTCTTTACTTCATCAAACATTACTTAAATGCCTAAATGGTCCAAACATCTGTAGTTTCATAGGGAATCATAGTAAATATAAATAAACATTGTGTATATGTGTGACCTGAAATGTTTACTAATTGTGGAATGGGAGAAGAGCCATACCATTAAAATAAAACATTTGGCTCTTGGGCTAATTTCCAAGACAAGTGTGAAAAAGTGTCCATTGTCTGTATTGTGCCTTCATACTATGTTGGATCAGGAATATAAAGTCTCTAGAGATTTAACTATAGTATTCTATTCTACTCAAATCATCCCTATTCTCATCTTGATACATACTGAAGATTACATGCAAATTGAAGAACAGTTTGAAATAGACTGAAATGAATATGCTAATTCATTCTGGAAGCATTTATCAAAAAGTATGATATGCCAGTCACAATGATGAGGACTGGAGAGTAAAGCAAATAAGATCATTCCCCAAAATTCACTAGTTTGAAAATAAGCATCAATTGAGGAAACAGCTTGTAATTCAGTGTGATGGTACAATTACACATATTTATCCAAGGTGCAGAGGATCCACAAAGGCATATGGAAGAGGGTGAAGCTTATAGGACTGGGTGCTCAGAGGTTTCCTGGAGAATGATAAGCTTCTATTTGAAAAGAAGAACAGGGGTTGAGCTGGGCGCAGTGCCACATGCCTGTAATCTCAGCAGCTTGGGAGGTTGAGGCAGGAGGATCGTGAGTTCAAAGTCAACCTCAGCAAAAAGTGAGGCACTAAGCAACTCAATTCAGTGAGACCCTGTCTTTAAAGAAAATACAAAATAGGTCTGGGGATGTGGCTCAGTGGTTGAATGCCCCTGAGTTCAATTTCTAGTACCAAAAAGGAAAGAAAAAAACAAATAGGGATTGAAGGCCGTGTAAGATCTGTCAGTGAAGGATCTACAAGCATCAAAGTAAAGAAGTCTGCAAGAAATTGTTGTGACCTGGGAAATACGATCAATCAAAGATGGAACCGACAAAACTTGCAAAGAAGCACAGTGATAAAGCTGTTTTCGGACATTACTAACTCGAGTAGGACAGATCACTTTCCTTGTAGGCCATGAGCTAGAATCTACATGGTATCATCCACATTCTCTGCCCCTGCTCATGACAGTTACCTTTGTGGTTACGTAGTTATGGTATGGTTAAAAATAGTAATATCCTGCCCCCAAATATGGACATCCTTAATTTATAATGGAATGTGTACCATAAAGAGTAGCTCAGAGACCATTTTTCTCTGCCTTACCATTTCCCGCACCAGCGTCTTTCTTATTTCCTTATTTTGTAAAAACTGTTTCATCTCTTCTCATTTTTTAATCTTTGCATATAATTATTTTAGTCAGCTTTCTTCCTGCTGTGAATTAAAAGCCAAACTAGCACAATTGTAGAGGAGGAAAAGTTTATTTGAAAGCTCACTGTTTCAGAGGTTTTAATCCATGGACAGCTAGCTCCAATGTTCAGGGCTCAGGTGAGGCAGAATACCATGGCAGAAGAGTGTGACAGAGGGAGCCAGCTCACAGCAGGATCAGGAAACAGAGTGAGAGGATCCACTCTCCAGTACAAAATATATACCTCAGCCACATCCCCAATTAACCACTTCCTGCAGCCACACCCACCTGCCTCCAGCTGCCCCAGTTAATCCCTTCATGGGCCAATTCACTGATGGGATTAAGACTCTCACAGCCCAATAATTCTTCCTCTGAATCTTCTTGCATTGTCTCACATATGAGTTCTTGAGGGACACCTCATATCTAAATTATAACAATGATCCTCTGTGTGACTGCATACCAAGTGGAGACTTTTGTATAGCCAAGTGATTTTAAATCTGTGCTCCAGATTCCCCTAGACCTAGACTGTGGAAACTCTTCAGGAGTGGCCTCTGGAACTCCAGGCTCACTTCCTTCACCTGATCTCTGGCAGCCTTGCATGGATCTGTTATATAGATTGGCAAGATTTCTCTTGGAAGAGAGAATTTTTATGTTTCATTAAGTTTTAAAATCACTCCATCTTGTCTGATTCTCATTGCTGGAGGATAAATTGAGGTGGACAGAGGAGAAGTGACAGTATCAGCAGGACCTAGCCATTCAGACAGAATTTCATACAAACATGGGTCTCCTTTTCTCACATGTGCTTCCTTTCCTCTAAGGGTATTGCAGGCAAGAATTCTCTCCTATCTCATTGCCCATCGCAAAGGAAGAAATCTCTATCTGGCAAATGAGTAATAATACTAGGGTGACCCTGTGCCCCAATTTTCTCTTAAGAGTAGATGTAAGTGTTTCCTAACCTTCTCCTTTTAGCTTAAGTCAGAAATACTTTTTCCATATTTTCTCTGGGCTATCTTCAATTCAAATGAGAAAACATTAACTAGAAACTTGCAAAATATACTCTTTTCAGTCTTAGAGACAATATATTCATATGTCTCCAAGACTGAGTAAATTTTGTAAGCTTATAGTTAATATTTTCTAAATTGAATTATCAACACCTAGTATGTGCCAGCCCAGTAATATGTCATGTCTCAGTGATTTCTTTCAGAATGAAGCACACAGATTGGCAATCATCTGACAATTCTTTGCTAAAACAGAAGCTATGTTACAGGCATGTTGCTATTGATTCAATTGTGCTCTTCAAGTCTTTATCCAAATTATGTCAGAATGCACATTAATTTGGAAACAGGGTCATTGCAGATGTGATATACTATGTTAAAATAAATTTATGCTGGATTAGCGCATTCCTCTAATCCAACATGACTGGTTTCCTTATAAGAAGATGGGCATATAAAGATACAGAGGCAAGGAAAAGACCAATTGCAGTTGGAGGCAGGGATGTATCTCTATTTCAAGGAATGCCAAGAATTGCCATCCATCACCAGAAGCTATGAGAGCAGCATGGAACAGAGGCCCCAGAAATAACCAACCTGCTCACACCTTTATTTTAGTATTCTAGCCTCCAAAACAGTTTGAACCATTGTTTTAAGCCATATAGTCTGTGGTACTTGCTTAGGCATCCCTAAGAAATTGATAAAGTTCAGAAGCCACTATTAACTACCAAGGGAGTCCAGCCATACCTCTGAGAGCAAGTGATATTTGAGCTGGGTATTAAAGGGTGGGTAGAAGAGTGGTGTCATCCAGGGGGAAAAAGCAGAGAAGACAGAGCAAAGAACAGGATTTGGAAAGTTCTTCTTGTATTTGAGTAATGCTGAATAACCCTGTATAACTTCATCATGGACCTAGAGCATGGGGTCTTTAGGGGAAAGAATCACAATGTTACTTTTGCAATAAGTGAGTTTACTTAATTCAAAAATCTTCAAATTTGGGAATTGCTTTATTTGCATGAGCATGCATGTGTGTGTGTATGCATGTACACACATGTGTGTTTAAATGTGTATCTATCCCCAGATGGTTTGTCTTTTTTTATTTTAATTTCTTTTTAATTATGGCAGCAATTCAACAAACATGTTTTTGTTTATCTCAAAGTAAGTATACAGTTTCAACATATGGAGTATATTTTGTTTTACTTCAGTTTATCTTAAGAAATCAGCTTTCCTAACTCTTGTTGGCAGTGGACCCAAAAGATTTCTTACTTTATATTTTCCACTTTACTTTTAACTATGGCTTTTCTCTATCTTCATCCCTTCTCCTTTACCATTCCTACCTTCCCTTACCTTTCCTTCTGGAATGTCATGACAGATTCCCCATGTTGATGAATTGCCTCATTTAGTGGCAGGATCAAATAGCTCCTAGGTCTGTAAATATTTAGTTAGCCTAGAAAACCCACAATCTGGAAATAATGTTAATAAGCAAGTCAGTGAGAATATTTCTTCTTTCATTCAGAGAATCATGAACCTGACATTTGAGTTTCTTCATATCCTGGGTCCAACCTAATTTATCAACCTTCTTTTGCCTTTTCAAATCTCAGTGCATATAGCTTTCCTGTTTTTTTTTTCCTTTTATTAGCTCAATTTTATCTTCTCAGCCTCTGTATACTCCACTTAACCTTTCAGATACAGCTCCCATGCCCCTGACCCTCTTTCAGACATATTTTATGATGCCCTAAGGCATCATTTTTCTCCTGGATTCTCCTGGAACTTTGTAAGATTCTTTGTAACATTCTTTTATCATTGCTTTATTGAAATTGGGATTTATTTCATATATGTTTCTTCCAATAGACCAAGGCAAAAAATGTTTTCTACTTTTCTTCATATTTGTAGTATTTGATGGCATGGTTGACACAGAGTGGGCTCCATAAATTAACACTGAAGAAATTTGGCCGTGAAAAGAGATCGCAATTTTCCCATGAGGAGTAAAAAGCTAATCTTTAATAATTATGCAGCTTTTCTCATAATCATTTACATACTTCCCAATTTGAAGAGCACTGGAACTGTGAGCAACAGGGTACTAAAGGCAAAAATCCACTATGGACACTGAATATAAATAAGATTTATAGCAGAAGTTATCCTTTCTAGATACTCACATTCATGTAGTAGAAATTGGGCATCCTGTGAATGCCACATTCAGGGTAGAAGCACAGCATATTTCTGCAGTGACCTTAGACAAAAGTGTTTACTAATCACGTCAATTCTAAAAAATGGAATTGGTTACTCTATGCTGAGATGATCTCTGCAGCAATGCATGAGGTCTGCCACAAGTATGAGATAAGGGGATAGAGGCACATGTGTCACTGAGTGTGTCTGCACTACCCTTATAGGGTCTTTGATTTTTAAGCTCCCAGTACATTACTTGCCATATTGCACATAATCCTTAGGATCTGTTGAATGAAAGATATCAGTAAATAAATGAGTGATTGAAAGAAGATTACCTACTCTGTCGAAGAGCAGAAATGCAAATTCACCAGCTTGCTAGGTACAATGCTATAGTTCCTGTTCCCCATTTGTACCATGTCTTTTCAAAGACTTTGTGATATGAGAAAGTTGCACAATTGTATCACATGACCCTTAATTCCAGAAGCTTAATTCTAGCATCTATGATCTTGATAATGGTCTTTTTATCTTTAGACATTTCTCCATGCAGATCTGCACTGAGTAGGATTGCTGGCTTTTGGACTAAGCAAAGGCTCTGATAATAACTACATGCCTTTCCCCAACTACTTCCTTCTAATAAGGGGCTTTGGAATTTCAGTAAGATAGGCCAGTAAGGAGAGGAATGTGGTGAGGGTAGAAGATGAGGAGAGTCATGGGCCCAGGTAGGGAGGTGGAAGAGGGAGTCAGCTTGGGGGATAGAGAAGCTAGGAGAGGAGGAGAATCAAAGGTAGAGGGGTGGATCACAGAATTTGCAAGCTCCACTGAGCTCCTGCCTTGTGTCTCCATCTTTAGTCCTAATGGACATATTGAAAATATTCTTGTTCCATAGTAAGAGTTCTTTTTTATGTCACTTTCCACTCTCAGGCTGTGGCACTGGACCCTGGGTTAGGGTGTGCTTCTGTCACATCGGGACTATGGAACTTTGTTATCCAAGGGAAATGCTTATCTTTCTCCATGTGGGTTTTCTCATTCTCATTAGAAAAGTGTTGTGGGAAGAAATTAGGACTACAGCAGTTTTTTGGTTTTTTTTTAAAATCTCTGATGTTGCAGAAACATACCTTGATTAGTATCTTTACATTGTCCCTATGGGAGTTCAGTATTTCTCAAGCAAGGAAATCCAATGTCAGAAAAGTCAAGGATCAGTTATTAGAGAGCACGTCTATCAGAGGTCTAGAACCCAGGTGTAAATTTTGCCTTAGTCTATTTTTATTGTCACTTCCCAAACCCTCATCCCAGATTTGTTTTGCTGCAGGATTTGTTTTACTGCAGGAGCATTGACACTACCCACCCCACCACCACTCACAGACAACATTCCCCTTCTCTTCCTCCTCCTCATCCAGGGGTCAGATTCTCTGCTGTTCTCCAGCCTGTGAGACAGCCTTCGCTTCTCTGGCTCTCCCCTCTTGAGTCAAGATGCACAAATGGAAATCCAAACCTGATCCAATGGATGCATGGTGTCAGTCTGAGGGTAGTTCCTTTAGAAAGAGCCAAGACACTGCCTACGTAAGGCTTTGAAGCACGTGTCCATCCCAGAGTTAAGCAAAGCTCTGCACAGAATTGTCTCCAGCCCTGCACGTGTTGAAACAGAAGTTAGTCTAAAACCCAATAGTTTCACACTGTGAAAAGATTCCACTTTATGCTAAAACTTGAAGAAGCATTTGGGGGAAATGCTACAGTCTTTTAAAACAAGAAACCAGCAAAGCTCCCACTAACCCTCCCAGGAGCACTGAGCTTTTCCGTTAGGAAGCCCTTCCATCAGCTGTGCCTCTACTTCCCTTTAAACTACAGAGCAACCATGTGGGGCAGAAAGAGTTTGTCCCAAGAATTGCCTCCTCCCACCCACCTGCACCTCCACTAGCAGTACTTAGGTCCTTCAAAAGCCTTCATCCTACCTTCACTTGTGTGCTCAAAGCACACTTTTCAGAGGCATTTTCCCCAACCACTTCTTCCTCCCCACCTTCTTACATATAATCTTCGAATCAAGTTTTATTTTCCAAAGTATTTCAAATCAGTTTTTAGTAGGAACTGGTTAGTCGCTTTTAGTACAATTACTTTGATATTTGTCACCCTATTAGGCTAGACATCGTTTCTGCAGTTAATTTACTATTGCATCGGTAACGTGTGTCTAGCCTATATAACAGCTTGAAAAGCATTTGAAAATGTGATGATTGAACATCACTCATCTCCCTTTTACAGTAGAGAAATTTGAGGATCAGAGCAACATGCGTAAGGTCCTGTTATTAATAAAGTAGAGTTTTTGGAGTCAGTGAGGTTTGAATTCAAATTTCAGCATTGTCTTTCATTCATGTGAGCAATTTTTTTTTTTTTGGCCTTCAGTTCTTTTATCTTTTGCCTGTTAAATTTAAATAATAGAAACTTACAGGATGCCTTTTAAGTTCTACAAGAGATAAAGTGCTTGCAAATTTATTAATACACAAATAACATATTAATAAATCCACTGTGTATCTTTCAGTTCTCTTAGCTGGATTTCTGATTCTGGTTGTCATCTG
Source organism: Urocitellus parryii (assembly GCF_045843805.1). NCBI lineage: Eukaryota > Metazoa > Chordata > Mammalia > Rodentia > Sciuridae > Urocitellus > Urocitellus parryii. Next base: position 18,118,380 of record NC_135537.1, on the reverse strand, counting down.
GGTCAGCAGTGTCTCCCAAAGTCTCATGTGCTAAAGGCTTTGTCAACTGGCTGCTGTGTTATTGGTAGGTGATGGAAGCATTAGATGGTGAGGTCTTGTGGAAGGAATGACACCATGCAGATTTGCCCTTGAAAGGCCTAGTGGAACCACATCTCCATCCTCCCTCCTCACTCCCTGCCCACCATGAAGCGAGCATCTCTACTCACAGTGCGCTCCTGCTATGATATACTGTGTATACTGTGCTTCCACAGACCCCAAGCAGGGAGGCCAGGTGGACTCAGACTGAAACCTCTGAAGCCATAAGTCAAAATAAAATAAATCTTTCCTTCTTTGAAGTTGATTTATATATATATACATATATATAAATTTATATATATATACTTATATATTATATATTTGAAGTTGATTTATATATATAATATATAAGTCAACTTTAAATATATTATATATATATATAAAACATTGGTGAAAAACTGACTAACACTCAGGTCTATGAACAGCAGATTTCTGTTGTCTCTCCCTTTCTTTTCTCCATCATCTCACAATAGTAACAAGAGTGATTATGGAACAAATTTTTCAAGGCAGAAGGAATGGGAGCAGAACTAATATTTACTTAACTTATTTAGCATCTTCCCAGAAACATGTACTAATATATGTTGCCTTTTCATTTTATTTTTTTCAATTAAAGGTTTTCTGAATGACAGGCCCAAGATGGGAATGCAAATGTTCTAGACAATTGAAATGAGCAGCAAAATCAGACAAGGAGCTCACAGTGTTTTGACTGGTAGACTTTGTGGGGAGGCAGTGAAGGAAATAGCCAATAGGGTCGAGATGGATGTCATCAGAAGAGATGGCTTATACTGTTAGAAAAGAAGAAAAGAAAAAGAAACAAAACAGAGGAGAATGAGCATCACATTTCCAGAAAGGTTGGACTCCGGTTTCTTGACACTGAATCTTGTATTTGATCCACCAGACCACCTGAGGTGCTCTATGATGTTATTATGCCCAATCTATAATTTATATCCCCTGTATCATATTCCTACATTATTAAAGGTAGAGCTCAGACCAAGGATATTTATAGAAATTTTAGTACTGTAATAGCAAGGGAATATAATAATACTATACTTCAAGGATTCTGTTTCAGGCTAAAAATGAAAGGATATTACAAAACCCAAACATATGTGATTTAATATATATTATCTAATTCATTCAGCTTCAAAACTGTTTTGGTACAGTTACATTAGAAGCAGTAATAACACATATTTTAAAAGTTAGCTGGGGAGAGCTGATTGCAAACACTGACATGGAAGTGAGATGGTTATGTATGAGCAGGTAGGGGATCAAATTGAAAAGGACCAGAATCAAATCCTGTCTGTGCCACTTAAGTTGTCTGTAATATTGGGGCTAAAAAAAAATAATGCGGATTGTAATGCCTGTATCACATGGTAGATATGAAGAAACACAACTGAAGCTTTTATGAATAACATCTATCTACTGATGTTTGCAATAGATAATAAATTTAATAAATGCTTCTTTTTTCTGAAGGCGTTTGTTCTGATTCCTCGATACTTTTTTTAAAAACCAGAGAAAATTGATAAATTATCCTTGAAATACTAAGTGATGTGCAGCTACCATGCTGCTAGAAACAGGAAAGTGCATGTGCTTTGTTACTGGCATGGTCCCATCTAGTGTACACCCTGACCCCTGCCTCCTCCTCCATGGTGACCTTGGCTATTCACACGAAAACTGACTAGGATGAGGTCAGGGTTTCCAAATTCCAAAGGGGATGAAGGTTGTGAACACATTTCCATGTATGCTGGGATCTTCAGGAAGGAAAGACTTGAACTTCTTTACTCTGCATGTACAGACAGTCCACACACTATCTTTACTGTATCTATAGCACTGGCAGAAACCTATTCTCCATATTGCATAGTAGGGATACAACTGGATATCTATCTTATTCCTGACTTGCAAGGGAAAATACTTATTTGCTTTATCTATCTATCATCTATCTATCTATCTATCTATCTATCTATCTATCTATATCTATCTATCTATCTATACCATTAACTGAAATGTTAACTGCATGATTTCTACACAGGCATTAATTAGATTAAGGGGTTTGCCTTATATTTCTTGATTGATGAATTTTTTTCAGAATAGATGTTGGATTTTAACAAATCACTTTTTTCTTGCACCCACTGAGATGATCACATCTATAAACTTATTTGTGTAGTTAATTAAATTGGTGAACTTGAGTGTCAACGTATTAAGCTGATCTTACATTCTTGAGATAACACCATTTAATTTTGGTTTGTGTCTATTTAAATATATATTTGCTTTGCACAAGCAAAGTTTTGTTAAAAATTTTGAGATATATATTAATTAAGGATATTGTTTATAATCTTCTTTTGATTTATTACTCTGATTTTGATATCAAAAAGTACAAGCTTTATAAAATGATTTGGGGAGAATTTTTGGAGAAATTTTTGGAGAATGGTATTGTTTCTTTAAATATTTGGTATAATTCAATATTGTAGTGAATTTTCATTCTGGGAAGTTCACCATTGAGTGAACAAAATACATGTATGAAGATGTGGAAATAAATAAATAAATAAGAGCTTCAATTTAAAAATATAGTGCTATCTAGGGTTTTATGTTTTCTTTTCACAAGTCTTGGTATTTGTTGTATTTCAAGGATTTTCCAATTCATCTAAGAAGTCAATTTCCTTTGCATTAATTTGTATATAATATTCCCTTATAGTCATGGAATCTGTGTTGATATCACTCCTGTCATCATAATGTTAATTTTTTTCTCTCTTATATGCTTTCAGTCTGGCCAGAGATTTATCAGTGTTTTCATTTACATTCAATTCAAAATACTGAATTTCAAAATTCCCCCTTTCAACTCTTTTCAACCTATAGATTATCATTTAGAAGGAAGTGTTTCCATTATTTAGGGATTTTTACAGTATCTATTTTTACAGTATTTTTATGCATTTGAAATTAATTCTATTGTAACAAAAGAACATACATTTTATTAATGGATCTTTTACTTTTTAGAGTTTTATCCTTTTGTTGGTGCCTTCAAATTCACTAATCTCTTCTGCAAGGTCTAATATGCCATTAATCCCATCCAGTGTATTTTCTTTGATTAACATTATTGTTTTCATCTGTAACAGTTCAATTTGATGAAATTTTTGTCTACTATGTGTCTCTATGAATATTTTCAATATGTCCTCTGGCTTCTTGAATATATAGAATACAGTTAAAATATGTATTTTTTAAATTATTTCTGGGTACCAGGGATTGAACTCAAGGGCACTTGACCACTTGAGCCACATCCCCAGCCCTATTTTGTATTTTATTTAGAGACAGGATCTCACTGAGTTGCTTAGCTCCTCGCCTTGGCTGAGGCTGGCTTTGAGCCTGCAATCCTCCTTCCTCAGCCTCCCAAGGCACTGGGATTACAGGTGTGCATCACCACGCCCAGCTATAGTATGTATTTTAGTGTCATCATCTACTTATGCCATGTCCATTCTGTATCAATTTCAATTGATTGACTTTTCTCCATGGAAAAGTCTTTATCTAATTCTTTCAGTGGTTCTCAACCTTGGGTTCTTTTCTCATGTGCATAGGCGGATATTCAGCTGGGGACTCAGAGACCCTTTAAAGATCTCTAACATTCCCTTTGGGTTACCAGTCTGGGATTCTGCTTAGTGAACTATAGCTTTTCTGTTTTTCCTGAACTTCCTACTTTATCTCCACAACTCAGGGACACAACAAAGCTCCAGTGGGCTCCCTCCTCCCCCATTACATCCTGGAACCTCTCTGATCAACAATCTGAAGCAACCATAAGGTTCACCACTGAGTCTTCCATTTTCAGTTATCATTGTCTTTGATTATACGTCATTCAATATACTGTAGTTTCACTTATTTTAACCAATTTTCTGTTTTTGTTTTCCCCTGGAATTAGGGCAAATCCTGTTCCTTTTACTCCTTTTGATAGAAAGTAAATTAACAAATTATATCTGTTTGTTAGTTCCAGGGCTGTCATTTTCTTACTTTGAAAAGTTAGTCAGCAAGATAAAATGTTTTATTGGTCCTAATGGAGGTTTAATATCTACTTTCCAATTTTTAAAAATTAGATGAAACAGTGTAAATGAGTAGAACCAATTGGAAGGCACATAATAAGAGCTTACTTTGTAATAAAGCAATATGTTTTATGATTTCTCTCTTTTTTTAGAAAGTTCAACCATCCTGGAAAAACTATTTAAAAATCTGAAAAAAAAAACCACCACGGGAACAGTTTAATCTGAAATTGAAATTTAAATGTTCAGGTATTTCTTCTCTATCTTTATTTTCCTAGAGAAAAATAGGGTAGTCTATGGTAGAAATCAAGAATGATAGGAAAGTATTTTGCTGAAAGAGCCAAAATTTATATTTCATGTTATTTTCTTTTTTTGTGAAAAATTTTAATAACCAAATATAAAAGAATTATGAAAAACAACTTAAAATGTTTCCAATGTTTATAAAGATATATATCTGATCATGACACTTAACTGCTTAACCCTTCTAATGTATCCTACTGAATTTTTAATTTGAATTTATCATGAATCATGTAATGCACCTTTAATATTTATTTTAAAAATTGAAGTCTGCATGGCCAATGAGATCCACCATGATCCAACTCTTGCATACCCACCTCATGGCACCCTTCACCCTTTGCACTTGTGTAGTACATACTTCGTTCCCACAGCGAGAAGCCTTTTCCTGTCATTTTCTTTTTTTGCTAAATTTTTTTCCCCATAATTGCAATATGAATGGCTGTTCTTTAGATATCCAGTTTCAACTAAAATAGTACTTCTCTGGGAAGTCTTCTTCAACCATACCAGTGAATGTCCCCTTTCCTCACTGCGGTAGTCAGAATTCCCAGATTACCCACAATGACACAGTCTCATACCTTCCCTCTGAATGTGGATGGTATCATTAAATATGATGGGAAATTACTGCCATGAAAACAAATCATGTTATATGGCCCAAGAGGTTTGTCAATATAGTTAAAGTCCTTAATCAGTTGCCTATAACTTAATCCAAAGGACAATTATACTGGATGGTCCTGACCTGATCAATGGCTCAAGATCCTGAGTCCTTCAAAACAGATTTTATTTATGTGGAAAAAGCCAATAGTCATTTTTTGAGAGTCTCTGAAGGGAGTCATAGGGCATGACCTGGAGGTCACCTCAAAGGGCTGAGATTCCCACCCATCAGTAACTGTTACCTTCTAAGGCTACAGGGTTCATTGCATCCGTTCAGCAAAGAATTGAAGAATAGAACACACAGACAGCAAGCAAGAAGTAGGTTGATTGCATAGGCAATAAATTTATGCTGCTTTAGATTACTATATTTCTGGTGTTATTTTGGCAAAAATAGAAAATGAATACAATTAGAGTAACTCTTATTATTTACATTCCATTATTTTCTTTTCAACATAGCTTAAAATACTTTGAAATTATCTTTCTGTATTTTGTTGTTTACTTTATTATTAATGTCTAGAATATACCTTCTACTAAAAAACATTATTTTTTGGTTGTCATTTTACTACATTGAATCTGGCCATTCTGGTTGTTTCAGAGTTGACTGGAGAGAATTGTAAGTCTGTTTGTATTTTTTGTAAAAAATGAGGATATACAATGATATACATTATATAATATTGATATTCTTAGTGTTGCAAACTAATTTTTTTTGTTTTCTTCAATTTACTGAATAATTAAATATAAAGGAAAGACTAAGAATTATTCAAAGAAAAGGAGAGACCAGGCCAAATTTTCACATAATTCAGGGGAATGCAGCTCTGCTATTTTTCAAATAATAAATTTGTTTATGGAAGCCAGACAATATTTCAGTGCAGAATTTTATTTTACATCTTGAAAAAACTTTTTTTTCATTGTTTGGATTTCACCCACAGTAGTTATTGTGACCACATGTGGTCATGGTGCCAGAGTATTCCCCTGTGTGTGTTTCATGCCCAGAGTGATGCTCTCATCCAGAGCTTTCAGCAGATCTGCCTGTTTGGTGAATTTCTGCTTTTTATCCTCCAAAGGTAATCAGCAACTGTTTTTGCCATGGAGAAGGAGAACAACAAGATTTGTGTTCATTCTATTCCAGGAAAAATTGAAGTATATGATGTTCTTGTTTACATTTGCTAAAATAGCAAAATATTTTGCTTTTTGTTTTTAAGCCATCATACTTCCAGGTAATATATTTCCTTGTGTAAAAATTTTTCAAGCCTGAAACTCTGACCCACTATACTCATAATATCTTATAACTCTTAATATCTTATAACTTGGAAAAAATTGCATCTGAAAATGCTTTGAATGAAACTGTATTGCAACATCCAACCTCTAATGTTTCTGTAGAAATATCAGTATTTTTTTATATGAACTAAAAGATTCTAGAGATCATTTCATGTAAAATAATATATCTTCCATTGATCCTCATTGGTACTTAAAATTATAACCTTAATCCATTTGTATGATTTTTATGTTTTTTTGTTGTTGTTGTTTTATTCTACTCAGAATTTACTGCTGAAAAAAGATTGGAGGTAAATATTTGAAGTTCCTCGTGCCTTTTCATTATGTTACCTGAAACAGAGAAGAAATTAACCTGGTCTGTAGAAAAGTCTATTGGAAGGAAATATTCAAGTAGTCCTGGTTTCCTATCTTGGTTCAATCTCTCATTATAATGATACTGAAAATAAAGTATCCTCAAATGATAAATAAAAATAGACACAAGATCTGTAAAAAAAAAAAAAACTGTCAAACTCTAATGAAAGAAATCATATAAAAGCCAAATAAATGGAGAGATAGCCAATGTTCATGGATAAACAGTACTCCATAGTCAGTTCTTCTCACTTTATCTTTACATTTAATGCAATCCAAATCAAAATCCCAAAAAGTTATTTTTCAGATATTAGAACATTAATTCCAAAGATTATATGAAGAAGTAAATGATTGGAATAGTCAAAAAATGTTACGGGAAAATAAATTGAGAAAACTGACACTGTCTCACTTCATGATTGACTATAAAGCTAAAGTAAGTGACAGTCTAATATTGTTTCAAAAATAAACAGTTGGAATAATGTAACAGAACAGAGAGCCAATAAATAGATCTACTTAAACATAATCAACAGATCTTTAACAAAGAAGCAAAGAAAATACACTGGAGAAAAGGTAACATTTTCAACAAATAGTGATAGAGTAACTGAACATTCACATAAAAAAAGAATTTAGATAAAGCCATTACACCATTCATAAATGTTAACTCAAAACAGATAATAGACCTATGTATGCTATTTCAAACTGTAAAACTGCCAGAATATAATATAGGAAAAAGAATCACAGGATGATCTTAGGTTTGGTCATGAAAATACAAGCCTTATCTATGAAAGAAAGAACTGATAAGTTGGATTTCATTGAAATTAAAAATTCCTGTTCTGGAAAGGACACTGTTTAAGGAATGAAAAGTCAGCATAGAATGGGAGAAACTATTTCAAAAGACGTGCATTTCTGACAAAGAATTGTCACCCAAAATATACAAAGACCTTGTAAAACTCAATAAGAAGCCAAATAGCTCAATTTTAAAATGGAGCAAAAATTTCAATAGATACATGAAGAAGAAAATGACTTGAAGAGATCCTCAGCCTCATATGTTATCATGGAAAAGCAAATTAAAACAATTGTGATATGTTCTTATAGAAACCTATTAGAGTGGCCAAAATCCAGAACACTGACAACACCAAATGTTTTCAAGGGTATGAAGGAAGAAGAAATCTTTTCATTGCTGGTAGGCTTGCAAAATGGTTGCAGCCTCTTTGGAAAGATAATTTGGCAACTTCTTACTATATTAAACATACTCTCAATGTACAGCCCATTAATCACCTTCCTCAGCACATTCCCAAAGGAGTTGAAAACTCATGTTCACACAAAAAGTTGGACACAAATATTTATAGAAGCTTTATTTATAATTGCCAAGATGTGGAAGGGTCCAAGGCATCATTTAGTAGGTAAAGGGCTAAATAATTTGTGATATAGGCACACAACAGATTATTATTCAGTGCTAAAATGAAAGGAGCTCTCAAACCATAAAAAATAGATGGAGAAAATGTCTATGTATACAACCAAGTAAAAAAAAACATAATCTAAAAGTGTGCATACTATATAATTTCAACTATTGGGGATTCTGAAAAAAAAGGCATAACTATGGAAATCATAAGTAGATTGGTAATTGCCAAGGACTGGGAGAGAAAGAGGGTTTAATAGATGGAGCACAGAGGATTTTTAGGGGAGTGAAACTATTTTGTGATGCTATAATGGTGGAGACAAGGTCATTATACATTTGTCCAAACCCATAATACAACAGCAATAGTGAACTCTACTGCAAACCATAGATTCAGGATATAATGATTTGTCAATAAAAGTTCATAGATGTAATAAATGTAGTGTTCTACAGTAAGTGTTAGAAATGGGGGCACCTAGGCATGTCTAGAATAGAAGATATGTGGGAACTCTCTGTATCTTCTTTTCAATCTTGCTGTGAACCAAAAGCTTCTCTAAAAATAAACTATTAAAAAACAAAAACAAGGAGGTTGAGGATGTAGTTCGGTATACACAGGGCCTTGGGTTTTATTTCCAGAACCCCACCAAAACAAACTAGCAAATAAATAATAAAAACAACTTTACTAGACTATCATATATCAGATAATGTAAAACGAAGACTAAAACAAAATATGATTATTAATAGTTATTATTTTATTTTTAGGTGACCTGTTAAATATTTATTGACTCTTCTATGTACAGTTTATTGTAGGCACATGGAGATGGAATGAGTTTGGTTTATGCATCTTGAAAGATAGAATTAAGAAGCAACTGATGAAACTATGGGGGAAAATGAGTTCAATTTACATTAAAAAAAGAAAAAAGAAATTATTTAATTTTAGCATTATTTTTTGGTTATTTATTTACTTCCTATAACCAAATATTGTGATAAATGTCATTATGCACTGTCTTAATAAATCTTCACAACCTAATATTTATTTTCATTTTTAAGACTCTCACCTTAGCAAGATAACTGTTATCATTATCCTAATTTAAAACTCACTAAAGTTTAATAATAACAATAAATCACGTATTACTTACTAGATAGGTCCTTTTGCTAAAATGAGTGCATGTATGAGCTCATTTAATCTTCACATAAATCTTATGCTATAAGTATACTTCTTTTTAATGTCCTAAGTAGGAACAAAATCTTTAGCTTAATGACACGCAACTCTTTGGTTCCTTCCAGAATTTCCTCTTTCCTCTTTTCTCACTTTCTGGCAACAGCAGAAACATCCCCACGAATTCAGAAATGTAGTCACACTTTGAAGACAGCAGAAGTACTGTAGAGGCCTGGATACCTGCATGGCCTCGTGGAATGTAAACAGCTTCCTCATCCTTGATCTGCCATTGTAATATGGCCGATCTGATATCTATGATATCTGAGGGAAATAATTATTTTAGTCTTATTTAAACCACTGTAGTTAGAAGTTGATTTATTACAGGATGATGAATTGTGCTCTAACAGATATGCAACCCATGGAATGGCTTTTTCTTAGTATTTTGGGGATGACTAAAAAAGTTCTTGAACCAGACAGAACTAAACTAAAGTTAGAGATGAAAGGAAATTCTCATAGACAACATCATGGTTTTGTTACAGTTGCAGAATGATGGCTTATCATTCCTGTAAGAAAGAGCTATGTGTTGAGGGGTTTTCAGTGATGCAGCTCATATATCTAATTTTGTCATCATACCAGAACAGAACCATCTCATGACAAATTAAAATGGACCAAGAATAGGAAGCTGATGTTTAGAAATATCACATTTTGAATTTGCAATGAGAAATCATTATCGCACAACCAGAGACATTTAAGTTGTTCATGTAACCAACTTATTTTCTTCATGAAGTCAAGACAAACAGAATGCCAAATTATAATCAGAAGCTACTGCATGGTTTTAGGAAAACTGGATATACTCAAAGTCTATAAAATCAGCCCCTTGAGTCCCTGTAGACAGATATGCATGGGAAGCCAAATCTTAATCAGAAGTTTGCTTCACAGACATGGAATCAGATGTAGGGAGTCTGATGATTCATATGTCAAATGTGCGACTCCAAAAACAATGCCTTTGCCAATGGGAGCAACTATACTAAGAAGACTTACCTCAGATTGATGACACTATGGTAAACCATTCGCATTTCTAGACTTGGATCAGAACAACTCAAAGTTTAAACAAAGGCTAAGGATCCACCTCTGCTTCTACAGTGTGTATGAGTTTCCACAGCATTTTCTGTCCTCCACTTATTTTATGCTTACCCCTCTTATGACATTACTAACTTGTCACATTGTTGCTCTAGAAAAACAAGTTGGATTACTGGTTAGGTCTCAAAGGCAAATTTTGTTTCAATCATTTACTCATTGGAGGAACCATCATTGGAGCTGTATACAAAATGGAAAAAACCTTCTGAGAAGTAAATTTTTCAGAGAACATTAGTTTACCAGAATTGAAAAACACCTTCTTTATCTTACTGTAAAATCTAGCTTTGTTTCTTGTTAGATTTCTTAAGGCATTTAACAATGTTTTACTTCATCATTTGGTGATTTTTATATTTTTATACTTTGTATTTTAGTTTACAAATGCCTTCAGAGAAGTAGCAATTTATAATTCATCATAGTAGTCCCTTCAACAATATAGGACTATGTCTCCCAAAGATAAGTTCAATAAATGTCTTAATAAGTAAGTCAATAAAAAATAAATGAGAATACTTAAGGAAAAAATTGTGCTAATTTCTATCTGCCCATATTCCATAACCAGGAGATCCTGGGCATCATCATAACAATGTTTCTTAAGCAACACGCTTCACTTTATACAGAACACTTAAACATTCCTCAGGCACCAATAAAAAATTTGCATTATGATACATGATATCATTGTGTACTAATATAATCTTTATTATAAGGCCTAGAATGATCAGTTAATATACATATTACTTCAATTATTTTCTGCAAGTCTTTGGAGGTGTTATATTATTGTTCTTTTACAGTTGGAGAGATCAAGAAAAAGATAGGAAAAGTGACTCACAGTCCCTAGCCTGTTCCTTGTACCTGCCAGTCACATGCCAGAGTTGATCCTTTCAACTAACCAATGCTCAACCCACTTCCTGTAGGTGAATTTTCATGAAGAATCTAGTCCAGTCTGTTTAGTCATAGGGGGGAAATAGTGTGGTGTAAGATTATGGCCTCCTTTCACAGGCATGGTTTGTACATACCTAAACCATGGACACCTCCTTATAATCTTCATATTATATTCTCCTAGCTTTGCCCTGCCTGTTATTTGTTATTGTCCTCTTTTTCTGGTTAAAATTCAGCATTCCCAAGGCCCAAACTTCCATCATATATTCTACCTAACAAATTATCTGACTTACCTAATTCTCCTGTCTCATCTCTCTGTGGGTCCTCCTCTGTTTCACCATCTTTGGGTTTACTTAGTTCCTTGTTAAACACACACACACACACACACACACACACACTGCAAGTCTTTTGCCCAGTCTCAGATTATTTCCCCAGGAAGCTGTTCCTGAGCTCACCCTGCTACATGAACTCAGCATTTTTCTTTCCTCTGCACACATTACAATGTCATATAATTGGCCCTGACCATATCCTTTTGAATGATTGGATCATGATTTTCTATAATATTTAAATATGAATATGTTGAATTTTCACTTCATACATGGAGATCCATAATATTGTAAATGTTTTTATCAATTAATAGAAAATATTTTTTCTTGATCACTCCTGTATTCACATCTCCACCATGGTTGCTTACAAGTTATTTTATTACATCTTGCTACCTGACCCAGTTTTGCTCTTCTTGATGCTCTTAGAATATGAACTCTGAATGCATGTTGGTGCAGTACAGACTTTACTGAATTGGGGGCAGTGATGTTGGCGTAGTTGGAGGTGTTTCCTGTCTTAGCACATGGACTCCTTAGTCCTGGATGTCTCTAAGCATCAACCCACTCTCTCCCTCTTCTTCCTGTTGACATGGTCTTCTACCTCTTTTTGTCTCTTCTGCTTCCTTCTCTTGTTATGTTTTTGCCAAGAATTTCTTCCTTTTCGCTAATCATTAGAAACACCCAGTAAGCCTAAAATAGTCCCAATGCAATAAAATCAGAAGTTCTGGGTTGTGG